>NC_047037.1:19570286-19924286 GCF_011762595.2 Tursiops truncatus | reverse complement strand
AATCTAAATAATTTTTTGTGTCCTAGAAAATACATGAGATTGAGGTAGATGGAGATTAGGAGAGAAAGTGGGTAATTTCATCACAGAGACAATCGATAAAATATCTCTGGGTTATCTATTACCAGCTGAGAAGAATAATTCGTGGAATCCCAAAATTTTCTCTCTCTCTCCTCTGTGTGTGTGTGTAAACTATATATATATAATATCATATATATTATATAAAATTATGTAATATTATATAAAATATGATATTATATATATACATATTTACTTGTTTCTGTTCCTCTTACCTCCAAAGGTGATTTACGGTCAACTAAAATTAAACATAGCCATAAAATAATTGACCTCATATATATATATATATATATATATATATATATATATATATATATATATACACAGACATGCATACAAATACTATAATGGCTCTGGAAAATTGGGTAATGAATTTGACTAAAACCTATGGAGATTTTTTTAAAAAGAGTTTTAAAAACCCTATAAGCTGCCAGCCAATTGGTTATTAGTTTAGTTCAGTATTCACAGCCAGCAGTGTTGTCAGTTACTATGATCTCTCATCCTCTCTGTCTGTGTTTCTCTTTATTTATGACTCAGAGTTTGAGTTATACTATAGGAAAGAGGGCAATTTTTGTTCTTGGAAAAAGTGCTTTCTCATTTTCTTTGCATGATAGTCACTAATGTATAAAAGCCCTTTGTCTGGCTAGCAGCTCAATTTTATTTTTATTCCATTAAAGTTCTGTAAGATTTTGATGTTATTGTTCACAGAATAATAGAAAAAATAACAAATTTTTAAAAATTTTTCTTAAAGGAATAAAATATTTGTTCATTTTAGAAAGATCAGAAGCCATTTTAGTGGGGGGGGAATATATATAATAAATTAGGTATAAATTAAACACAAAGGGTATATTTTAAACAGGTGGCAAAGTATCACTGTCAAGTTAAAATACATGCATTTATAGTATGTTTTTAGAAGTGTTTGGTTCTAAAATACTAATACAGCTTTTTCCCAGACTCTCATATATCTTCAGCAAGTAAAAAGCATATAGTTATCCCTTCTCTTTTCTGATTTTCTGCTTCCAGTTTCTGTTTATTTCTACATATATAACAATATTGTGTGGCTTCTTTAAAACCAACACTTAAAAATATCAACAGGCTTCAGTCAAGTCTGGTTGGTTCTTTGAAAGCTGTATACCATAATGGTTACAATCATGGAGAGTGAGTTTGAATCCTGTTTCACTTATTAACTATGTGACTTTAGACAATAGATTTAGACAAGGCACAGCCTCTGGGCTTCTTTTTCCTCATCTGAAAAACGAGATTTTATATATAATAGTATGTAATTAAAAATAATTAAATAGAAAGAACAGTGCCTGCCACATAGTATGTGTTCTATACATTCTAGTGATTGCTTATATCAGCCTGGGAAATTTTTGTTAAATCATTAATTCTAAGTGTTCATGGACTATCCTTCTAACTAACTTTGCCTCGTTTCAGTAAGTGCCTTCCATAAGCGGAAGTTTTGTAAATAATTTTAATGATGCTCTGGAAGAAAATTACCATTGTTTAAATCTAATAATCTAAGAAATTGGTTTAAGCCACAGTACAATGTACAGTAAAATGATACTTTTTAATATTTTTAAAAAGTATCTGTTCTCACAGATTGTTTTTTCTTTCCTATTAAAGCTTCCATTTAGAAAATTGGTTCAGCTATTTCTTCCAAACTGGTACCGATTTTCAGTGAAACTGTGGCTATTATATCCACTTCAATAGACAATACTTTTACATATCACATATCAGTGTCGATATATTGACAGTTTTTAAAGAAAATCTTTTAGTCACCTCTTAAAAAATACAATATTAAAACTGAAGTGACTAAAGGCTACAAATGGAAAATTTTATTCAAACTCTCAAATTGAGATAAGACCATCCATGATTTAAGGGAAAGCATAGACTAGCAAATGTCCTTTGAGCCATCAGTCAAAACCACACAACTTGTTTTATTGAATAAATCACCATTTCTTTGAAGTTTAAATTGTGTCATGTTAGAAACAGTTTGAAACACTGAATACTTCTAAAATATTTCAGATCATTTGCGTTTTTATTCCAGAAGCAAAAACTTCTAATTAGAGATTTTTAGCAAAGGTTGAGATTAATTTATTAGATTTAATGTGCAGGGAAAGTGAGAGAAAAATACTTTCCTAGTGTACCAAACTGTTATTTTTCTTCAAGATTATTAAAGGTTTTTTTCACTATGGAGTGTTCAGCTCAATGATATCTAGATTACCAGAAAAATATATGTAAAGTCAATGCAGGACTTTGAAAGCAAAATATAAGACATAAGTCCATTTTAAGCCTGCTGGTGGTCTGAGGGTTTTTAAAACATTATCCAGCAATGTTTAGTACTTTGTCCTACCAGAGTTGTCTTATCTAGAAAGTATTTCTACCATGTAAATGACATGCCCAAAAGAGGACTGTAGCTGTACACAAACAAGGTTGAGTTAACTTTTTAATAACCTTAAAATTCCCAAACTCTAACCATTGTATGCTTTTAAAATACAGATGTCCATCTCCGTAGGCTTCACAGTTAATGAGTGCTCAGTCTTGAAAAATGCTGCATTAAAATATCATATGATATCACTTATATGTGGAACCTAAAAAAAGGGTACAAATGAACTTATCTATAAGACAGAAATAGAGTTACAGATGTAGAAAACAAACATATGGTTACCAAGGGGAGAGGGGATAAATTGGGAGATTGGGATTGATATATACACACTATTATATATAAAATAGATAACTAAAAAGGACCTACTGTATAGCACAGGGAAATCTACTCAGTACACTGTAATGGCCTCTATGGGAAAAGAATCTAAAAAAGAGTGGAGATATGTATATGTATAACTGATTCACTTTGCTGTACACCTGAAACTAACACAACATTGTAAATCAAATATACTCCAATAAAAATTAAGAAAGAAAAACACTGCCCTAGAGTTTGGGACATACCTAGTGAGACAGAGATCTAACATATTTGATATCCTTTAATGTCTTTTCTTTATTCCGGGAAATTAATCCAAGGGAGCCACAGTCCTACCTTCAGGAAAACATAGGGTTCCCTGAGGATGGGTCATGGTTTCTCATAGAAATATAGTAATAATAAGTATGTATTTAATCTAACCTTGCTTATATTTTGAAAGGTAGAGAAATTGTATAAACAAGCACATCAAAAATTCGGGAGATTTGTAATAGTGTGATTTTTAAAGGTTGATCTAATCAGGTTTCAAGGAATGGTTTATTTTGACTGGTTATCCTTTATCAGTTATACAACTTGTAGTGTTAGTATTGTGGATTTTGAATTTTCAAAGTGTCCTCAAACCATTCCTTGGACATTTCCATGTTTAGGGAAACAGCAAGGAGTAGCAGTTAGAGGATAGACAGAAGTAACTGCAGATGACTGGATAAGCAGAAACCAGGCTGCCCACATGTGAAAGAGGAAATGCACTAAAATAATGGGCAGACCTTTTTGCTTACCTATTTTATATACAGTAGTTTGTATCTCTTAATCCCATACCTCTTCCCCTTTCCCTTGGTAAGGACTAGTTTGTTTTCCACATCTGTGAGTCTCTTTCTGTTTTGTATATACTCTCATTTGTATTGTTTTTAGATTTCACATGTAAGTGGTATCATACAGTATTTGTCTTTCTCTGCCTGACTTACTTCACTAAGAAGAATATTCTCTATGTATAAAATAGATAAGCAACAAGGATATAGCCATTATCTTGTAATAACTTTTAATGGAGTATAATCTGTAAAAATACTGAATCACTATGTTGTATACCTGAAACTAATAGAATATTGTAAATCAACTGTACTTTAATTAGAAATAATAATAATGGGCAGAATGTTTGGAAAGAGACCAGATTCAACATTTCCAAGGAAGAATGTCAGGACCTAATGACTACCTAAAAGTGGGAAATAAAGGTGTAGATAGTCAAGTATGATTTCAAGATCCTATTCTGGAAGAAAAGATAGTTGATTGGGCTATTAATTATGTTAGGAAAATAAGAGAAGTGAAAGGGAGGGAAAAGATAAGTTTATATTCGGACATGATGTTTTTGAAGATGTTCTGAATGGAGATGGCTAGTGGGCAATAGGATAAATGGGTTTAGAATAGTTTTTTTTAAAGCTATTTTCGAAAGTCTATTTTGGAAAGAGACTTGAGAAAGTAGAGACAGCTATAAATGTAAGTATTAGTTCCTGTTTAGGAGTAAAGGGAAACAAGAAAAGGAAGTACAAAGACTTTTGTTTTGTTTTGTTTTATTTGGGTGTTGGGGAAGGCAGAACTCTAAGATGGTTCCCAATGAATGTCACCCTGTATGATTCTCTCCAATTTAGATGTGAAGAGGACCTGTCAATACAATATGTCACTCTCATGATTATGGTAGCTTATATGGCAAAAGGGAGATTATCCTGGTGATTCTAACCTAATCAGGAAGGCTTTTGAAAGAAGAGTTTCTCCAGTTGATCTGAGAAGAGGAAGTCAAAGGGATGTGCTTCAAATGGCCTGGAAGAAACCAAACTTCCATTTTGTGAACTGCCTACAGGGTGGTCATTGGCAAGGAACTGGAGGAAGCCTCTAGGAACAGCCTCTAGTCATCAGCCAGCAAGAAAACAGAGACCTCAGTCCTACACCTCAAAGAACTACATGTTGCCAACAGGCTGAACAAGCTTGGAAGAGAATCCTGAGCCTCAGGGGAAATAGCAGTCCTGGCCAACAGCTTGATCTCAGTCCTGTGAGACCCTTTGCGGAGAACTCGGTCATGCCGTTCACGAAACCTGACCCATAGCAACCCCTGACCCACACCCAACCCAGAAGATAATGAGTTTGAGCTTCTTTTAAGCTACTGAGTTTGTGGTAATTTGTTACGCAGCAACAGAAAATGTACACAGGTGATTTATGTTGGTTTTATTTTTAATCTATGGTAAAGGATGAGGAAAAGACTCAAGATAGAAAGAGGTTGAAGATATTGGAAAAACATAATGGGCATTGTAATGCGGAGAACCTGGACTTGAGGGAAACAAGGGATAGAGAATATGTTTTTGGATATTTTCCATGTGTACTATTGGAGGTTGAAGGGTGGAAGATCACAGATAATTAATTCTGGTCACCTTTATTTTCTCTATCAAGTATAAGGGATAGTGGAAGATTATGATTGGGAATTCATGGTAGGAAAATGACCTTTGGTATCAGATCTCCAATTCCACAGAGCCAGGCACTTTCCTTTTTAGAGAGAATCCTGTGGAAAGGCCAAGTTTCCCCATTCTGAAAGAAGGAGATTACAGAAATGAAAGAATGGGTTCTTATATCTGAACTGCATGGCAACAATTCATGGTGGCGGCTTATTTGAAGAATCCATGGTGGATGTGGGGAGTCACTTTGTTAGCATATTCTGGGTCCCATTTTTTCCCCTAAAGCTTTGAAACACTGAGCATCACAGAGAAAAAGAACACAGAAAATTATTTTTAGGGCTCTTCAAATGACCTCCCTCTATTTTGTTCACCTTCATTTATACTTTCTATTAAACAGAATTTTACTGATGGAGATTACCTCTTTTCTGAAAATATGATAAAACTTGTCATAAAACTTTGATTATGATACTAATTTACTTATTTGATGGTTATTAATATACTCTGTTTTTCTATGACTTCTTCAATCAATCTTAGAAACTTATGGTTATCTAGTAAGGGGTCACGTGCATCTAAGTCTCCAGATTATAACCAATAAGTTATTTACTGTGATTTCCTATAGCTCTTAAAAAACTCTCCATTCCATTTGTTGTAATAGTCCCATTTTTGTTCCTAATGTTATTTATATGTGTTTGATGTTATTTCCTTGATTGATCTTGCTGGTATTTTAAAACTGCATTATTTTTTTCAAGGAACTTATTTTTCTTTAGGGGCATTTTTTATTGTTGTGTTTTTATTAATTTCTGTTCTTTTTCCTTTTCTTCTTTCCTTTCCTTTTCTTCTGCTTTTATTTTCCTCTGTTTTGTTTTTGTTTTTCTCTTTTGGCTTCTAGATGTGAATACATTTATTTTCAAGTAATTTAGGATGGACTTAGGTTCCAAGCAAAAGGGAAGGGAAGGTTTGGCATAGTTTCCTTTTTGACTTCATCTTTTATTGCATTGTAGTCATTCAATGTAGCCTATATAGTAGCTATTTTTGGGATTTTTTTGAGAGTCTTTATGTGGCCTAAAAGTTATTCAATTTTCTGAAATGTCCATGTGTGTTTGACAAGGATGTGAATATTCTACTTGTGGAATGGAGAGTTATTACATATATATATAACATATATATAATATATAACATATATCAAACTCACCTATGTTTTTCAAATCTTGTTAAACTTCTAACTTGTGCCTGCATGATTCTGTCAGGTTCTGAGAAAAGTATGTTAAGTTTTGTCACTGAAACTGGATTTGATAAAATCCCATTTTTAATCTGTCAGATATTGCTTTATATATTTAAACCTAAGTTATTAGGTACTTAAAAGTTAATAATTATTATACTTTCTGACAAATTGTTTTCTTTATCAGTATGGAATGCTGTTCTTTGCCACTACTAATGATTTTCCCCTTAAATTCTATTTTGTCTGATAAATAATATTGCTATATCACTTTTATTTTTATTAGAGTTGCTCATTGTACATTTTCCCACCAATTTTTCTGTATTACTCTATACAGTTTTCATCCCTTAGGTGTGTCTCTTGGAAACATACTAAACTAAAATTTTAAAAACTAGAATCTATGAGTTCCTTTTTAATAATAGGTGAATCCAACTTCTATTTTCTCTGCATATTTCCCTGCATTTGAATGAGATTTTATTCCTTCTGACTCTACATATATTATTTATTAATGTAAATTGATAGTCCTATTTGACCACAAAGGTGTAACTGATTAACACAAAATTTCTTTAAATTGGGAGATTCTTTTATTTACTCTAAAATATTTTTTGAGCTTCTATTATACGTATTCACTTTCCTAAGTGTTTGGAATACAAAAGTGAACAATTAAGATTAAAAAAAAACCTGCCCCATGGAGCTTATATTCTAATTCATAATAATATTTATGTGTTAGACTCTGGTCTTAGAACTTTACATATACCACTTCTTTTATTTCTGACAATAAGTCTATGAGGTATTTACAAGTAAGGAAATCATATCATAGACAAGTAAAGTTACTAGCTATATTGGGACAGTCAGAATTTGAATGACCATGCAGTCTTACTCCTAAGACTGCACCCTTAATCAGTGTATTCAGTAGTAATGTTGAATGGTTTTACAACAAGCATACTTCCTTTAATTTAATTGGTTTGGTATATTGCCCAAAGCAACAAAGCTTAGGTCCAAAGATTTTTAAAAATTGAGTCCTAGGGACTTCCTGGTGGTGCAGGGGTTAAGAATCCGCCTGCCAATGAGGGGACATGGGTTCGAGCCCTAGTCCGGGAAGATCCTACATACCACAGAGCAACTAAGCCCGCATGCCACAACTACTGAGCCTATGTGCTGCAACTACTGAAGCCGGTGCACCCTAGAGCCTGTGCTCTGCAACAAGAGAAGCCACCACAATGAGAAGCCTGCGCACCACAATGAAGAGTAGCCCTTGCTTGCTGCAATGAAGAGTAACCCCTGCTCACTGTAACTAGCCTGCACACAGCAACAATGACCCAATGCAGCCAAAAATAAATAAATTTATTTAAAAAAAATTGAACCCTATATTAAGCACATGAACAGAACTTAATAGTTATCAATAAAATATTAACGCATTTTATTATTTATATATTTTATGAGAAATGCAATTTTAACAACCTCATTTTTCTCATATACAATACTTAATGGGTCCAACAAACTGATAAGAAAGAAAAGAACAACCGTCCTTAAATACAGATTGTAAAACATGTGAGTGGATCTTATCAGAGATCTGACCTATGATTCATTGATGGTCTTTAAAAAGAACATATAAAGGGAAACTCTCCTTTTGAATATGCACGTATTTGTATCAGTTGGAATGGAAGGTCTGAGGTTTTGAGAATGGAACCCAACTGCATTGCTGTGCTTACAGTTGTCACACATTGTTTCCTATGTTATGTTCTCCTATGTTGATAACAGATCATGGATTAATTTTGGTACTTCTATTTTATTACCACCATAACTTTTTTCTCACTCCCAGTCCTTCACTGTTCTCTGTTATCTTCCTCACCATGAGACTGTGAGGCATTCATTAGACATACAGCTTTACGGACTGTTTCATGAGATGTCCTACAGTTTTGTGGGGGTTTTTTAACATCTTTTTGGAGTATAATTGCTTTACAATGGTGTGTTAGTTTCTGCTGTACAACAAAGTGAATCAGCTATACATATACATATATCCCCATATCCCCCCCCTCTTGCGTCTCCATCCCTCCCACCCTCCCTATCCCACCCCTCTAGGTGGTCACAAAGCACCGAGCTGATCTCCCTGTGCTATGTGGCTGCTTCCCACTAGCTATCTATTTTACATTTGGTAGTGTATACATGTCCATGCCACTCTCTCACTTCGTATGCTCAACATCACTAATCATTAGAGAAATGCAAATCAAAGATGTCCTATAGTTTTAAAACCCATATAAAGGGCTCAAAGCATTAGAATAAGCTATAGAAAAAAAGAAAACAGTATTTCAACTTAATAGAAGGGAAGAGACCAGTTTTTTTGTTCCTGCTCTGTGCTAGGCATTTTTTAATATTTGCTCATTGTATATTTGTTGAGTTACTAAATACTTCATTTCATTGTGCTTCACTTTATTAAGCTTTGCAGATACTGCATTTTTTACAAATTGAAGGTTTGTGGCAACCCTGCCTCCACCAAGTCTATGGCGCCGTTTTTCCTACAGTATTTGCTCGCTTCATGTCTCTGTGTCACATTTGGTAATTTTTGCAAAATTTCAAACCTTTTCATTATTACTATATGTGTTATGGTGATCTGTGTGTGATAAGTGATCTTTGATGTTGTAATTGTCCTGGGTGCCAAAAACTGTGTCTATATAATAAACTTAATCCATAAATGTTATGTGTGCTCTGATTGCTCCACTGACCAGCTGTCCCTCTCTTTGAGCCTCCCTATTCCGTGAGACAAAACAATATTGAAATTAGGCCAATTAACCCTACAATAACCTTTACGTGTTCAAGTGAAAAGGAGGGTTGCACATCTCTCACTTTAAATTCAAAGCTAGAAGGGGATATATGTATACATATAGCTGATTCACTTCATTGTACAGCAGAAACTAACACAACATTTTAAAGCAATTATATTCCAATTTAAAAAAAAAGACTTGAAGAATAAAAAAGTGCTACTCCAGTGAACACACCGATAAGAAAGAGAAATAGCCTTATTGCTGATATGGAGAGAGTTTTAGAAGATCAAGCCATCCACCACATTTCCTTAAGCCAAAGCCTAGTCCAGAAGAAAGCCTTAACTCTCTTTAATTCTGTGAGGGCTGAGAGAGGTAAGGGAACTGCAGAAGAAAAGTTCGAAGCTAGCAGGGGTTGATTCATGAGGTTTAAGGAAAGAAGCCTTCTCCATAACATAAAAGTACAAGGTAAAGCAGCAAGTACTGATGTAGAAGCTGCAGAAAATTATCCAGAAGATTTAACTAAGATAAGTAATGAAGGTGGCTACACTAAACAACCGATTTTCAATGTAAATCAAAGAGTCTTCTATTGGAAGAAGATGCTTTCTAGGACTTCCATATCTAGAGTGTAGAAGTCAATGCCTAGCTCAAACCCTCAAAAGACAGGCTGACTCTCTTGTTAGGGAAGAATGCAGCTGGTGACTTTAAGCTGAAGCCAATGTTCATTTACCATTTTGAAAATCCTAGGGCCCTTAAGAATTACACTAAATCTACTCTGCCTGTGCTCTATAAATGGAACAACAAAGCCTGGATGACAGCACATCTGTTTACAACATAGTTTATTGAATATTTTAAGCCCACTGTTGAGAAAAAACATTCCTTTCAAAATATTACTGCTCATTGACAATGAACCTGGTCACCCAAGCACTCTGATGGAGATGTACAATGAGATTAATGTTGTTTTCATGCCTGCTAACACAATATCCATCCCACAGCTCATGGATCAAAGAGTAATTTCAACTTACAAGTCTTATTATTTAAGAAATATATTTTAAGGCTCTAGATGCCACAGACAGTGATCCCTCTGATGGATCTGAGCAAAGTCAATTGAAAATCTTCTGGAAATGATTCACCATTCTAGATGCTATTAAGAACATTTGTGATTCATGGAAAGGGGTCAAAATATCAACATTAACAGGAGTTTGGAAGAAGTTGATTCCAGCCCTCATGGATGACTTTGAGGGGTTCAAGACTTCAGTGGAGGAAGTAACTGCACATATAATGAAAATAGAGAGAGAACTAGAATTAGAAGTGGAGCCTGAAGATGTGACTGAATCACTGTGATCTCATGATAAAACTTTGAAGGATGAGGAGTTGCTTGTTATGGATGAGCAAAGAAATTTTGCTTGAGATGGAAACTACTCCTGGTGAATATGCTGTGAAGATTGTTGAAACGACAACAAAGGATTTAGAATATTACATAAACTTAGTTCAAAAGCAATGGCAGAGTGTGACAGGATTGACTCCAATTGCAAAAGAGTTCTACTAGGGTAAAATGCTATCAAACAGCATTGCATGCTACAGAGAAATCGTTTGTGAAAGGAAGAGTCAATCAATGTGGCAAATTTTACATCTTATTTTAAGACATTGCCACAGTCACCCCAGCCTTTAGGGTACCAGCACCACCCTGATCAGTCAGCGCCATCAACATTGAGGCAAAACCCTTTACTAGGAAAAAGATCATGACTCTCTGAAGGCTCAGATGATGGTGAGCATTTTTTAGAATAAGGTATTTTTAATTAAATCATGTACCTTGTTTTTTTAGACATAATGCTACTGCATGCTTAATAGACTACCTTACATAACATTTATATGTACTGGGAAACCAAAAGTTTCATGTGACTCACTTAGCTGTGATATTTGCTGTATTGAAGTCATCTGGAACTGCACCCACAATATCTCTGAGGTATGACTGTATAACATCATAAACTATTTAGTATATTCATATAGAATCAAGAAGAACAAAAGCCACAGATGTTTCTTCAGGTTTATTTTTGATAGGATCATATTTCAAGTTGACATCCTAATTCAAGCCTTTAAAAGGAATCCTTTAACATACTTTCTGGTAAAATTTCAATTTCTAGATATTTTCTAAATTTATATGGCCAGCAAAAAGAAGTTTTATTCTTAAAATGTAAAGTAATTGTTAAAGATCAACCATTCAGCAGAGCAAAAAGGAATCCAGTTCATGATGTCTCTATTTTTTATTAGTTCACCCTCTAGCTCTCATCTTATATTAGTAGTTAGTTAACAAAGAAAGAGAACATCAAAGGTTACCTAGTAGAACATGACACGTCAAACTCAGGAAGAAGAAAATTAGCATCTTTCCAAATTTAGGCACTTATAACAAGCATTTTAAGGGTTCATAGTGCAGTCAATTCCTGAAGAATAAATACAAGAGAAGACCCAGACCACTTTCAAGGTGGAATTAGAATGGCATAGTTCAGCAGAGTTAGTATGGACCTCTTACTAGGAGAAGCAAAAGAAAAAATAAAACTACAGAAGGAAACCCTCTGGGAAAGCTCTCACACATTTGGGCGTGCTGTCTGGTTAGAGTAGGCCAAAATTTGATACTTTTATTTCCAACCTTTGACCCTGCACATCTGGAAATCCAATTTGAGTCAAACAGAAGGAAGTTTTCTTTTCTATTTCAAAAACTTTGGGAAAAAAATGTAAGCCACCTAGCATCCACTCTGCTAGCAAAAGCTACTAATATTCATGCACTTGTAGGGAACCATAAAACATGAAGCAGTTGGTCAGGAAATAAATGCCCCAGAAGTTTGGCGGTATGGGCACATTGTTATTTCTGATGATGGATTTAGACAATGGCTAGGCAAAATAACTGATGCTGTTTGATGTCCTAATTTAATAGACACCCTCTAATTCTAGAATTTAAACTATGCTGAAGCATGCTATATCAACATGCATGCACAATGCATATATAGTTTGCATTTTAAAGGAGTTTCCGTCTGCAATAAAATTTTTAATCATTATATTTTAAAATGTAACAAAGTAATGATGTGTTTTGTCAAAGTGGCTTAATTTATTTGGACAATAGTAAAATTAAGAAGTTATGTATAGCTGATTCACTTTGTTATAAAGCAGAAACTAACACACAAAGCAATTGTACTCCAATAAAGATGTTTAAAAAAAAAGTTATGTCACAAAATATATATGGGACATTTTTTCTTTTTACATAAAAATTATTTGTTGTGGCATATTAAAGTTTTATTTGACCACCTCTAATATAGAGTCACTTAATTCTTGCTTACATGATAAGCAATTACCACATAAAGATAGGCAGATAGGCAGTAGTATAAATGGAGAAGAACATAAACTATAGGGTCATAGGTCCTTGAGCTTAGTCATTCAGACACTTTCTAGTTGTGCAATCTTGGAAAAGTTATTTAGCTTTAGGAGCCCAGTTTCTTCATCTATAATAGGCATTTTGCTGGGAGTATACAGCAGGATTATTGTGAGAAGAAACAGTGATTTATGTAAAGTATAGAGTAGGCAATAAAGGCCGTCACATAGTTATCCTTATCAACTTTATTATTAAAATGTTGGAAAATCCATCCAGCAGAACAAGATAAGTTCCAGAATTATTAATTGCCCAGGCAAATCTAAGTTGTGGCTGTGATCTTAATTCTAACAGCCCCAGGGGTCATGGTGGCAATGTGAAAGAGAAACCATCTTCCCTTTGTACACAGAAACCACACACAGGGATAATTGGATGTTGGTCAGTTTAAAAGAAAAACAAAACACACACACACACAAAATTCTTATGGCATTTGATTAAATTATATTGCAGAAACCATATCTACTCTATTGTGAATATTAACTATCATTTAGTAAATATTAATCATTAGTAATGGGTCTATTCACAATTCACGGTGAACATTATTCTTTTAGCACCATATAAAAGACATTATATTACCATGCAGTTTGCCAAAAGTGAATTGACTTGGAAATAAAGCAATTTCTATTTGCAGTTTATTTACTGCCTTTTATGAGACTGACTCAATATTTTCTGGGGTTTTTTGTTTTGTTTTATTGTTTGGGCAAGAATTTTTTTTTTTTTTCACAAGATTTTGATCCATGCTAGGAATTTGTACTTAGCTATGTGGCAAGAATTCAAAATATTTACATATTCCCCCAATTTTATGTACATCAGAAAAGCACTATCTTCATTTGAGTTTTTGATGCTACCTTTTTTAATGGGAATTAATTTGTATTCTTATCAACAATTGCCTAAAATTGTAATCTTGAATATATTCTGATACTACATATGACTATTGTTTTTATTTGAAGGATAGTTTGATATATAAATGCTTACCATAGCCTGTATTTCCTGGTCTCTACATAGAAAAAAAAATTATATTTATACAGTTACATTAATTCCAGAATTTATAATTATAATATTTTAAAATCATTGAAAATAAATAACTAAAAAGAAAAAAATAAAGTCAACACCCCCATTCAGTATACCTACTGTTTTATGGAAGCAAATGAATAGCTAAAGTACAAGTTGCCAAAAATCCTCTTAAATCTGAACTTACACGTAGGTGGGAGGGCATGTAACCACATTTAGTGTCTTTAAAAAGTGCATGCTTTCATTTTCAGCATCCACAGTTTTTATTATCACCATAGGAGTTCAGAAGCATAATGTTTGGGGTTTCTTTTCTTTCTTGTTATTTTTTTCTTTCTTTTTTATCTTTCTTTTAAAATCTCATGCCTGTGTTTTCCTTTCCTTTGCAGTTCACACAGCACAGTCCTTTCTGAAAATACACATGCAATTCCCATTATCTATAATGAAGCTTGCACGCATCAAGGAGAGACCAGATTCCACTGCAGAGTGTCTTTCTTGTGTGGTATTGTGAGCACCTGGTCTACCTTATGACACGCTCCTTGACAAAGTTCTTAGCACACATTGTTTATCATCAGGGAAGGCCATTCTCATCCACAACATACAGAGGCAGACCCTTTCCAGACGGCCACCTGTCTTGCCACATGGCAAAATCAGGGGACTTTATTTTTATTTTCTCATGTAGACAAATATTTTTACAAGAATTCTTGAATGTGCTTTGTGGGAGCATTCAAATGTGGATAAAAAGCAATTGGTGTACTAACAAGCATCAAAAGTAAATGTCGTGTGTACGTAGCATATGATTCTTTTAGTACTCATCATTGATTGAGGATAAGGAACAACCATTTTGTCAACTTTAGAACCCAATTAGATCTTATATTCTAAATTCAGAGGCAGCTTCTAGCCTCTGGTGTTCCATTTCTGATAACCAATATCAGAATCTCTGCATTTATCACAGAAATAACCAGTCAATTGGAATAATTGTATTCTACAATGTGTATGCCACTTACCACATCTCTGAATTTATGGTTATTTTTGACAATGAGGAAACCTATGCATGTTGTTTTAGAACAACTTAAACGGATACCTATAGCCACGGAAGCTGACGGCAGAACCCATTCTAAATTTAACGGTAAAAAACCATTGATCCTGTTTGCTGACTGTTGATTCCTAAATACTCCTTGCTCTGGAGGAAGAGCTCCCAACCAGGATTCCCACAACAGCTTTGCTCTTCTAAACTGTTTATGTCTGTTAGGCACGGTGAAAGAGAAAGTATACATTATATGGGCTATGATGGTTAATTTTAGGTCAGCTTGATTAGGTCACAGTGCTCAGATATTTGTTCAAACATCATTCTAGATGTTTCTGTGAAAATAGTTTTTTAGATGAGTTTAACATTTAAATGAGTAGGCTTTGAGTAAAGAATATTACTCTCCATAATGTGGGTGGGCCTTACAATCAGGCGAAGGTCTAAATAGAAAAAGGCTGACCTCTGTCAAAGAACAGGGATTTCTGCCAGCAGATGGCCTTCGGATCTGCAGCGACAGCTCTTTGCTGGGTTTTTAGTCTGCCAGGGTACTCTACAGATTTTGGACTTGTCAGCCTTCACAATTACATGAGCCAATTCCTTAAAATATCTCTCTTGTCTCTCTTTCTCTCTCTCTTTCCCTATCTATCTATCTACCCATGCTGTTGGTTCTGTTTCTCTGGAGAACCATAATACACGAATTATCAAGTCTTTTCCACTTTTCCCACTGTAGATTACACGATTTTTAAGTTCCTTAGAGATCTATCACCTATGGATGGATAGGTGTACTGTACAGTACAGCTGTACTGTACAGTACAGCATTGTAGCATTGTAAATTTTACTCAAAGAGAAGTATCTAAGATACTTAAGGGTGCACTTGAAAAAATTGTAAAATGGAAAAAATTACAATTCCATTTCATAATGGCAGCTACATAGCACAGGTCTATTTAAAATGAATAATAAGAACATCAACCACATGGAATCCAAACTCAGCAGTGCTGCCCAGAATTTAACTGTTTGATAGCCAAAAATATTTCTTAAACAAGAACTCAGCAAAAACAAAACAGGAAGGAATGAAGGGAAGGAGGGAGGGAGGGAGAGAGGGAGGAAGGGAAAGGAAAAATGGATACTTCAACAAAGCATGTACATAGGTGAAATCTAGTTAGGCTGACATCATTCAATACTCATTTTAGGAAAACTAAGCCAATCTAATATTCACAAGTATCAAGCCAATGTATATAGTAAAGACATCAGATTACTGACATGGTATTCTTTGATTTAACCAACACTAAGATTATAACATGAGCCATTATGTCCTTATAATTGTTCATTCTTGGTCTGTCTTTCTTTTGATACACACACACACACACACACACACACACACACACACACAGGGGAGAGAACACTTATTAATTTCCCAAATATTTATTGAGCACATACTATATACCAGATATCATGCTGGTCACCAGCAATAGAACAGTGAACTAGAGAAATAATCTGTGTCCATAGAGATTTTACAGTTCAGTAGTAAATACACCAAAACGAAGAGGAAATCACATTACAGTGGGAGAAAGTGCTGTGATTGGAAAATTGGAGTGTATTAGGGAGAACAGTGGAGACATAGCAAACCTGACCTTGAGCATCAAGAAAGGAAGTCTAAGAAGTAAGAAGATATTAAGCAGGCAGAGAGGTAAGAGTGTTGAGGCACATTTCATTGATAAAGATGAGCTCAACTATCCAAATCCAAATGTTCCCTTTTTCTGTTTAGAGGCTCTGCGTTATCAAGAAACCGCTTTTATTCACTTTGCACATGGGACTTCAGTCTTTGTATTTGTGTTCCCAAGTGTGACACTTTTAAAAAAGAAACAACGTATAAGTGACGAAAAGTTAGCACGATGTTATCATTCTGTCATTTGTAACCTCCATCCCCAGAACATTATCAATGATATAGGCCAGAGGAATGGAACAGAGGAAATGATTGTGCAGAGATAATTTATGTTTCATTTGGAGTGCAGCCAGAGATAAGTACAATCACATACAAACTCTACATTTACAAAACCCCTGCCTCAGCGTTGTGACTAGAAGCAGCAAAGAGAGAGAAGTGAGATTAGTTTTTCCCAAACTCTGCTTTGTGTGTGGTATCACTTTGTTTTCTGGAAAAACAAACAAACAAACAAAACTTCAAGGGGATCTGATGCTAGGGACATTGTTTTCCTAAAAAGTTTCATATAGGTGGGTTGAAAAATTGCATAGATTTAGATAGTTATTTTTAATGCAAAACTTGCCTGAGATGTACCATCTCAGAGAAGACTAGAAAATTGCTGTGACGTGAATGAAGGCATGGCATTCAAGCTGCCCAACTACACACAGGCAGCCTCTTCTAATAACTGTCTCAACGTATGTCATCTTGTAAATGCCTGCTGATTCAAATTATGTATGTATGATGTATCTGGTGGTTATTGTATATTAAACATATAAATTAAATCTGGTGTCAGCCCACGAAGCTGTTCATTTTTCTATGAGACAACTTTTTGCTTCTCTTTTATACAAGCAGGCATTAGAGTTTGTGAGTCTTTGGTGTTTGGAAAATGTGTTATAATTTTTAAAGTTTTATGGTCAAATATGTTTCGGAGATGCTGTTTTGAATAATTTGAATGAAAATAATTCACTGGTAGATGATTACAGTGAAACAGTCCTGGAATAAGAATCAGGAGTCTGATCATTTATATCATATCAAAGAAATAAGCTAATCAAATATTACTACTTTTATTAGAAATGAGACCATACATCTCTTTTTTCTTCCATGTGAAACGACACTTAAATGTGTTGATAAAAGCAAAAGAGCTAATCATCTTCATTTACATGGGCAGGTATATAAAGGTATATGAAGAGTTTGTTCTTTTTTAAATTTTCATGTTGAAAGTGGACACATTTCTGAAAATGGAGTCTCTGTTTGTCATTTCATAAAATGCTGGCCTTTCCCTATAGTCATGAGCAAATAAGAAAATAGAATATGCCCTATGACAGTTCCATTGCTATATACGAATAGGTTATTAATCTCTATTACATGTTAAAATAAATATACAATATGGTATTGCAGGCTGTGGTAGTACAGTGCTTAGCATATTATAGGCATTCCATAACTATTTGATGAATGAATGAGGCAAAGAACTGCTATGGAAGGATGTAAGAATTTGAGTCAAAAGTCTTGCCTGGATTCAGATTCCAGCTTCGCTTGCTATAGTCATTTAAGAAAGACATTTCTCATGTCTGGACTCCTTTAGAATATTTTTGTAGTAATCAAGAGATAATATATAACTTTATAAAGATGATTTACTGCTGTTATTGCTGTTATGGATATAAATAGTCATAACACTAGTATTCTAAGTTGCCTCATGGAAGAAAAGTTTTAATTTAGCATTAAGATGTAAAAAAAAAAAAATCTCTTTTTAGGAAATGGCACCTAATTGGAGAGATTCTAGCCCAGCTTTATGCTTGGGAGCCCTAAACATCAGAAGCACACACAAAAATAAACTTAAGAACATATGGCTTGCTGATAATAGCTAAAAACAATTCACATGTCCATCTTTAGAAGAAAGATGCTCAGCTATGCATGCTTACATATGCAACAACATTGGTGAATCTCAGAAATATTAGGCTGAGCAAGAAAAGCCATGCATAAAAGAATACATGCTGTATTATTCTGCATACATTAAGTGTATTATTTTATTGCTGATGCAACAATAACCACATCCTTGTGGCTTAAAACAATATAAACATTCTCTTACAGTTATGTGGGTTAAAAATCTGACATGGGTCTCAATAGGCTAAAATTAAGATATCAGCTTGTTTTTTTCTTTTCTGGAGGTTTTAGGGGAAAATTCCGTTTCTTTGTATTTCCAACTTCTAGGGACTACCCATGTTGCTTGGATCATAGCCCACATCCCCCATCTTCAAAGCTAGCAACGTTCCATATCTCTGTTTCCAGTCATTGTGATGTTCTTTCCTGCCTCCCTCTTCCACTTTTAAGGACATAGGGTCCACCCAGATAATCCCAGACACTCTCTCTATTTTAAGGTTAGCTGATTAGCAAACTTAAGTGCATCTGCAACCTTAATTCCCCTTTGCCATGTAACTTAACGTAATCACAGGTTCTAGGAATTAGGATGTAGACATCTGTGGGTGATAATTATTCTATCTACCACCTGAAATTAAAGAAGAAGAAAACTACTCCAGGACAACAGGAATCAGAGCAATGATTACTCCTGGGTGTGGTGCAGGGATTAACTGGAAAGGGGCATGTAGGTTGATGAAGATGTTATGTATTTTAACTGGGTTGTAAATTACATAGGCATAGATATTTGTCAAAATTTAGTGAACTGTACCTTTCTACTGTATGTCTATTCTCCGTGAATTTCAATGTATGTATATTATACTCAGATTTGTAAAATTAAAATAATAAAAGAACACACAAGCACATCACTCGAGATCCAGAGTTTATTCCTGTTTTCCAGATTCCAGTTTTTCCTGTCAATATACTAACTTGAACTTCAGAGAGTTTGCAAGCTGTGAATTCAATTTATATTGTAACTCAACAATTTGCAGAGACAGTCTGTTTCAGAAATCCGTCTTGCAATTATAGAAAAGAAAAGATTTTATTTTTTGGCAGTCTTAGAAAATTTCCGGCTCTTTATTTGCACCTTAAGCTGAGAAGTTACCCTAAATTCATCATTTGCTTTTTAAAAATTCTCCAGTGCAGTCGAAATAGCCCAACTACCCACAGTCCTCATGATCTTATATCCACCATTATGATCTATTACAAAATCTACTTGAGATTCTAAAGTCTTTCCTTCTATAGGTACTTTACTCCAGGAAACTACAAGTGATCATTTAAGCAACTCTTTGGCCTCTACACACCATGCACTTAACCACTGTCCCTTTTCCTACTGGCAAAGAGGTCATTTTTGCTATTAAATCTAATCACGTGAGAGAGCAATTAAAGATTTACTTTTTTTTAAATTTGGAAATAATTTCAAACAGAGAAACTTGCCAAATTTTAAATAGTACAAAACACTCACTCTTTATACACATTCACCTGTTTTTTAAAATTACTACATTTGCTTTATTATTTGCAGCCCTACATACACACACACACACACACACACACACACACACTGAACCTTTTGAGGGTAAATTACTTAAATCATGACTTTTTATCCTTAAAGATTTTTTGTTTTGTTCTTCAGAGTAGAGATATTTTCTTGCATAATCACAGTATAGTTATCAACTCCAGTAAATTTAACATTGATACAATGTTTTTACCCAATAGTCTATTTGTATGCAAGTTTTGCCAGTTGAATTAATAATATCCTTTATAGCATTTTACTTCTCTCCCATACAAGATCCAATTTAGGATGGGATGTTGCATTTGGTTGTCACGTTAGCCTCCTTTAATCTGGAAGATTTCCACAGCCATTTTTAGTCTTTTAAGACAAGGTGTTTGAATGGCTTCCAAATCCCTCTGTCGGCAAGAGTAAACATCTGGCTGCTACTGCCTGTGGAGAACAACTGCCTCTCCCCACCACCTTCCAAATCTTACCCAAGTTCCTCCAGGTGACTAAACAGGTACCATACAAGGAGAGGCATTGTGGGAAAGGAGACCATGGGAGGGAGTGGTGGTGATGATTTGGCAACAGACAAACAAACAACCATATATATATATATAAACTATCAGAAGAACTAAAGAAGTTTTTAACAATAAGAGTATTTTATAATTTTATATGTTTCATACCTGTTGTAAATCAGGTAAAATAAAGCCCTGAAAAAATATTTTCAACTTTAGGCATTGGCTTAAACACGGCTGAGGACAAGGCTATGATATTGCGGGCTAATGTCATTTTAAAGAAAAGGTATACCAGCTAAATTTGGGGTAAAATGCAGAAGTATTCTTTTTGCCATGTACAAAAAATAATTTGAATCACCGCCCCATTGAGAATCACTACTATAAGCCTAAACGTATTCTGCTATCATCTTCTTAACCTCATATTTTATATTATGGACTGAATGTCTGTGCCCCCAAAATGCATCTGTTAAAAGATAAACCAAGGCACATTAAATTTTTCAAGAGTTTGAGCATACATCCATTAGAATCAGGTAGGGCCAAACCAAGAAAGGTTTAGGAGCACTCTACCCACGAGAGCTAGGGGAGAGGGTTTTTTCATAAAGAAGAGTCAGAGGCAAAGTAAGGAAATTAGTTGATTGGCTATAACTTAAGTAGTTGCCTTATTTGGAAAAACCTAGTTGGCTGTTTGTGATTGTTGTTCTTACCTTTCATTTTTCTGGATTTGAGTGCATTGACTCTGGCTCAGATTTTGGTTTGCTTATATAAGTGACCAAGGCATTACAGCCACCTCATCCATTAGAGCTGCCTCATTTAATTAACAAATTGAATCCCCAGCATGATGATATTTGGAAGAAGGGCCTTTGAAAGGTAATTAGGTTGTGAGGGTGGAGCTCTCATGGTTGAGATTAGTGCCCTTTTAAGAACAGGCCAGGGGATCAGGTTGCTCTCTTTCTTCCATATGAAGATAAAAGAAGTCGACAGCCCACAACTCAGAAGAGGGCTTCACCCGAACTGACCACGCTGGCATCCTGATCTGGGACTTCTAGCTTCCAGCATTGTGAGAAATAAATTTCTATTTTTAAGCCACCCAGTCTATGGTAGTTTTATATAGCAGCCATAAGTGACTAAGATGCCTTGTTTTCTTTTCTTTTTTTTTAAACATAGCACTCCTCACTATCTGACATTATGTCACATATCTGCTTGGTTTTCTGTCTGCTTCTCACTCCCCATTTCACTAACAAGCTTGTTGAAGGCAGGGATTTTACCTTATACATTGTCGTATCTCCAGTATCTAGAACAGTGCTATGTACACAATAGGTGCTCACTCATGAATGAGTGAATAGCGGAGGATACCACAGAGGGCTTTCACCACTCTAAAGAGTCAATACGGCATGAACAGCTTCCCAAAGTCATTTCACTTAAAGCTCTCCTCTAATAAAAGCCCAAATTGCCAGGATGGGGTTGATAATTAGCGACAGGCATCCTATTTCAAGCTTTCATATACAAGATTACATTGCATGTTTTAAAATATGGATTGGGAAATGATTATTGAATAAAGGACAGATAGGCATAACATATTGTAGCATTTTATTCACAAAATATAAAATATATAAGAAAATATTGGGACTTAAACACTTATGAAAATTAACCTCTTCATGGATAATTAAACTACAAAACCAATAGGTGCTTCCCTACTCCTGTGGCTTGTTGGACATCATTAGGCCCATGTTCCTGAGTAGAAATAATCCATTGGGTATGATTAATATTTGTCCCGAGGGAATGGGGCATATGCTTAACACTGTTATTTGACATCACAGCTTCCTCACTCTGTAACTCCATTTTCCTGACTTCTGAAGTTACTTGAATTGAACCCTAATTCAGAGGTTCCATGAGGAACGCCTAGCAAAGTCCTCTTCAAGCTGGGAAGGTGGCCTTTGTCCATTAGTCTGCAAGTTTAAAAGAGATCTGCAAGGAGCAATGGTGAGGGAAGAGGCCCCACTCAGGCAGTCAGATTGGCCAAATCATCCAGGTAGTCAATGTGATATTGCAGGCACATATCGCAACCTAAGTGAGCTTCACAGCCATCTTCATTTAGCAAAATACAGACTGGTTGTTAAATAATAATAATAATAATGAGGTTAAAGGATTTAACTACCACATCCATGTAATTGCAGACTCTGGTCCAGAAAATACAGTAACTCTCTACCTCTAATTATTATTCTTGAGCATCTTGTTTCTCCATATCTCAGAACACCAAGAAAATGAACTTCTATTTGTCTCTCTTCAAATACAGAATGGTTTAATGTTACGATAAATCAGATGGCACTAAAATTAATAACTATCAGGTGCAGTGTATTATTATAGTAATTTATAATGCACAGTACAGCTCTTCTAGTGTGATGAATTATCTTCCTAGTGATGGCTCCACCATAATATATCAACTAATAGATACTTCTAAGTTCACAGAGTAACATGCCTCAGGTACATGACTTTTTTTATTACAGAGAATTATATCAGAATAATTTTTGTATTCTTTTCCACATTCTACTCTTTTTCTTCTTAATGCATATAGCATTGTTATATCCTATTATTATTATCTAATCCTGAGGTCTCAATAAAAGTACCAGTGAATAAATGATTAAGAATGCAAATCTGAAGTCCAGAACTCTTGGGCACCCCTAACATTACTGTAGAAGACAGACCTTAAGGTGGCTCTAGGGATCCCTACCTCCTGGTGTTTACCCCTTGTACAATCTCCTTCTCTCAAGTGTGAGCAGAACTTGCTTCTAACCAGTAGAATATGGCAAAGATAATGGGTTATCACTGCCATTATTACGCTATGTTATATGGCCAAGATCATGGGATGTGATTACCTGTGATTACCGTATATTATATGATTCCACCTTGCTAGAAAACTTGTTCTAGAGGTGCCATCTTCCTTGCTGACTTTGAAGAAGCAAGCTGCCATGAATTCTAAAGCTGCAAGAACATGAATTCTGTTAACAATCTGAGGGAGCTTGAAAACTAATCCTTTCCCAGTTGTTCTGAGGAGATGGAAGACCCAATCTGCACTTGATTCCAACCTCATGCAGGACCCTGAACACAAGAACCTAGCTTAGCCAAACCTCAGCTGTGAGATCACAAAAGTTTGTTACTTTGAATCACTATGTTTGTGGTAATTATTATGCAGCAGTAGAAAACTAGCACAATTACACTTAATGGACCTCACCCTAGACTTCTGATCTAAAGTTATCGATATGGAATTTCTTTGGATATTACTACAACTTCATAGCCTATCAGATTTTTGGCAGGGGAGGGGAGGCACCCAGGAAAGTGTGTACCTGAAATCATAACAGTTCAAAAAATATTCATTGACTAATTCCCAGGTATTTTATTATACGCTAGGGCAACATGTATGAATAAGATACTTTACTAGTTTTCAAGGAGATTATAGTATAATGGTGAAGAAAAACACAGAAACCAGTTATTTCAACACACATAGGCTCTTGCCTTAGAGTATAGAGAATGGGGCAGGGAGGGGTATACAGTTACAGATGGCCGTCTTGATGAGATGATTCTAAAATGGAAATTGCTGTCCAGAAAACATGCCTTGTTGAAACTTCTGTGCACTAAGAAATTGATCAATAGTGACTGTAACAATAACAACAACTAAATAGGTAATATTAATATATCATTTGCTAGGTACCAGATATTGTTCTAAAGGCATTATTTAATTAGTTCCCACAACAATTCAATGATGTGAATCTTAGCCTCATTTTACAGATGAGGAAACTGAGAGTTTAAAGAACAGCTCAACAGTGACAAAGAGAGAATTCATTCCTCTAACTTCTCCATGACTCCCGAACCTATGTTCTTCCCACCAAAATGCTATCTTATGGGAGAGAGTCTTTTGACCTACCTCTCCTCTGCCCTTCTAAATTGCATGTGCTACTACAAGCAACTATATGCCAATAAAATGGACAACCTGGAAGAAATGGACAAATCCTTAGAAATGTACAACCTTCTGAGACTGAACCAGGAAGAAATAGAAACTATGAACAGGCCAGTCACAAGCACTGAAATTGAGACTGTGATTAAAAATCTTCCAACAAACAAAAGCCCAGGACCAGATGGCTTCACAGGCGAATTCTATCAAACAATTAAAGAAGAGCTAATACCTATCCTTCTCAAACTCTTCCAAAATATAGCAGAGAGAGGCATATTCCCAAACTCATTCTACGAGACCACCATCACACCCGGATACCAAAACCAGACAAACATGTCACAAAGAAAGAAAACTACAGGCCAATATCACTGATGAACACAGATGCAAAAATCCTCAACAAAATACTAGCAAACAGAATCCAACAGCACATTAAAAGGATCATGCACCATGATCAAGTGGGATTTATCCCAGGAATGCAGGGATTCTTCAATATATGCAAATCAATCAATGTGATACACCATATTAACAAATTTAAGGAGAAAAACCATATGATCATCTCAATAGATGCAGAAAAAGCTTTCAACAAAATTCAACACCCATTTATAATAAAAACCCTCCAGAAAGTAGGCATAGAGGGAACTTACTTCAGCATAATAAAGGCCATATATGAAAAACCCACAGCCAACATTGTCCTCAATGGTGAAAAACTGAAACCATTTCCACTAAGATCAGGAAAAAGACAAGGTTGCCCACTCTTACAACTATTATTCAACATAGTTTTGGAAGGTTTAGCCACAGCAATCAGAGAAGAAAAGGAAATAAAAGGAATCCAAATCAGAAAAGAAGAAGTAAAGCTGTCACTGTTGCAGATGACATGATACTATACATAGAGAATCCTAAAGATGCTACCAGAAAACTACTAGAGCTAATCAATGAATTTGGTAAAGTAGGAGGATACAAAATTAATGTACAGAAATCTTTTGCATTCCTATACACTAATGATGAAAAATCTGAAAGTGAACTTAAGAAAAATCACTTCCATTTACTATTGCAACAAAAGGAATAAAATATCTAGGAATAAACCTACTAAGGAGACAAAAGACCTGTATGCAGAAAATTATAAGACACTGATGAAAGAAATTAAAGATGATACAAATAGATGGAGAGATATACCATGTTCTTGGATTGGAAGAATCAACTTTGTGAAAATGACTCTACTCCCCAAAGCAATCTACAGATTCAATGCAATCCCTATCAAACTACCAAGGGCATTTTTCACAGAACTAGAACAAAAATTTTCACAATTTGTATGGAAACACAAAAGACCCTGAATAGCCAAAGCAATCTTGAGAAAGAAAAATGGAGCTGGAGGAATCAGGCTCTTGGACTTCAGACTTTATTACAAAGCTACAGTAATCAAGACAGTATGGTACTGGCACAAAAACAGAAATATAGATCAATGGAACAGGATAGAAAGCCCAGAGATAAACCCACGCACATATGGTCACCTTATCTTTGATAAAGGAGGCAAGAATATACAATGGAGACAAGATAGCCTCCTCAATAAGTGGTGCTGGGAAAACTGGACAGCTACATGTTAAAGGATGAAATTAGAACACTCTCTAGCACCATACACAAAAATAAACTCAAAATGGATTCAAGACCTAATGTAAGGCCAGACACTATCAAACTCTTAGAGGAAAACATAGGCAGAACACTGTATGACACAAATCACAGCAAGATCCTTTTTGACCCACCTCCTAGAGAAATGGAAATAAAAACAAAAATAAACAAATGGGACCTTCCAATGAAACTTCCAAGCTTTTGCACAGCAAAGGAAACCATAAACAAGACGAAAAGACAACCCTCAGAATGGGAGAAAATGTTTGCAAATGAAGCAACTGACAAAGGATTAATCTCAAAAATTTACAAGCAGCTCACGTAGCTCAATATCAAAAAAAAAACAAGCAGCCCAATCCAAAAATGGGTAGAAGACCTAAACAGATATTTCTCCAAAGAAGATATACAGATTGCCAACAAACACATGAAAGAATGCTCAACATCATTAATCATTAGAGAAATGCAAATCAAAACTACAATGAGATATTATTTCACACTGGTCAGCATGGCCATCATCAAAATATCTACAAACAATAAATGCTGGAGAGGGTGTGGAGAAAAGGGAAACCTCATACACTGTTGCTGGGAATGTAAATTGATACAGCCACTATGGAGAACAGTATGGAGGTTCCTTAAAAAACTAAAAATAGAACTATGATTCAACCAGCAATCCCACTACTGGGCATATACCCTGAGAAAACCATAATTCAAAATGAGTCCTGTACCACAATGTTCATTGCAGCTCTATTTACAATAGCCAGGACATGGAAGCAACCTAAGTGTCCATCGACAGATGAATGGATAAAGAAGATGTGGCACATATATACAATGGAATATTACTCAGCCGTAAAAAGAAACGAAATTGAGTTATATGTGGTGAGGTTGATAGACATAGAGTTTGTCATACAGAGTGAAGTAAGTCAGAAAGAGAAAAACAAATACCATATGCTAACACGTATATATGGAATCTAAAAAAAAAAAGGTCATGAAGAACCTAGGGGCAAGATGGGAATAAAGACACAGACCTACTAGAGAATGGACTTGAGGACATGGGGAGGGGGAAGTGTAAGCTGGGACAAAGTGAGAATGGTAGTGTATATATGGACATATACACACTACCAAATGTAAAATAGATAGCTAGTGGGAAGCAGTCGCATAGCGCAGGGAGATCAGCTTGGTGCTTTGTGACCAGCTAGAAGGGTGGGATAGGGAGGGTGGGAGGGAGGCAGCTGCAAGAGGGAGGAGATATGGGGATATATGTATATGTATAACTGATTCACTTTGTTATAAATCAGAAAATAGCACACCATTGTAAAGCAATTATACTCCATAAAAAGGTTAAAAAATAAATAAATAAATAAATAAAGACTGGGCTAAGCAAAAAAAAAAAAAAACAACAATGCATGGAGATATAAGTAGATAGATATATAAATTGATAGATAGATAACTATGCCTAGGAAATATCAAGGTTGCTTCAAGGGAGCATATATATTGACGGCCAACATTACTTACTGCTAATTCCATACCAGGGAATTACACTAAATTCTTGACATGACTTTTTTCATTTAATCTTTACAAGAACCCTACAAGGGAGATACTCATCCTATTATACAGATGAGGAAAGTGAAGATGGAAGAGGTTTACAACTTGTCCTCAGTCATAGAGCATGTGAGTGGGATTGTACCCCAGGTAGTCAGTCTGATGTTCGTGTCTGTGCCCTTAACCACTGCACGTACTGCCTCCTACTTAGGTCTATAGTTTGCCTTCCTAGTTTTTGTTTCTATCAATTGTTATGAGTTAATTACACTCTAAGTAGGAGTATTTTGAGGCCTTTTCTGGACCAGTTATGTGGGGAAATGAGGTTCAAAAAGAAAATAAGCCTTACTGACTCTAATTTGGTGGTGGCCTCCCCCAAAAGATCTTTACATTGTAACCCCTGGAGACTGTAAACGTGACCTTTTTTGGAAAAAGGAGCTTCTCAGATGTAAGTAAGTAAAGGATTTTTGAGATGAGATCATCCGGGATCCCTGGGTGGGCCCTAAATCCCGTGGCAAGTGTCCTGATAAAAAACATACGAAAAGACAGTCGCATGGAGGAAAAGGCCACGTGAAGACGGAGGTAGGGATGCAGCCACGAGAAACACCCGGAGTCCCCAGAAGCTGGAAGAGGCTAGGAAGGATTCTTTCTAAAGGCTTTGGAGGGAGGATAACCCTGCTGACATCTTGATTTCAAACTTCTGGCCTCCAGAACTGTGAGAAAATAAATTTCTGTTGTTTTATGCCATCAAGCTTTTGATAATTTGTTACTGCAACCCTAGGAAGCTAAAACACTGATTATCTATTTTTCCTATAAAGGATTTATAATAGTATCTTCCTTGGCAGAGAACTGAAAATCATACTTTAGAAATCCTGTACTTCAGGTGGTTCTTGAACCCTATCAAATAATATATCTATTTTTCTGAGAAATCAGTCAACACACACCCAATCCTCAAAGGGGCCTCTGAGCTAACTCAGAACTATGAGTTTTGAATCAGAAAAATGCACATCACAGAAAGGCCAGAAGACAAATGTGAACAAAATATGACTTTCTTTGGGCCTAATCTTTGGAGAACATTGTGCTTCTTTAAAATGTGTAGCAATGGTCAAGAGCTCAGGTCCATCGATAAGACAGAAAAGATCTTAACCCTAGACAAAAGGTCTCCCCAAAATAAGTGACCTAGATCACATACATTTATTTTTTAATAAAAGAATATGCTTTTGTCAACAGACTTAAATGTTGTGTGCTTTATGTTCAAGATTGGACAGATAACATGGTGTTGAAGATAAACAAGGGCTTTGCATTTGGATGATTCTGGATTTACTTTTAGTTCTAGCACCTGCTGCCCATATAGCCAGAAAGAAATTTATGAATTTTTTTCTCCTATGACATGTTACCCATGAAACCATAAAGAAATTTACTAATATCTTTGAGCCTTTTTTCTCCCCTTTGCAAAACAGGAACATGCACCCTGCAAGGTTTTGTGAGGATTAAAAATGACGTACACAAAATTGGAACTCAAAAAACGGCACTTCTTAACCAAACAACAACTATAATAGTAGAAAATACCCCTAAACCTTGTGCTGCATCTAACAACACTCTAATTATCCAACCCAGAAATCCATTAATGTAGAAATCCAAAAGTATTTATTAAAGCCTTTGGAGAATAACAATGAGATTCTTTCTAAATCAGTTACTAGCGTAAGGAAAGGGACCTTTCATCTCAAACTTAACTTTTAAATAGTAAAGTGTCACTGGATTTTGCATTTGGAATTTTGACACTAACTGTGGGCACAACACATCACATTTCAGCTACTGTGGAGATAGTGTCAACATTCAGTTGATGATTCTGCTCAAATCTTCTGGATGACAGCCCTCATCTTAAGGCTGTGATGAAGAAATCAGTGATATCTGATTTAGAAAGTCCTTTTCAAAGTCCACTCCCTATCTTGTAAAACTCAATTTACAAAACTCAGTTGGTCCTTTTGATCACTTTCACTAATCCAGTTTAAGAGCTTAAAGTCCCCCCAAGTGGCCCTTAATTAATGGCTAATATGAATGCCCGAGCATGCACTTGGACTGTATCTGGAAGTTAACAGTGCATCTGTATCTTGAGATTCGATAATTACCTTCCTTCTGTGAACCTCTGATTGAGACAATGCATATAGTGGTTGTTTACAAACTTCAAATAAACCTAAGAGGTATATCGATTGGTCTTATTGACTCCTATCCTACAATTTTTACTTTACTGATTCTTCTTCTTCACCTACTCTGCATGGGGGTGGAGAAAAACCCACTACCAGACTATAATAAAGAAAAGAGTGTCAATCATCACTTCTACAATTCCTAAAGTATAATCATTTTATATTTTTAGAAAAGCTCATTTTTTAGCTTATTGAAGAACAAATTCAAATTTTACCTTATTAGAGACCAAGCATTTTCTTAGGGAAATATTTCCCAAATTAATTTTCTTTCCAAGGTCTTTTAAATTGATAATACATTTTTGCCTATTGTTAAACCACTTAGATATAAATAAAAGCTTTCTCTCATCTAATTTGTCTATTGTTTCTTTTGATTCATTCAAATGGTTGTGTCATATATTATGCATTATAGTCCATTTTACCAAATGCAGCAATTGGAACACTATTTCACTCTAATTTTGTCAAATGAATTGGCCAAAGAAAGTATATGATGTGTTAATCAAAAATATCTGGATATTTCGTAAGAAGGTAGTGAGAGTTTTAATAGAAATTGTAAATTTGAAAGATGGATTAAAATACCTTAATAGTAAGCATCTATATCTATTAGAATGGCCAAAGTCCAAAACAATGGAAAAGCAGGAACTCTCATTCATTGCTGGTAAAGATGCAAAATGGTGCAGCCACCTTGGAAGACAGCTTGGCAGTTTCTTAAAAAACTAAACATACTTTTACTATTCAATCCAGCAATTATACTCCTTAGTATTTACCCAAAACAGTTGAAAACTTATGTCCACACAAAAACCTGAACACAGATGTTTATAGCAGCTTTATTCATGATTTCCAAAACTTGGAAGCAATAAAGATGTCCTTCAAGAGGGGAAGGGATAAGTGAACTGTGCTACATCCAGACAATGGAATATTATTTAGTGCTAAAAAGAAACCAAACAAAGACTCTTTTATTGCTCTTCTGATGTAATTTCTAATTATCTCTCGTTACTTAGGTAATTATATTTTTTTGTCCAAATGGGAACTTTGTAGAATTATAATTCTTATTTCTTAAGTAAATATAAATATTTTTAAAAACAATAAGCATCTACCTGCTGATATTTATATTCCAATAGCCACTCTCCTTGAGGACTTAAATGCTGTGATGTCTAACAGGGAGCCACTGGTCACATGTGGCTATATATATGTATGTATGTGTATATATATATATATATATATATATATATATATGTATATATTTTTTAACATCTTCATTGGAGTATAATTGCTTTACAATGGTGTGTTAGTTTCTGCTTTATGACAAAGTGGATCAGCTATACATATACATATATCCCCATATCCCCTCCCTCTTGCGTCTCCCTCCCTCCCTCCCTATCCCACCCCTCTAGGTGGTCACAAAGCACCGAGCTGATCTCCCTGTGCTATGCGGCTGCTTCCCACTAGCTATCTATTTTACATTTAGTAGTGTATATATGGCTATTTATATTTAAATTAATTAAAAGTAAATAAGATTTCAAGTTTTGTTTCTTGGTTGCACCAGCCGCATTTCAAGTGCTCAATAACCACATGTGACTAATGGTTTCTATATATTGCACAGTGTAAAGTTGGAACATAGGGCTTCCCTGGTGGCGCAGTGGTTGAGAGTCCGCCTGCCGATGCAGTGGACACGGGTTCGTGCCCCGTTCCGGGAAGACCCCACATGCCGCGGGGCGGCTGGGCCCGTGAGCCATGGCCGCTGAGCCTGCGCGTCTGGAGCCTGTGCTCCGCAACAGGAGAGGCCGCAGCGGTGAGAGGCCCGCGTACGGCAAAAAAAAAAAAAAAATTTGGAACATACCCTTCTTTGCAGAAAGTTCTATAGGACAGAGCTGCTTTAGAGGGAAAGCAGTGACCTCTTCCGTTGACTTCCCTTGTTTATGTTAGAAAATTAGGAGCAGCAACATTTTGTCATAAGATTAAATTATTTCAGCTTCTCTTTGGTGCTGAAAATAGTCCATCCTCTTTCAAATGTAATTTGAAGATTGCAGATTGCAGAAATGACCCCTGAAATTGTAGATTCACTGATCTTGCAGAAACCATAATTGTTTCCTAGCCGTAGTGTGTAAAATAATATTAAACCATTCACCGTGATTAAAACACCCTTAACAAATTTATGTAGAAATCATCCAGAGAGGTAGTTGCTGTTGCTGTATATTCCCCTGTAGTATCATGCTTTTTCATATTTTCATAGATATACATGTTCTTTTGGCATCGGCTTTGATCAGTTTGAAATGAAAGACCCAAGAGTCTCTCCTTCCTGGAGAAACACACACACACACACACACACACACACACACACACACACACACACAAAACAAAACCTCTTTTGTCTTTTACTCATTGTCACCAAAAATAAATAAATGATACAAATGGTTCTTTTACTGGTTTTAAAAGTAGAGCCAGAAATTATGTGAAGTTGGGACTCCTGAATTATTCATGTGTTCTGATTGAATAGGATCATTATCTCTGGGCTTACAAGCTAATAAATACTGTCTAATGCCTGGATACTGTTTTGATGTAATAGTGTCAGGAAAAAGAAAAAACAACTGACTTCTTTGCAAGCTTGGGCCTAAATTAGGGAGGAGCTCCCTGATGAGTTCATTGCAAAGAAATGTATGTGTGCCAGTATGTGTGTGTGTGTGCATGTACACACACGTTTGTGTGACTGTGTGAGTGTATCCACAAATATGAAATATCTTAGACAATTCTGTGAGTCTGCCTTCTCTCATCTCTCTAAAGGCATTTTAAGTTAGACATGCAACTCAAGAGTTGCAGAATGGCTTGTCTGGTAACTTCGCTGCTATTTTTCTCTCCTTTCTCTTTTCTCATCTGCCATATAGTACGTAAAAGTATTTCAGAAAAGGCAGACTGAGTCTCAGTAAATGATTATGCTATCTAATCGTTTGCCAGTGAACAGTCAAATAATCTTAAATTATAGACCAGTGAGGTTTTCCCCCAGATTGATTTCAACAAGTGAATTTGCTTTGAGTTTATCACCATAAACCAGGAGTGTAGAAAGCCTGAATTAAGGTTGTGCTCTTACAAGCAATCACAGAAAGATGTGCATTTGTAGCAGGTTTGAAAGCACTGAGATAAATACAGTTGACAGTTTCATAGAAAGTAAAATTAGAGGTGGACTATATTACAAAATACCTTTATAGGCTAATAGTTGTAGAAATGTAGCAGAATCTGTTAGACATCAAAGAAAAATATCCTTATTGAGTATGCTGATTGGTTTAACAAAATACACACTGTCTTTTCTTCTTTTAGAACACCATTTTTTCTCAGGTGATGTGGGCTCTATTAAGGGTAGACGAACATCTGACAAAGAGCCTGTTAGCAATTCAGTTGTTTGCAAAATTTACGCAGGACCAAAAGTCTTTCCTCTGAGACAGCTGGCTGGGTCTTACACAGAGTACATAGGTTTTCCAGACTGCTTTTCTCAACATCTAACACAAGCTAATAAGTCATGCAATTTAATTAAGTTTTTTTAACAGGAATTAAAGTGTGTGAACCATCTACTGGAGCTGGTGTTAATACTATTTCAATACTGTCGCCCTAGCAGAGCTGCCTGCCTTTTTTCTATCTCATATAGGAAGCAACGGAGGACAAGTGAGATCTTTAAAAAAGTAAACACCCCTTTATTATCCAGCAGAGCCAAAACTTGTGATTTTATTGTATTTTTCTAGAAAACGGCCATGGAATTTTATTCTTAGATTGAAGAAAACAAATTTGAATTTGGAGGGCAAAGAAAAATGTCCAAGGTGGGTAAACTATAGTATTCTGCTTGTGACTGTTACTATTTCTACCTGTCTCTTAGAAATAGGAAGCGCCCCTCCAAAGTGGGGAAATATGGCATTTCATGCCTTTGCCTCCCGGAAGACACAAACTGCCGACTTCTCTCCAGTGCTTTCCACCTGTCAGTGTGCTAGGTGTGGACCTGACAATCCACCCACACTCAACTCCGCAAGACCGGCATGGTTGGCAGGACATTCGAAAGGTGCCCGTCCCCAAACAGGGCCTTTGGCACTTGGCTTCCTGTTCCCTTGCACCGTGACAGGCTGCACACAAGACAGATATGGGGATCAAAGACAGCGCCTGTGGATACACCCAGCAGGATCCAGGGAGCATTACTAGTGTTCTCAATAATTTGCTATTAGTATTGCAGAAAAAGTGAGGAGTGCACTATTGAGTGATAAAAAACACATTTTATCAGGAAAATATACAGAATATAACACAAGGTATATTTTTGATGTTGGATGCAAAAGGGTCATCCAGAGCTGTAAAAGGGCATGCAAGAAAGGAAGCAACGGCACTAGTGGGGAAACTTCCAGGTCCCTTCACAGAGATAATTTTGTTCAACTGTGAAAGTGTGAAGGACGAACATGAAAAAATTAGGTGCAAAGAAAGACAAGAGAGGGGGTAGCTCTGCCCTGACTCTTGTCATATTCTCATATCATTTTTATGATGATTCTTTGTTTTTCTCTTACAATATGGAATTTTGGTAGACTATTTATAATTCGAGTTCCGACTTTATGTAGAATTTTCTGTCATGAGACTCTGATCAGTCACACTCTTAGAGTAGCTCATACTCAGTTAGCATTGCCTCTCTCCCCACATCTACGAATACATGCTTCTGCTGGTCAGCCCTCTGCTGGGTTCTCAGAAAACAATTATGGAAAGGAATGTGCATGCATATTTACAAGGTGTATGTTTATAATTCAATATTAAATTTATAGAGGCATATACAAACCAAGAGGCATGCCCAACTCTGTGATGTATGGGCGTGTTCCATACCGCTGAAGACTTGGAGGCTTACTCTCTGTTATTTTACTTTCAGATCTTTGGACTCTACAGAGTAATGTAGAGTAATGTAATACCTACCATTACAATGCTCTCCATTTGCTACCATTTACAGAACCCATGTTTGAAACTTGTTACTTGATATTCCCTCAACTGGACATTCCACTTCCTCTCCCATCAGGACCCAAGTCAGCACATCCTTATCTAGGTACGCCTTCCTTCAGTCATCTGGTACCATTTGCCAGCACATAAAGATCTCAGTCTAAAGAATGAGAGAGGAAACGGGGCTTTCCACAGCACTACCAATCTTTTCTCTCTCTTCTTTGCTCCCTGCTATTAACTGTCCTTGTTGATCATTAATTTGATCTCAAAGAGGAATTAATGAAAATAATATAACTATATAATAGACATAATGCAGCCATTAAAATAATGCTATAGATGAATATCAATGTGGAAATACGCTCATAACCTAAATAAACAACCCAAATTACAGAACACTGTTAAACCTCCCTTTTAGTCAAAACATATGTGCATCCATGTGTGTAAGGAGACGTACGTAGTAAAATATTGGAAATAACACAAAAGATCATCAATAAAGGGAATGTTTAAATAAGCTGTGGCACACCCAACTTATGGAATCTTGCAGATGTTCGAAAGAATGAGTTACCATATATCTAATGTATAGAAAGATGAGAAGATACTTTTGACAGATTGTTAAGTGAAAGAAGCAGCCTGCAAAATAATATATAGTATAGCTCTATTGTAAAAAAAAAAAAATCCCACAAAACTATATTATACCTTCATTGTATAGGTATATAAATGGGGAGGGGACTGGGATTGGTGATAAGCAAAGGAAGTTTAGTTTTATCTATATTGTTTGAATGTTTTACAATAGGGATGTAATCATGAATCACATGTGTGTAATTTAAATATATATTTAACCCCCCTCAAAAAATATGTACATCTTATTACAGAGCTGTATGAAAGTACATAAATGCACATATGAATATATACATTTATGTATATATTGGTATACATGTATGTTTGAGCAATGGGATTACAATTGTTTTTTTAGTTAACCTTTCTGTTTGCCTATATTACTAATCTTCCAACAGTGAATAAGAATTGTTTTTGTAATACTATGAAAATTACTAATATTTTTTTCAAATGTAGAAATCTACCAAACTTTTTCATTATACCTGTATAGTATAAATCCATAGCCATGTATCTCACACTTTTCTACGTGATAGAAAATTCATTTGTCAGCATTAGTTTGAAGATATAAATGAGCCACTTGTGGAGCTAGTAAATGCATTGAACTTCATGGGGAAACTCAGATTTCAATCTCATCTAGTCTCATCACGTGTACCTTGTAAAGATGCATAAGATGTCAAGTAATATTTTCTTGTATATAAATGAGAGGACTGGATTAGGGATTGGGAACGTCTCTTCAACTTTGAATATCTATGATCATTGAATATCACACATAACATTTGAATTCTCTAAATAGGTAGACCTATTTAGAGAAAATATTCTAAATATTTGGGGGAAATAATACTCCTCACAGGTAAAAAGGCTACTAAAGTGCATGCATTAGAAACTATATAATATTTATTATCATGAAAACCAAAATTAAAAATAACAATAGTAAATACCACTTGAGTACTTACTATGTTCCAGGAACTGTACAAAATTATTTACATGATTTAACTTTTTAAATCCTCAAAGCAAGCTTATGGGTTATAGCTATTTTCACTGTTTTACAGGTAACGCTGTCCCCCTATGAGGTAGGTTAGTAAACAAGTATCCAATTTTTTTTCAAGAAGGAAAAATGGTAAACCATAGTCAAAGTAAACAGGTGGGATTCATCTTTCCAGTAGGTTGATTCTACACAAAACATTCATTAAATTCAGAAATTCTAAAGTTTTGCTTTTCTTCCTATTTCATACAGTGACTAGAATATAATTAAACGAAGGTTGTGTGAGAACCCACCAGCTCTAAAACTAAATGATTCTTTAGGATCATATTTAGAAAATGCAGTATAAAGAAGAAGATAAGTGGTGGGTCCAGGACTGAGAGGGGAAGCTGGTGGGAATGCATTTTTACTTCAGCTTCCTCAGACCTTGAGGAATCACCCTCGGCAATCCAGCACTGCAATTCCTGGAGTGGCCACTAGGTGTCAGGCATAAAGTCTAGGTGTGGCGATTAAGGTGCCCCTTTCCTCCGGTGACTGTTTTCAAAAGGGAATAACTCCCTGCGATCCTCCTCATTCTGCCTTATGATCAATGACACTACAAGATAGAATGTCATGTGCAACCCATGCACTACCAAACTTTAAGTTGCTGAATCCTTTGACAGTAAAGAACAGGTCTGTATATGCCCCACACATAGTATAGTACAATATATGTTTGACTGAAAGTGCTCAAAAAATATTTGTTGTTTGGTTTTTGAAGGGCTTCTTCATAGATTTTAGGTATTCCTTTCTATTATCAATTTTCATAATTTGGATGCTTTCATGGGGCTAATGTATGGTAAGCACACAGAAATATTCTTAGAACCTATTAATGGAGACTCCTATGGTGACCAGGTTCATGGTATATATACATACGTAGGAGATCTAAAATAGCCATGGCTGTCTCTTCCTTACTTCCCTCTCTTTATGAAGGGGGAATAGTAGCCACATCTTTCCCTACCACTGGGATATTGTGAATGGAAGGCCAATTATCTGCCTTCAACTCTTCCAAAGAAAAACACAATTCAATATCTTAACGAACAAACTTCTAAAATGGGAGGCTATCTTTCAATTAGAATTCATGTCAAAATTAAAGCTCAGCTCAGATGGTCTATCTCAAATCAAGATTCAGAGATGAATAAAATTAACCGGAGGAGGACATGCTCTCCGGGTAGAGGCAATAGCAGGTCTTTAGTCAGTGTTTGTAAGCAGGAAACTGTGTGGTGGGAAATGTACGGAGGTCTAGGGAGGCAGGATGTTAGCATTTCAAAGGGCTGCCGCAAGTATTTGAAAATAAGTATGAGGCCGGAAGCTAGAAGACTAGACTTCAATCTCCAGGAGGACCGGCAGAAGAAACCTGGTCAGGGAGAAACAGGACCAACAAGGCAGTGATGCTGAGGTTAACAACAAGAAAGGGATATGTACGCAACCGATAAAGTAGCAGTCCAGTTTCTAGAACCAAATACATGGTCATGGCAAGATACCAGCTAGAAAACCAGAGCAAAATGCTTGAAGAGCTATTGAACCATCAAATTATCATCCTAAGCCATACAGATTGGATCTGGCAAGTCACTAGTTTGATCCCACAGCTGGGACAGGTGTAAATCTGTAGCAAGTAGCCTATAAGTGAGAATATTCAAAGAAGTGGAGTTAGGGAATTAGATATTTTTGAGATTTCCCAAAATCCCTCTCACTTGCTAGGTATGACAGGGAGTTCCATATCGGCAGAAAGCGTGATTTCTGAATTTTAGTAAGGCAGTTGGATAGATGTTTAAAAATATTTTATCTTTAAAATTATAATAGCTTCTTTTCAACTAAATTTCTTGTATTTCTAATTTCTGAGAAATATCACAATGATATGATCAGAAAGAAGCCTATTAAGGGTTAGCCTCATGGACATGTAGATGTTACTATAGGTCTAACACTTTCAGGTTGCCTCACAAGGGGTACTATACTCACTGAGTAAAATGAAGAGGGAAAGACAATCTTTCATAAACTATGAATGGATGTTCACAGTTTGAACATGCAAAACTGGAGCCACATAATCTTTTTCCACTATTTTCTATTGGGAGGCAAACTAATATATTAAAATGAGACATAAATAGGCCTGAATGTTGAATCTGTCACTTACTAGCTGTGTGATTACTGGGGATTTATCTTTTAGAGACCCAGTTTTCTCAACTGTAAAATGGGAATAATTGTATCAAACATGAAGGCTTATTGTGAGGGTTAGAAGGTACACAGGCACAAAGGTAGTACTCAGTAGATGGTTATTATTATTATTTGAGTGGGTCATTGTTATTTCACTGAGTTCATATGAACCTGACCATTAGTAGCCCTATCCATTGCTAAATAGAGGGATTATATGATGGGATTTTAATGAGTCCAAGTTATATTTCTTATAAATTTTAATTTCCCTTTCTATAGGATGAGTTTATTGGAGACACCACAGAAAGTTAAAGAGGAGTATTTTGAAAACAAATTGTCACTCCAGTATTCCATAGGACAATATCAACTCCCTCAAATGAACCATTCAAAACCTACTGAGAGTTCCAGTAGGTCTGGCCAGTTGCTGAGCACAGTGCCAATCCCAAGTCAAGGACAGCTCCTGACACCACAGGCTAAAACTGAAGAGAATAATCAGGTGCCCATGGGTCACCTCTTTGCCTTAAGACTGCTCATGTTGAACTAAACAAACCCAACATTTGTCACATCTTTCTCTACTACTTGGCTATTGAGAATAGAAGGGCAATTATCTGCCTTCAGCTCTTCCAAAGAAAAACATAATTCAATATCTTAATGAACAAACTTCTAAAATGGGAGGCTATCTTTCAGTTAGAATTTATGTCAAAATTAAAGCTCACCGGTTGCTGAGCAATTATGTGCATAAAGTGGATGGAAAACACCTCAAAATGAATAGTGTTGACTCTACGCGATACTGAAAGCCATCCTAGAATATGGATCAGGCTAAAAGCCAAAGAGTTGCTTCATGTGGTAGTAACCACAGTGACATGGAATTGATGCCTCACTTACTTTGTGAGGCTTAATCAATATACATAGGGAAAGCCAGGATGCTTCACTCTTCCCGGTTCTATTTCCTACGTTATAAGGAAAAGATAGTTCACAGGAGGATAAAATTTGTGAGACTAGGTTCCTCCAGGTAATCAATACATTACTGTAAAAGTCAATTAATTCATTTGTTACTTGTCTGATCATTGATTTAGCATAATCTTTAAGACATTTTTGGGCATTACATGGTAAAACGCAAAATAATTCAAATTATTGTAGTTAAACTCTGAGAATGGTGTTATTTTATACCATCATGCAACCCCCCCCCCCCCCACGTAGGCCACAGCTTTCAGCTCTCACACAGGCACATCACATACCTTTCAACAACCCCCAAATCATTGTCAGTACTTGACCAAGTGGCATCGTTAGCATTCACCTGGGGAAAGCTTAGAGCTTCATCGTTGTTGTAAAATATCTAAATTGTAAAACTTATCACCCGTGTGGAAAATGAAGTCTGAAAAGTCATTTTGCTAAAAGATTCCACAGGCAGGTGACTTTACAATTCTTTTATTCGTCACTAGGTGACTATTTCAATCCTGATAGCAATTATTTCTGAATGTCTCACTCTCTTCAGGTTGCCAGCCACTGCCCTTCATCCTTCCTGCTTCTAAAGGACCTAAACTTCTCTCATTACTAAAATTACTCAGAGTAATTCCTTCAACTTCCCTGTTCTTGACCTTAAATATCACTACAGCTGTATTCTTTATGAGAGCGGAGCTACCCTTCTCCCTTGAAGGTACCACCACATCCTAGGATGAACCTACCTTAACCTTTTGGGTTCTTTGCCATCAGCTTTCCCTCACAGACTAAGATAACTGACAGGGTTACCTACACAAAACCTGCTGTGGCCAAGGATGGAATTTGAACAACTTGATTTCTAAAGTTCATCCTCTACCCCCCAAAATAATCTTCTCCAATATTGCTTTCCTCAGTTTATAGCACCACCACTTCCACCAGCTTCTCAGGGGAGAAGTCCAAAGTCCCTCCAATGTCTCTGAGTGGTGCGGTACTTTCTGTATATCAGACACTTTTCAAGGTATTTTACGTGTACTTGCCCATTGAATCCTTTCAACAGGAAAGGTACTATTTAGCATAATCTTTAAGAAATACGTACCTATTTGAATAGTACCTATTCAAATAGGTACTATTAATATACCAGTTAAACAGATGAGAAAAAAGGAGGCATGAAAATTACCTAAGTTTTCCAAGGTCATAAGCCCAGTAAGTCTATCTGATTTCGAAGACATTGCTTATAACTGCTAGAGTCACTTACTTCACGACTTTTTCCCTTCCTTTATCGCTCTAACCAACGATAAACTCCTGTTTGTTCTACCTCCATAGATCTGTTTTTTCGTCTCCATTCCTACTGACTTAGAGCAGGATTTCATTTCTAATAGCCTTCTAACTGATTTTTCTTCCTCTAGTTTTTTTCAGTTTCTCTTCCTTCTGGTCCGTTTCCAAAAGGCATGGCTCTGATGATTTCTCTGTGCCTCTCAGTAATATCCAAGAGCATCCCTTTCACTTCGGAATTAAAACATACCTCTTCAGCCTGACAGTCATTGTCCTTTGCATTATTACCTCTCTATGTCTTTTTTGGGTTATTTCCCAAACTGGAGTACTGTATTCACTTCCCATGAGTTTTCAATCATATGCTCTATTTTTTCCTTAGCATTGGCCCCATACCAACTGTGCAGAATATACTGTACTTCTAAAACAGGCAGATTATATTATGCTTCTAAACCGCAGAATACACTGTGCTTCCCCTAAATCAAAGCCTAGTCATGGATGAAGATTTCAAATCTGGCTTCAAACAGAATTCCAGGCACCTATGGAGATGACTAATCTTCCTTTCCTTTGCCTAAAGCACCTCAAACTCAGAATACTGCTGACCAAGGAAGAGACCAGGAAGATCAGTAAATGTGTGCCCTCCCCTTCTTCCTATAAGCTCCCAGTTCCCAAGGGGGACAGTTCTGAAAGCCATTCTGATTTCCCCTGCCCTTCTCTGATTCAACACTTGAAGCATCCAGTTTAACTCCTAATTCTCCTATTATATCTTTTTTAAACTACCCAACCCATACTCCTCTGATGTGAATCGCTTTGGACCACTAATACATTACTCAGACCGAGAATAAACTTTCACCTTCTCTTTTACTGTCTAAATATCCAGTAGGGAATTCCAGCTGGACTTGGCTTTCTCTTAGGTTTTACTAGTTCCCTCTACCTCAAATCTGTCTTCCCTTTGCTCTCAAAGCATCACCCTGGTGGGTGGTCCAGGCCAATGATGGGCTAGGGATTAATGATGGCAACTCTGCATGAACCTTGAGCATGAATGTCTTCTACCCACCTGAGCTAGGTAAACCTGGCGATACTCTGCTATATTTCCAGGCCCATCTCATTCACCCTCTGTCTGGGGAAACCCTCAATTCAGATCATTTAATAAATCCCCCTTTATTTTAACTTTATGCCTCATGCTCTCAGCTATGTACTTTATGTGCAGTGCACATTTAATCTTTACAAAGAAAAGGTCATCATTATTGAGCCTACTTTTTTAGATATGGAAATTGAGGTCTAAGAAACTGTGGCACCATCAGGGTCGTACTGAGTTGGGATCAAACTTAGGTCCACCTGACTTTTAACTACTGTACAGTAATTTGATGAATGTTTTATTTCATGTAGTTGAGTACAGTAATTATTAAACCTCTTTATTTGGGGGCCAGATACCCTATCTTCCTCCATTTTGTATCCACCTGTAGCAGCTAGTAGAGTGTCTTAAACATATTAGGACCTCAGCAAATATTTACTGGATTGAACAATTGACAATAAATCATTTGAGACTTCTAAGGAAGAGGTTAATCTTTACACTCATGTGAGTTTTCAGACTTTAGACTCTCCACGTACATAAAACAAAACAATGTGCACCGCCCTCCTCTGTCTTTCAAAGACACTGGATTTAGAAGTTGGTTGTATTTGACAGTTGAAATGAGATGCACGAAGACAAGACTAGAGCTCCTGCATTTTTATGTCACTGATACCATTCGGCCAACTCAATTGGAACTCTCTCTCTCTCTCTCTCTCTATATATATATTTTGTGTGTGTGTGTGTGTGTGTGTGTGTGTGTGTGTGTGTGTAAGTCTTTAGAGTAGAGGCAACAGAGGATGGGGATAAACTACAGAATAAATAGCCCAAATTCCCTTTGCCTAATTTAGAATTTGTGGGAATCCAGGGGGAGAGAAAAGCTATGTTTGCTGTTTCTCTTTTTCCCTCTCAGTGGCAGGGAAAAAATAAGGCAAATGCAAGGACGATTAGGTTAACTGAGCAAATGAACAACACAAGGCACATTGAACAGAAACGTTTATCTGGCTACTTAAGAGAACGCATTGAATTCGTATACTTGGGGGGCATCTTTCCAAGTGCAACTGGCTAGTTAAAATTTAAGGAGAGCCTTGGGTTGTTGTGGCAATAGCCTGCTTTTCCAGTTACAAACAGTTTTCACCTGCTCATTAAAGCAGGGCTTCTATGCAACTCTTGGATTCAATTCAGTTCAATTGAATAAGTATTTATTGAGTGTCTGTGTCGTGCCAGACTGGAACCCTGTGTTCAGTGCTTAGTTCAATTACCTGTGTGTCCTAGACAAAAATGAAACTGTTGCTTCCAAAGATCCTGTAATTCAGATGTTCACACTCATCTTGCCTGGATTTCACATCAGTGAACTTAAATTGATGTCATGTCATTGTGGAGCTTTGAGGAAGTGAGGTTAAGGAACTTGTGCACACTGGCGACAGAAACCAATGGACTGTTGACATTTCTGATGGGGAGAACGGCGCCCCCTTTCTCATTTGCCTTCTGGGCCTCTGTGGAAGTCTTAACTTGTTAGCACGTTGTTTGATTTTACACAAAGACACACGGCACCCCAGTGCGGCCGTCAGCTAAACCTGAGAATCAATAAAAAACAATCCAAGTGGTAATGTGGCATCGTGCCCAAATCCACTTATTTCATAATATATTAAATCTGGAGCTTAGACTTAACTGAAATCCCAGTGAAATGCTACCTATTAAAATAAGAGGATTTAATAGGTAGAGCTCTCAGAGAAACCTTAAGAAAAAAGAACCTTGAGTGTTCAGTTGCGTTCCTTTAAAAGAACACATTTTAGATAGGTCTACGCTATGTCTTCACGTCAGCTGGGTCTGTGAGATTAAAGTACAAATAAACATGTAACTGGTTAACCATTTTCCAGGAAAATAACTAATATCAGGTAATTTCCTCCTTCAAAGCTCAGAACGCTGAAAGTCTGCACAAATAGAATAACTTCGTAAAATCACTATTGTTATCACGTCTCTTCGGAACCATTGTGTGTAATTGCTATGGAAATGTAAAAATGCCTTTTTTTTTTTCCTCCTCTCAACTAGCACATGGTAACCCATTCAGTCTTTTGCAAGTTTGCTGCAAATGATGCCAGTCAAAGCATCCAATGAGACCCTCAGACATTAGTGTGTTAGACATTATCTCTAACACCTCTGGACCAAAATAACAAATAATATGCCTAGAGGTGCTGTCGTTTGTGACTGCTAGTTTCCCTGCATGGCATATGCCTGGAGAGTCTCAGATGAGAGGTGATTGCACAAAACTGTGATTGTGAGATGACTTAGCAGAACCCGTGATGATGTCCTAATGGCCTCCCGCTGAGGGGAACAGGAGTAATTGTTTGTCAGGGGAGGGAGCACATCTGTAACAAGGCATCTTCTGCAAACCAAGCAGCCATGTGGAAAGGGAAAGTGAGAACCGTAGAGGGAGACAGTGGAGAAAATGCACAGGTTGAGCCAAATACGGCAGTAGCTACAGGGGTAGGGATGGAGCCAGGGAGGAGCTCGGTGAGCGAGATTGAGGTTGCGTGCTTTGGAAAACAATGCAAACACTTATTTAAAAATGAAATGCCTACCTGCTAAAGTTACCAGTTTCTTCTGGCAACCTCGGATCATAATGAAGATGAGAGACAGTGAAATGCTAGGGAAGAAATTAGAGTACCAAACAGGGAGAAAGCTTTGCATAATTGTACATTCTCTAAGAGTGTTTTCAAAGCTTGGGCATTCTTTCAGCAGGAGTCCTTTCAATGTTATGTTTTACATCCGGTAGCTTCCTTTGTTCATTGCTTACCCTAGTGATCTAAACTGAACCACTGTTTTTAAAACCATACTTTTAAAATCAAGGCAAAGCTATTGAATTTACACACATTAGAAACATCAATGTCATATCGTACAATTGAAGGATACTCATAGCCCTGTATGCGGCTGCACTAAGCATCTTCCATTTATTTGATCAGAAATAAGCGAGGGCAAATAAGCTAATGAATGCTGCAAAATGCTAATTCCCTCCACCTTTTAGCTCGGGTCGAAATTATGATTTTATCTAATTTCTGAAGAACTGAAATGCTCATGCCAGTGAAGTCTGTCATTATTAAAATATAAATCAATGCACAAGAGCATACTGGCCTATGGGAAAGACTGTAAAAAAATTTAATGCCCTCCACAAACAGCTGTGCGCCTGACCCAGCGGTTTCTTTGTGTTGGCTTTCCTGACAGGCTACCAGATTGCATCTATTTTAGTACTTTTAGCACATCTGAAGGTGTCTCCAACAACTCAGATTTTAAAATATGAAATTTTATCCCGAAGTTGCTATTATTAAATTTTAGTCAAATAAACTTTCCCTCCCTCCCTTGCCTCTCAAGGCTACAAATCCAATCAGCTGTTAAATATCAGATTAAATACAACTGGACGCAGTTTTCAGTTTAAAGGTTTCGAAGAGTGTTAAGGAATATTTATATCAACATGAGGCCCACGTTGGGAAGTGCTATATAAATGGAAATCTATGCGCAAAAATTACTTCTTGTTTCCATTACCTGGCATTATTACTTGGGAGGCTTTCAACCATCAACAGCCATTTCGAATCAGAGGTATCAGTCATTATCGTGGGGGCGCTGATGTGCCAGTGAATTCCACACAGGAAAGAAAATGGAGGAGGTGAAGTGAAGGAGGAAACAGACCTATGTTTGTGTCATTTAGGAATGTACACACTAAGATTTTGGGTGACCAATGAGGGTTTTTCCAGGATATGGGGCCTTCAGTGCTGAACTGAGAAAGTCCCAGGACAGCTGGGACAAGCTGGTCACCCGAGGAATGGTAAAAATCCACATACGAGCCCATGTAATATGGACTCATATGATCATTTGATCATTTGATGATTTTAAAATCATCAAGATGCAAGATGAGTTTTCATTGCCTTATAACTTCTCACACTTCAGAATCTCTGCTTTCAATAGTTTCCCTCTAACTAAAATTTCTTGTACCTTTGCTGATATCTACTCTCATACCTATACATTTCTTCACAGTATCACTCGTCTATTTTTTTCTGTATATTGATTCCATTAGAACTAATTCAATATCTATGCCCCAAGTTTCAAAATAACTTCTGATTTTTTTCTACGTTAACCATCAGAAAGAATAATTCTTTTGTAAACCTGAATGGCCATGTTGCTTTGAATGCAGTTGCAGTCTGGACATCTAAGGGCAAGAGAGGTATGTCCTTACCATAGTGGTTCATTACAAACGGCTATTACCTTCAAAAAGAGACATGTCCATGCTCGCTGGCAGTGCAGATATTATACTGTTGATACTATTGATAACTAGATTTTATTTGCTTTATTGGGAATGAGTCTCAATTAAGGTGGATCATAATATATGTTTGAATTTGTTACAACATCTCCAACAAAAGCAATACTCTCATGTTTCTGTCACCATTTATCGACTTTTTCTTTATTATGATGTATTGTAAAATAAAAAGATTCTGCAAAAGCGAGATCTACAAAAGTGCGATGCTACGAAAGTGAGCTTCTACAAAAGTGGGATCTGAGTCTACCAATAAGGTTTTTCTAATGTTCCTGTTAAACTGTGGCAATACTACTGTATGGTCCATTTTGAAACGGGTGTTTAGATTGAATAACTTACATGTTCAACAGCTGTAGAAGGCTAGGTTGAAGCACAAAGTCAGCATCTGAACCTGAAAGGTGAAACTGATCAATTCACAGGAGCATCCACACAGCCCCAGAGACTGTCAGATGATTCCAACATCTGACTTGAGACATCGATGCAAGTAAGGACGCATGTAAGGACTTGAAGAATCCATGAGAATAGAAATAACAACGTAAAATTCATTCTTGGTAGAAAAACATATACATACATACTTTAAAAAAATAGCTTTGAACGCACTGTGAAACATCATAAATAGGAAAGCATATAACCCACTTTTTCCAAGTTCAAAGCATTCCACGGCTCTCTCAGAACGAGCAACAGATGCTTCCTCACAAGCCTTGTTTTCATCTCTACTTTTGGCTGCTCTTAATCTAGATCAAGATCTTATCTTGGTATTATACTAGTGGCACGATGGATGACTTGTGACAGATCAACTGGCTCCAGCTCACATCAGCTGAGGACTTTACCACCAGATTGATGTCACTAAAATATTGTTTTCATCGTGTCCCTCCACAGACCAATATCTTCCGTGACTCTACACTGCACATGGAATGGGGTCCAGACCCACTGTGCTCACAGTCAAGCTGATCCCCAACTGCTTTCATTATTTTTGTCCTTTTAACTAATTTCCTTCGCTGTGAAAGCCTATGACCAAGTTGCAGAAATTCTGGAAAATAAACTTTGAGGAATTCTCATAGAATTAATATCTCACTTCTCTGAACAGCACGTGAATGGCCCTAAATTGATGGTTAAGTGTTCTGGATGTGTATGCTTTTGTCTTTCTGCTGATTTTCAGTCAATATAGATGGCAAAATTACGTAGTAAATGCTCAAGGTCAAGTTCTCCTATCTTTATCCAACTGCCCATGTAATTCTTTTAACGAAGTTGTATTTAGTGGATGTCAATTGTCTCAAATTTTTATTTATGTCAAGTTTGTTGGGGGAATACAAATTCTGATCCTCTCAGGTCATCTCCTACAAGCATGCAGATAGGTTTTCTGGAAAAAACAACCCTTTCCCTCTTACTCTAAAACGTTTACCTATTCTTAGAATTCAGGACTTGATATATCCGATGAAGCCAAGAACTTTGAATAATTGTGAGAATTTCAATATCTTTGAGGATTGATTTATGTATATCCTCAGTTTATGAGCTATAGTATAATCTAATTAGAAATGGGAGATAATCTACAGTTTGGGGTGGTAGGAAACTGGTTGAAAAGTGATATTTTTATCCTAACCAACCATTAACATCATTAGTAGCAGGAAAATAAGGTACAAATGAATGACTTGAAATGAAATGTAAATAAAGCCCTCATATGCTACTCCCAAAACCTCCCCCCACATTCTTTTTAATTTTATTACCTGATTTGTTCTCCCCCGAAACTTAGAAGAACAAGGATTTTTACCCCATCAAAAGGAAGAAAACGAGGCTAGGAGGCATTCATCACTTGCCAATGATCACAAAGTTTATAAATAGTAGAACTGGGGGAATAAAACTAAGTGTACATTAACAAATAATGTATTAAGTGAGCTATTTTTCATTTTATGGAGCGACACATACAGGGAAGGGTTTGAAGACAGTGACTCAGTGGCTATAGTGTGTGCTTTCTATTCATGCCTCAATCAATTCAACAAATATTTATCACAGTCACAGTGCCTGGCCACCTATCACAGGCCAGGCACCGTGACTGACATGGAGGAATCCATCAGTGGACATAACACTGTCCTTGCCTTCAAGTTGCCTACAACCTGGTGAAATCGACAAGTAAAGAGGCCAATAGCGTGGAATGTCATCACTGCTCTGAAGCTGAAACACGTGCCTATAGGGCCACGTGACCCCACCTTAGGAAGTCAAGAAGGCTTCATGCCGTTCAACACAGATTTATTAAGCTTCTGCTATGGTCTTGACACTTTGTTGAAAAAAGGTATACAATGATGATAAATGATAATAATTACTTTGTAACTCCCAGTGAACAGCTGACAAATAATGCACACCCTGGAGTAGGTTTTTCACCTCTCGAGGCTGTCGATGTGCAAAGATGTATTTTATCTTCCATCCCTCCTCTACATGTCTACATCCTTCCTCAGCTTACAAAGTTGTAGGTGTTTGTCATTCCCCCATCAGGCAATTTGTCTATAGTTTTAATGTCAACCCTCACTTTCAGAGCTCAATACCTAGGATCAAAATGGGAAAATAAGATAATCACAGTTCCTATACGGCCTCACCTCCACTCATTTATTTCAGAAGCCACCTATTGAATGTTCTTCACCAACAGTTTGCACGCTTTGCAAGTTTCTAGCTGTTCACCAAGCTTTTGATCATTCTGTGGATCAATATCATGTTTTGGATGACTAATCCAAAGCAGAAGCTTTCAAGCCCTGGATTTAAGAGGTTTAAAAGGCAGCAAAGACAGAAGTACAGATAGCCTGTCATTCAACTTCATAGGCAGCCCTGCAAATGGAACATAGGGCCTCTCTCGCTATGGGAGTCTGCTCTCCTGCATTTAGTCTGAGAGCCACATGGCTTGGCAGCCAGAAACCTTGCCCAGCACATCCGGCAGTTGCAAAAGCAACTTTGCTGCACAGTTGCAGGATCGACTGTTTATTTATACTTGCAAAGGAAATTGTCTGCTGCAGGCCAAGTATAGGTACTGTTCACAGGCACTTGCCAGTTTCTCAGAGAAGACCAGGACCTACAGGGGCACCAGAGATGCTCTAATCTCAGTCCACATGGCCAGAAGCCCTATCACATGCTTTCTTGCCAGGCTCTGAAACTCAGTTCTTATCATTTGGGTGGGCTCTAGCCAGTAAGCGCCCCTCGCCTCAGGTAGTCACAGGAAACACATGTCCTATGTGTCACCATCTCTGAGGTATCTAGATTCTGAGAATTGCCTCCACCCACTCCTTATTTTGGCTTCTGTGTAATTCCAGGTGAGGCATTCTGCCGGTACCACTAAGGCTGCCTCCATGGAGTGACCTCCTGGCTCTTTGCATGTGAATGTTATGGTTAAATTTCAATCTCAGAGAGATAAGTGAAGCATTACCATTTATTAATCATGACTAACTAGAATGACCAAAACCCCAAAGTAACTGCAGGCCAGAGACAGACCTTGCAAGTGGGGTTTAACTTTTAATTTAAAAGGGCTGGCTCCTGGTACTCATAACAACTTGGATGAATCTCAAAGGCCTTAGACCAAGAGAAGAATGTCATTCTTGAAAGGTTATGTACTGTAGGATTCCATTCCTTAGAAGGTGGAATGGGGGGAAGGATGACTCTAAATTGATAGAAGGAGTTTGGGGAGTGATGGAACTCTTCTAAATCCTGACGATTGTAGTAGTTGCATGAACCTATGTGCATGCAAAAATTTCATAGGACTATACACACCAAAACAACCACAGTAACAAACCAATGAGTGTGTGAAAATTGATGAAATTTTAATAACTTCTGCAGTTCAGTTAATCACGTTTTAGTAATAACAATTTCCTTATTTTGATAATTATAGTATTTTCTCAGGTAATATCATGGGCAAAAGCTGGATGAAAGACACACGAAAATCCTCTGTACTATTTTTGCAACATCTATGAAAGCCTAAAAGTATTTCAAAATGAAAAGCTTTTTAAAAAGTAAGAGATAGGGCTTCCCTGGTGGCGCAGTGGTTGAGAGTCTGCCTGCCGATGCAGGGGACACGGGTTCGTGCCCCGGTCCGGGAAGATCCCACATGCCGCGGAGCGGCTGGGCCCGTGAGCCATGGCCGCTGAGCCTGCGCGTCCAGAGCCTGTGCTCCGCAGCGGGAGAAGCCACAACGGTGAGAGGCCCGCGTACCGCAAAAAAAAAAAAAAAAAAAAATTAAGAAATAGTACATTAGCGAAAGCCTCATTTTCAGTGATCAGATACTTGCGGTCTTATTTTTTAAATGAAGATATGATCGATACAACTTAATAAAAAAAAGTGAAGTCTGAGGACAGTTAACCTGTAGAATTGCAACAAATTATCTTCTGACTTTACCTACACTCTTTGAGCTGGTCTTTGAGACAGAGCCTTTACTACAATAGCTTAGTGTAATACATACAATTATCACTTCTGTCTGTGGTTTGAACTTTTTCCATTACCTAGCTGAATTCCTATGCCTGAGTGTCAGACTTAAAGATCCAGTGGTCTACTAAATACTCACCCCTTAAAGTCAACCAGGTGAAAACATCCCCAATTACTATTCCTCTCCAGACCATCTCTTGCCCCTGCTTTCCACCACCACAACTGTATTTTTCTACTGCTTTTTCCTACCTCAGTTGGTAGGGCAAAGACATAAGACAGAGTCCTGTGAGTCACCCTCAAAACTCTTTTATTCCCAACATCCATTTTAAGCTAAGTCCCTCTGACTGTATCTCTTAGATACCTGCTGGGTTCTCCCTTTTCATCCCAATTGCCACTGTCAAGGCATTTCCTCAGTGGTCCTGTTTTAATAGACTGACTAGGATCCTTAATTCCAATTCTATAACACGCAAAGGCATCAGGGTGATCTTAGAACATGCAGGTCTGATTCCACTCTTCAGAACCCTATTCTGAACAGAGTTAAGCCTGGTTAAACTGAACAAGCCTTAACCAGCTTGGTATGTAAGTTTAACCAGCCTTGTATGTAAGATGGACCCTCAAAAAAAAAAAAATCTGGCCCTCACCTACCTTTGTAGCCTAACAGCTCATCACTTCCCTTTTGAAATGTATGCTTCAGAAACACTCAACTACTTATAGTGCCCAAAAGGAAAATTGTAATTCCCTCTTACAAACTGTTTCCTCTGCCCCAAATTCTCTTCTCATCCTCTTCTTCTTGCAGAACCCATATTCATTTCCCAAATTGTGGCACGGTCACAGCTTTCTCTGAAATCCCACCAGAAAAGTCAAATATCCTTTCATTACTTTGTATTCATATTACTAAACATATATATTTTTACATATCTGCCTCTTGGTCTCTTTGTGGTTTCTGAACCTAACCATGGCTTATTCAACTTTGTATTGCTAGTACCTAGTATAGTAAGTCTCAGTAGATGGACTGTTAAATAAACAAGTGAATGATTAATAAATAAATCAATGTTTACATGTCTCTTTAAAGCTATGTATTTAACAATGATATAAATAAAAGCTGTATAATAAAGTGCTTAATATCTAATGCACTCCAATCTAGAGAACTTGTTTATCTAATGCTTTTACAACTAAACATGTAAATAATAAGATAAGCCAGATTACTTTATAGTTGTTAAACTGGAGCTGTTCAACTCTACAGTTCTCCTCTAGAGAAAAGAAATACTTTCTGTGTTTTATGTAGTGGAAGGACCTTATCCCGAAAAAGAACATTAGTTACCCAACTTGGAGGTTCATTGTGTTGCGTCTGTTTGGAAATCACATTTGCCTTCAACCCATGCCTGCTGCTGGGAAATGAAACACGATGTGCTGATAATGAATCAATAATATGTTGATACTGTGCACAGGGATTAATCAAGAGCCCTCATTCCCTGTCAGGACAATTTCAAGCTGCCAGTAATCAACAGAGGCATGCGAGCTGGAGAGCAAGCCAAGCACGCACTTGACTGTGACAATCAAGCTGTACATACCAATCTCCATGGTGAAATGCAAGAGAGGGTCTTCCAGCCCCAAGGCTAGAAATGCACACAATCTCAGGTTAAATACCAATCCCCTCATTCTCCCTTTGGGTCAACTCCTACACATTCCAATTACTTAACCTTGAGTTGCTTCCTTTGTAATGGAGACTCTAACTTACCTTTTCCTTTATTTCTTTTTAGTTATTTCTGAGATATACATTTTAAAGTAATAAGTAGAATTATGACTTATAACATTATACCATAACATATAGACCTTTTCCTTTATACTTGAGAGGAATATCTAATCAAAATAAAGATTTTCCCCTCCATTTGGATATAAATGCTTCATTCTTGCAGCTGACCATTTTTATCACTTCTTGCCTCCTCATTCTATAGAGAGTAAATATCAACCTCATAGAGTAAAGTAGACCATTACAGCTCTGATTAAAGTGACCCTAACAATCTGGTGTTGATAGCCTCCTTCAGGGAGAATTCATTGATAAATAATAATATGAGGATAGAAAAAATGCTGTTTTAGCTGCTCTTCTAAAAAACAATTCTTTGAAGTAAGTCAATATAAAAACTGCTGAAAAAGTGTGATCCTGTTTTTATTTTCCCATTTAAAATTATATGAAGATAAAACATTCATTCTATTACGACTGTCTAATTTTACACACAAAGAAATGTAAAACTAGACAAGTTAAATGGATTATCCCACTCCCCCCTAGTTAATTGTTTCCAGAATGTTAATTCAGTTCAACCACCTGTGTTCAAAAACACCTACCTGCATCTCCCTGACTTTACTGACTGCTACCTTCCAGACCTTGTTCCTTATTTGGACAGAAATGCTCTCACTCAGTACTAAATGTTCTCTTGGTCCAAACCATGGATCACACAAACCTCTGATCCCAGGCAGAAAAGATTTCCGGACTTGGCTTCTCCAATCTAGCAGGTAGCTTCCCTGCTGAATATTTACCAGATGTGCAGGACATCTTCTGTGTTATCTTATAGCTCCATCTTTGCCCTATCCTGTGCCCCAGGAGGCTGACAAATATGGGCTACATCAATGTGCAACTTTATCTTCTGGTTTCTGGTTGGATTTAGCCAATTTGGAGAACCCCCAGGAGATGGAGAAAGGAGGAGAGCAAAGTCATGCTATTCATTCCCACAGTCCCCTCCCTCAGGGTCAACTAACTCCCTCAGCCCAAAGTTCCAGCACCTATTGGGTGCCCTCTCACTGGGTAACAGACACCCACTGTCACAGGTTTCAGCATCACTTGTGCTTTCTTTATATCATGTTCACACCTTTATAAGCAGTTTCTTTACAACTAATTCTCCTCCAACTACACACTTTCTTTCTTGTTTGGACCCAGACAAATACGTGAAAGGAAGAAGAAGAAGAAGTGGAATATAAAGCACCGGAAAAATAAAATAATATTTGCTCTGCTCATCACTATCTCATCTCTACCTCATCTTCCAAAATCATGTTTACTGGCAACGCAAACGCTAAGAATAGCTTATCATATTTCCACTAAGCTGTTCTTCTTATTAAAGTGTTGTTTAAAAAAATAGACCACTTAACCTAAGCAGGATATCATCACTTGAATCAAGTCATACCTTACATTTGCAGAGCACATAAAAGTAAAATGCTTTTTCTTAGCTCATTTGTGACAATCCCTATCTCCTAAAGTATTGAAATGTGGAATTGCTCTTAAGAGAAACTTTTGATATGTTACTGCCTAATGGAACACATTCTTATGAAGATGCTGACACTTACTATACGTGTACAACAATGCTCTCATCGGTTACAAAACTGATTAGTAGCACAGAGTTGGATCAGTCTACTGTGGAAGGACATTATCTCCTTCCCAACTTTGAAAGGTATATTTCAAAAACCTTCACATGAGAATGAGCTCATGATTGAGGGGTTAAAGCATAATTTCCAAAATATTCAAAACATGACTCGCATGTAAATATAAAATGAACATTAGCAAAGATTCTATTAATTCATTAATGAAGGAAGAGGTCGGATGGAAAACCTAGTTCAAAGGAGATTTTGAGAAACAGAGGCATATAAGACAGAGGCTCCCTCTTTGATCTAATTCTAGTCAGCCTCCTCTAAGACCTCTATGCCTTGACCCTGCACTTTAGTTTAGTCAGGCCTGCAGCACCCAGTTGTAGCAAGAATTCTGCTAAGTCAGCTTAGAAGGAACCGCCACGCTCAGCATCTGATCACCCTCAATATCTGAGCAAATTCCTTGAGTCCATCCCCCCACCTCCATCTAGTAAGATCTGATCACCCTCTTCTGACCAGCATGAACCCTGTTTAGTCAGTTTAGCAAGAATCCCCCCTAGCCTTGATATCTCCTTGATTAATTTTCTATTCACCAACTCTCCCTCCCTCCTCCTTGGCTATAAATTCCCACTTTTCCTTGTATTCAGTATTGAGCCCAATCACTCTCTCAGCTATTGCAAAACCTCACTGCAGTAGTCTCTTGAATAAAATCTTCCTTACCATTCTGTAACAAGTGTCAGCATAATTTTTTAACATTAATCACTCAGTTAAAGAAATGCTGAAATAGATTTGCTAATAGATACAAAACCGTGTAATGTCCTGTAGAGAAATAAGGCTATAACATTTGACATCTTTTCTACCCGTCAGAAACACACAAGTTAACATGTAAGTGGAAAAGAGTGAAAAACCCTTGAGCAGCAAATAGTTAAGTCAACACAGGTGCATTCCCCAATAAAATTAAAGAGTTCTTGGGTGAGTCTGTTAAACAATGGCATTGCAAAGTCATTCAGGCAACCTCTGGTTTATTTACAAGTTTTGGATAACTCTTCTTAATAAAAGATATTAATACTTTATGGAATATGAAGTTGAATGGATTAAGTTATTAGTAAGCCTATGCCAATCCCCCAATTTTTTATTTGCTGGTATCAACATGAAGACAAAATCCTACAGAAGCATATCACAGTAAAATCTCCACTGATAGTTTATTAAAAATAAAGAAAAATCTATCTGTGGCTTAGGATTCCTTCTGCTTTTCTACTCTGTATCTACTCCAGGTCAAAATAGGCAATATACATGAAGTTCATGAGATTCTTCCTTTTCTATCTAACTTTAATAATTTTCTTTTTGATATAGTGCTTTTCTTCCATCTGTGCTGACTCTGCAACTTTTCTCACAAGTGGCAAAATAAATTTTTTGAAAATTGATTTCACGAGACACAGACTTTAAAACGACCCCCTGCTTGTAGAAAGAGTTTTAAGGTTTTTTTTTTACTCAGACTATTCTTAAAAGTTCCCAAATATTTTCTCCTTTGAAATCATTTTGAACACTTTTTAACATAATATGACAAATCAGTTTATGAATACAGGATTCTCTCTCAAAAATAAAGTAATAAAACTCAAGAAAATGTGAATAAACAAAGTTACAGTGGTGAAAAATAAGAGAAAATATTCCATAGGAAAAAAAAGTAATAGCTGCAATAAATACCATATGTCAAGAATGAAAAGTGGCCCATTATATACCATAATAGTTTGTCTTCAAACGAATTATACACCCTGTGGCTCCATGAGGTAAAAAGTAGCAAACCCAAACTCCTACAGCTAAGAAGTATGCATCAGGATGTGAACCTCTGCAGATTGCTTTTCTCTACACCAGGCTGCCTTTCTAACAAATGATATATTTTACACTTTATAGCTATGAATTATAGTGGCACTAAAACAAAGCAACCAATCAGTTTATTAATATCCATTGATTCTCAAGTGTAACACCTTCTTTGCCTTGTTGATTCTGGAAATAATCTCCTCATGAAAATAAAATGAGAATAGGATATATTTCATTACCATTAAAAAAGCTTAGTAGCTCAATCTTCCACATCTTTTTGAATTTTTACAAATACTTCATTAAAAATGTGATTATAACAAAAACAACAAACTTAAAACACCCTTCCTTGCAAAAAAGGAAGCTCTTTGTTTCTTCCAAAATTTTGATGTCAGATCTAAAATGTTTTGCTTTCCTGCAAAAGCATGCTTTTCTCGGTTTTCACCTGCTGTGAGAATTATTCCTACATTATAATTAGTTCAGATAAATGAATGGCAAGATTGCTCTTCAGATTTTACTTTTTAAAGCTCATTTACATGATGGTCTATGATGACATGGTTATTAACAGTTTTTGGGCAATTAATTAGGGTAGCTGGTAGAGTTGTTAGCACAAAATGAAACTAAGAGGTTATTTTAGTAAAGCTCTCTGCTCAGGAGACAGGATAGTAGCCATTAATCCACACTGACTGAATGAATACTGCTGTTACTCCTCTCACAGTACTTCATTTGGTAAGCACTATGTTATTTGGTAGTTTTTTTTTTTTTTTTTAACTTCAAAGTGTGAAGTTTTGGCATCCTTCAAACCACTGCCATATCCGTCTTCCCTTTCCTCTCCAAGCTATGGAGCACAGAATATGCACTGGCTTCTTTCCATTTCTCAAGAAACTCTTTTCATCTCATTACAGGCTTCATCCTACAGAAGGCTGTCATAGTAAAATGTCCTGTGATAGCTTATGAGAATAAAGAAATACTTTCCAGTGGCTTAGGATTTCTCTACTTCCTTATACAATCTCCTCCCCTTTTCCAGATATCCATCTAGGATTTCCCAATATCAGTTCTTATTTCCTTCCTGGGCCCCAGCCTTATAGCAGCTCTTTTGCCCCTTTCCTATTTGCCCATTTCTGTTCCCCTCTAACCTTAAAAGAACCTAATTATAGGAATGAGATCAGTAGGCAATTTAACCTGACTCCTGACTTATGCTCTCCTGAACACACACCATGCCTTGCCTAACCTGTTGACTCTTCTCCTAGATAAAAAGAAGTAAGAATGAAGAATGAAGTAGTTAAAAAAATGACTAGCTCTCTTCCCCCAGTAGCCCCCTTGGCAACCCAGCAGGTGGATCACACAGGCAAGATAACATCTAGAGAGAGAGTTAGCCAGTCTGCACGCCATGGAGAATGATGCAGAACCCAACCTCCTGCCTCGATGATTCACTGAGATTCTTCCCCCATTTTTCCCTGTAAAAACTGTCATGGCTGAACAGAATCTTTGGAGTTGATCTCTGTACATGAACCCACCTTCTCCCCAGCTTGGCCACTTTTCTGATTAAAGCATCTTTCCTTTCTACTGACACTTGCCTCTTGAATTATTGGCTTTTGAGAAGTGAGCAGCTGAACCTGAGTTCTGTAACAAGACTACGGCTGTTAGGTGGGACCTGAGGCTTATGATTCTGCAGTCCTGTACAATACATGAGTTTGCAGTGACATACAGACTTTCAGGCTGAGCCAGTAAATCTTCTGCTCAGTTTTTTACTCTCTCTCCCCCTGCCACAGGAGGATAGTCATCCCAGTGTCACCCAGACTCACAGAGAAATACGTTTTTGCCTTAGTGGAAAATAAATTTTGCTGTGTAAAGCCACCAAGATTTCTTAACATTGCAGCACAATGTAGTTTACCCCACTAATACACCTTGGAAAGAACTTGAAGTAAGGAGTTCTGAGACTGGCGTCTTCTAGGCTGATTTATTCAGCAGCCCCTTAGCCTTTTATATTTCTAACACTCAAAGAATCATGCATGCTCCCTTAAAGATTTATTGCAATTCAGAGAAATGGCAGAAAAACATTTTTCAGCTCTGTTGAGGAATAACTGACAAAATTGTAAGATATTTAAAGTGTATATGGTGATGATTTGATATACTGGCAACCAATTTTTTTAACCAAGATTTATAGGTAGCAAATTTAGAGAAACTGTATTATTTTAAAAGCTGGCTGTGGTTTGACCTGGCTGTACCAATAGAGCAGAGGATAAAGCAAGAATAGCTTTTGTTTGAAAATAAACAACTTCATGGGCCTTTCTGTAAATGAAAGGCATGTTCCCGCTCCCAAACTCTCTCAAGCAAACACATAGCATTTGGATAGAAGGTGTCTAAATTACTTTGCTTAAAAAGTGATTGGAATTTTGAATGTCCCTTCAATAGGACCTTGGTATTGGGGAAAGGGGTGGGGGGAAGGGCTTTAGTGAATGGCATAGAAATAAGTACAGTGAGAAGAGTGCAGGCCACAAGAAATTCCAGGTGGAGACAAGGGATGAGAAACATTAGAATAGTCACTTCAGCAGGACAGATTCTGTTTAAGTTGTTGCCTATTCTGTGCTGGAGTGTGACCCCCTTGGTGGTCCAAAAACTTCAGGAGGACTCTGTTTGTATTAAAACATTGGGTCTAGATTTTAAAACCTAATACCCATAGAAAGTTTCCATGACTTAACATGAATTTGTTGGCAGTGGACAGTTACAGTTTGTGCCTGTCCATCGCCATCTCTATTTTCTGAGAGGTGTACAAACAAGAATACCTTAGATGAGTTTTTAATGGACTACCTATAAAAAATAAGCAAAGAGGCACTGACAACTACAGCCACTCTGACCCTCTTAACCTTCCCATTCCAGCTCTCCAGAGGTTTATGAATGAATAATTTTTAATTAATTAATTACTCAATCAGTGAACCTTCCAACAATCAATTCTGATTAATTTTCCTTCCACTAAACTGAAAAAGAAAGAAAGAAAGAAAGGAAGGAATGAAGGAAGGAAGGAAGGAAAGAAGAAAGAAAGAAAGAAAGACAGAAACAAAGAAAGAAAAAAGAAAGAAAGAAAAAAAGAACCTTGTCACCACTATAGGTAAATTAATGAAACATCAGGAAATATTACAGACCAAGAAAGGGGAAAACGGGCTTAAAACAGATTGGCTTTCCTCTGGGAAAATGATTATGACTAAATTCTTCCCTGCTCTCTCAAAGTCTGAGCATCACACTGTTACAAGATCTCAAGATAGGTCAAAATTAAATCACTAATGTTGAAGTGCACGCCCTCTGTCACATATAGGAGTTAACCTTCCCCATATCCTTAATTCTCTTTCAAAATCTTTAACAGACTGTTCGTCAGAGGCAACACAGGAAAAAGAGAACAGAAAAAAACAAAAAAGCATCTTAGTAAGAATAAGAACACTGTGTGGTTAGAAATTTTTGCCTTGTAGTGGACATACCTAAGTAACATACAGTATAGATCAGCCAAACATTTTTGGCCTAAAAACTTTATAGCATTTCAAGATCCTTCCCAGGAAAGCTTTGGTTTGGACAGTTTAGTTGCATCATGGCACCCTATCGTACTGTAGTTGAGCAACACAGCATGAACAGTCACTTATTTTTGCATTTAAGATATATTCCAAGTATCTTTAATTCACAACTATCCCATGACATTTCATAAAATCAGGTATACGTTGAAAATATTGCACATTAATATTTATTTTCAACTGCATAATATTCAAGCATCAATAGTAAATAAAAGCAATAATAAGTCTTTACAAAAGGGTAATATGGGGGCTTCCCTGGTGGCACAGTGGTTGAGAGTCTGCCTGCTGATGCAGGGGATACGGGTTCATGCCCCGGTCCGGGAAGATCCCACATGCCGTGGAGCGGCTGGGCCCGTGAGCCATGGACGCTGAGCCTGCGCGTCCGGAGCCTGTGCTCCACAGCGGGAGAGGCCACAACAGTGAGAGGCCCGCGTACCGCAAAAAAAAAAAAGGGTAATCTGTACAACATGAAGGCTTTCTTTTACAATGAAATTCTTATTTAGATGTATAGAAAAAAGTATACCTTATAAAATATGACATCACCTCCTCCCAAACCAGGTCAGTTCATAAAATCCCTCTCTTTCTACAGGCATTTCTATTCAAGTATACACACAAGCATTTCCATGCATTTATTTTACATGGAAATTATTTTAAATCATGAATTATTGACACAATATACTTGCAATTTATGCGAGGTGTTTTCACTAGAGAAAAAATATTTTTGGTTATACTACACAAAAATTGAATTTTTTTCAACTCCCAGTCACGTTTTACTCTTTTGAATTTCATCACTTTAGTATGTGGCATTTCTGTGGCCTAAAAAGACTAGAATCATTTAAGATTTAATGAAGAGCTATTTACCTCCTAAATCTTCTTCCCTTGAGTAATGAAATAATTACCCTCCCATAATCATGAAAATGTGAAACTTGAATCTCAAATTGAGCTGTTGGAAGAAGGGTTAGTGATGCTGCATAGGTGATCACCATGGTAACATTTGGAAATGGAACTGATGTCAAGCCAAGAGCACAGTATTTCTATTCCCACAAGAGCCCGACCAGGGACTGGAGATGAACTCTTGCATGGTCTTAGGAAAATGACTGAAAGCTAACATTTGCTGGGTCTCCCACTGGAGTATACACATCACCATTTTATATCATTCTCAGAGGAAGATGATTTTAAAATACAACAAAACAACATATTCTCAATAGTTTTAACTAAAATTGCTTTGCAACATTACATCACTATGATGTGTGTGTGTGTGTGTGTGTGTGTGTGTGTGTGTGTGTGTGAAGGAACTTGCTGTACATTCAAATGAGGCTTAGCCCTAAGGAAGACCATGATGATGCTAGAAAGGGAATTCACCAAAGCTTTATTCACATAACAGAGATAATTAAATAATTAGACAACCACTATAAGAAAAGAGCAAGTTAATACATTTTTAATGGCATGGATGAGGAAGGTGATTCCATAAATCCTAAGGAGAATATGATTTACTTGGAACTGGAGAGAAATAATTAGTGTCACTCTGGCCCTGGCATCGTGTGTGTGTGTGTGTGTGTATGTGTGTGTGTGTAAAACACATTCTATTCTAATTTCATGGTATACAGGAAAAGCTAAATTGGACTTAATGTGAAAAAGATAAGCCAACATAAATTAAAAACTAATATAAAATATGTATACAAAATTTAGCATCATAATTTTCAAGTACATATAGTGACTTAAATTTGAGATTACTTATAGTTCTTCTAAGACAAACAGTTCATACAATAAGTATGTAATTAACAATTATAATTAGTATACTAAATGTTTGTATGCAACTGAGTGCTGGTACAGTGCTATGAAAACAGTTTGTTCACCTAAGTAGATAAACAGCACCCTTGTAATCTTGCTTATGTTTTATTTAACAATATTAAATATCTTAACAATGTATAATAATTTATATATTTATAATATAACATGTATGTAAGTATATAGCAATTTATAACAAATACAATAACAAATATTTTCTACAGCCATTGAAAAGGTAAACTTCAGCCCATCTCACCAATTCATTTCTTCATTTCATCAATCAATCAATCAATCAATCACTACTGAGCACCTACCATCAAGTACTAGGCTAAGAGTTGCAGAAATAAAGAACAAAAATAGACAGTCAGTCTTGGAGTTGTAGGTCCACTGGTGAAGGCAATAATCAAATATTCACACAAAAATAATGTAAAATCACAACTGTAGCAAGTTTTTATCAAAGGAAAGTACATGGTGGTCCATAAACCAAATCTCTACAATAGTAGAGATATGACTCGTAAGGAAAGATCAGACCAAGCTTCCCTAAGCAAGTGAAACAATTGGCAAAGGAAATATATGTGCTATGTAAATAAAATAAATTAAATAAATGTGCCCTATTCTATTTTCTATGTTGTGGAGTAAAATTTCTGAACCCTACGTTAATGATATTAATATACATATATTTTTCACTAGTGAGGTTGAACCTTTTCCTTTCTTAATGGGTTGAACCTCATCAATTATTTTGTTATTTTTCTGGTGCTGTCCTTTTCCCATTCATCTACCCCAGCCAATACTTCTTTAGTAGACTTAGTAGAAATGCATAAAGATCAGTATTTATCAAAACTCCATGCTTGTTGATTATTCCACAAATATTTGTTATTTATGTACAATTATAGGTTGAATTATGTGCCCTCAGAAAGGTATGTTGAAGTCCTAAGCCCCAATACCTCAGAATGTGACTTTATTTGGAAATAGGGTCATTAGTTAAGATGAAATCATACTAGTTTACAGTATGACTGGTGTCCTTATAAGAAGACAGCCACGTGAAGACAAAAAACACAAAAGGAGAATGTCATATGACAAGGAAGGTGGAAATTGGGGTCATGCAGCTTCAAATCACTAGAAGCTGGGAGGTGAGGAAGCACCTCCCAGCAGGTATTGAAGGGAGCTCAGTCCTGCCGATACCTTGATTCTGGACTTCTCTCCTCCAGAACTATGAGACAATATACTTCTGTTGCTTTAAGCCACCCATTTTGTAGTCCTTCATTACAGCAACACTAAAGAACTAATAGTACCAGGCACTATTCTAGGCACTTATTAGATGGACACTACAAAAAATGCGATGACATAAGAACTATGGTCCTTTTCTCACAAGAGCTTCCAATAGATATGTATATGAACTAACTTGAAGATGATGAAGAATATATTACTTCTGGATGAACATGTGGTAGAAATTACAAATAGTTACATAACAAATTAAGAAAACACATTGGAGATATTTGAATTTAAAAGGAGTAGAGAGACCGTATGGGCAACGCATCTTCAAATCTGTTAATCTAAACAAGAACTCAAATGATGCCCTAAATATAACGTAGTCTCCCTCATGAGAAATGAATAGAATTAAAGCAGAATTTCTGACCACGTCAATACCAAGAAAATATCACGTACAATTAAAGGAGTCCATATACACTTAGAGATTTAGTCAATTACAAATCCCCCTGCTTCTAGAGACTGAGGTCAAGCACTTTAAGTTGTATAAATAATGGTGTAGTAATTTAATTTCTAATTCCATTTTCACATATTATATTAAAATAATAGACTATAATGGAAATGGTATGGGAGTAGACATAATAAAATATGGTAATTTATAATTAAATAAATGCAGCGAGTGACATACACAGTGGGCCAAATTCTGCTCTTGAATGAACACACAATGGTCCTGTTATATTTAGAATTAACTGTGTTCACTCATATGCATAAGATGATTCTCAAAAGTAGTCTTTTTTCCTGAATGAACTGATAGAGATTTGTATATTTTCATATAAATCAGATGAAAAGTATATTCACCAATGAAGCTTACATTCTAGTGGGGGGTACAGACAGTCAACACACAATTAAATCTGCAAAATTATATCAGAGAGTGTTGAATGCTTAGCAGAAAATGAAAGCAGGGTGGTGATATAAAGTAACTAGGGGGCTGCTCTAGATTAGGTAGTGCTGGAAGACCTCTGGGAGCAGGGAACCCTTCGGCTAAGATCTGAAAACTAAGAAGGGATCAGGAATGGAAAGATCAGTTGTGAGGACATTCTAAGCATAGGAACAGCCAGTGCAAAGGCTCTAACTCGGAAATGATTCTGGTGTATTCGTTTACTAGGGTTGGTAAGAAATTACTAAAAACAGTAGTTAACAGGAATTTATTCGACTATAGTTCTGGAGGCTAGAAGTCCAAGACAAGGTGTCAGCAGGGTTGCATCCTTCTGAGGACTGTGAGAGAGAATCTGTTCCATGCCTCTCTCCAAGCTTCTGGTGATTTTCTAGCAACATTTGGCATTTCTAGGACTGTGGAAACATCACCCGGATCTCTTCCTTCATCTTCACAGGGCATACGTACATGTCTGGGTCCAGATTTCCCCTCTTTATAAGGACACCAGTCATAATTGATTAGGGGCCCATTCTACTCCAGATGACTTTATCTTAGCCAAACTAATTACATCTGCAATGACCCTGTTTCCAAATAAGATCACATTCTAAGGTGCTAGAGGTTAGGACTTCAACATATGAATTTCAAGGGGACATAACTGAGTGTATGAAGAATGGTAACAAGGCCAAAGAGACAAGAGTGGTGTGGCTGAGGCTTCTCATCTGGTAATTTCATGCTTACTGAACCAGTTATGATGCTTTCAACTACAGATGCAAAAAAATAGATCTCAAATTGGTTTAAGCAATAAGACATCTAATCGACTTGTATATCTGGAAGTATGAGGTTGGATGCAATTCTAGTGGGTTTCCTCAGAATTATAAATGTTAATCTTTCCTCAGGGTATTATCTTTATCCCCAGGCTTAAGATAAGAGGATAAATGGCTTTAACAGAAATAAGTGCAGAGGGAGAGAGAAAATTAGCTTTGAAGACTACCCTGAATAATGCAGAAAATCTCTCTTCTCCAATTTCAGTGGTTCCAAATGCATCTCAAGGCCATTCCTGAATCAATGACTGGCAAAGAAATAGATTAACATAGCTATATACATCCCTGTAGCTGGGAGTACCAGGCATGGGCGTGCATAGATAAGGAATGGAGATCTGATTAGAGAGGAAGAAGGAAACTTGATGCTAAATAGACAACACACAGTATCCATTACAGTCACCAAGCAACATTTTGGTCTCACACATGAAGACCAGTTTCTGGATGCACAGGTGTCTCCCCAATTTATGACATTCTGTGAGTACTAACCTGACCCCAGGCATCTTTCCTATTTAATGCTTTCTTTATATGATCAATTTCAGTTTCCAACTTAAATGTTTCTGAGAACTACTATCAAACAAACAGACACTAGAAATACAAAGATGAACCAGACACAGTCCCTGAATTTGAGGAACTCACAGTTTAATGTGGGAAGCTGACACATAAACAGATAAATATAATACAGTGCAGTGAGTCCACAAGAGGGATGTATGATGAAAGCCAAGGAAATGGTCACTGACACAATATGGGAATTAAGGGAATCCTTCTTAGAAGAGATGAAAGCATAGCTATGTCTAAAAAAATAATTAAGATTAAAACAGGCAATGTACCAATGTAAATTTGCACTGCCACTATGGAGAACAGTGTGGAGGTTCCTTAAAAAGCTAAAAATAGAACTACCATATGATCCAGCAACCCCACTCCTGGACATATACCCAAAGAAAACCATAATTCAAAAAGATAAATTCACCCCAATATTCATTGCAGCACTATTTACAATAGCCACGACATGGAAGCAACCTAAATGTCCATTGATAGATGAATGGATAAAGAAGATGTGGCACATACAATGGAATATTACTCAGCCATAAAAAAGAATGAAATAATGCCATTTGCAGCAACATGGATGGACTTAGAGATTATCATACTAAGGGAAGTAAGTCAGACAGAGAAAGACAAATATCATATATCACTTATATGTGGAATCTAAAAAAAAGATACAAACGAACTTATTTACAAAACAGAAACAGACTTACAGACTTAGAAAATAAACTTATGGTTACCAAAGGGGAAAGGTGAGGGGACAGAGGGATAAATTAGGAGGTTGAGATTAACATATACACGCTACTAAATATAAAATAGATAATCAACAAGGAACTACTGTATAGCACAGGGAACTCTACGCAATACTCTGTAATGACCTATATGGGAAAAAGAATGAATATATGTATATTATAACTGAATCACTTTGCTGTACACCTGAAACTAACACAACATTGTAAATCAACTATATTCCAATATAAAGTAAAAATTTAAAGATAAACAGACAAAGAAAGTGGGAGTGGGACAGGAGAAAGGCACATCAAACAGAGAGGAGAGCAGGAGCTGTTCACTGGTGAATTGAAAATAATTTGGAATTAACAGAGAGCAAATTCAAGGAAGTAAGAAGCTGCAGATGAGAATAGAGAAGAAAATATTGGCAGGGAGAGTTGTGTGGCTTGTATACCAAGTTAAGAGGGCTGAGCCTGGGGAGCTATTTAGGTATTAGACAGGGGGAACAATGTCCAGGATTACAAAGGAGTGAGAAGTAGAGACAAAAACAATTCTAGTAGGAATATAAAGAAGTGGACAGATTAAAGAAAAAAATTAAGTAAAAAAATATAGAAATCAATTGGCTGGAGACAGAGGGGGTAGAAATCCAGGATTCTTCTCAATGTAGGGGAGGCAAAATTTTTCTTCTACCCTTTTATGTTGTGTTCCTGGGGACTTCAAATTAACTGACAAAAGATATATCAACAGGAGAGAAAGAATGCACATTTAATTTTAATTTTATGTGTACGGGGGGTTTCCACAGAAAAGAAGTGAAAACTCAAAGAGGCAGTTAGACCCCAGGGGCTTATATACTATTTTAACAAAGGGCAATAAATTGCAAAGTGACTAGACAGAGGAAAGGGGGGAGGGTTGTAGGTAAACTGTGGGGAGTAAATTGTGGGAAGGTGACTAGGAAATGTATGATAGATAAGGATTGTTTTTTAAGGTTTGTTATGCAAATTCATCTTTCTCAGGTGATGACAGTTGACTCCAATGATTAAGAGTCTAAGGTTTGGAGGCTTCCAGGAAGATGGTGGAAGAGTGAGACGCGGAGATCACCTTCCTCCCCACAGATACAACAGAAATACATCTACACGCGGAACAACTCCTACAGAACACCTACTGAACACTGGCAGAAGACCTCAGACCTCCCAAAAGGCAAGGAACTCCCCACGTACCTGGGTAGGGCAAAAGAAAAATGAATAAACAAAGACAAAAGAATAGGGATGGGACCTGCACCAGTGGGAGGGAATTGTGAAGGAGGAAAGGCTTCCACACACTAGGAAGCCCCTTCGCGGGCAAAGACTGCGGGTGGCGGAGGGGGAAGCTTCGGAGCCGCGGAGGAGAGCACAGCAACAGGGGTGCGGAGGGAAAAGTGGAGAGATTCCTGCACAGAGGATCGGTGCTGACAGGCACTCACCAGCCCGAGAGGCTTGTCTGCTCACTCACCGGGTCGGGCGGGGCTGGGAGCTGAGGCTCCGGCTTCAGTCACAGTGCAGGGAGAGGACTGGGGTTGGCGGCGTGAACACAGCCTGCAGGGGGTTAGTGCGCCACGGCTAGCTGGGAGGGAGTCTGGGAAAAGTCTGGACCTGCCGAAGAGGCAAGAGACTTTTTCTTCCCTCTGTTTCCTGGTGCGCGAGGAGAAGGGATTAAGCGCGCTGCTTAAAGGAGCTCCAGAGACGGGCGCGAGCCGCAGATAAAAGCGCGGACCTCAGAGACGGGCATGAGACGCTAAGGCCGCTGCTGCCACCACCAAGAAGCCTGTGTGCGAGCACAGGTCACTATCCCCACCTCCCTTCCAGGGAGTCTGTGCAGCCCACCACTGCCAGGGTCCTGGGATCCAGAGACAACTTCCCCGGGAGAACGCAGGGCGTGCCTCAGGCTGGTGCAACATCACGCTGGCCTCTGCCGCTGCAGGTCTGCCCTGCACTCCGTGCCCCTCCCTCCCACCCCTCGGCCTGAGTGAGCCAGAGCCCACGAATCAGTGGCTCCTTTAACCCCGTCCTGTCTGAGCGAAGAACAGATGCCCTCCAGTGACCTACACACAGAGGCTGGGCCAAATCCAAAGCTGAGCCCCTGGGAGCTGTGAGAACAAAGAAGAGAAAGGGAAATCTCTCCCAGCAGCCTCAGAAGCAGTGGATTAAAGCTCCACAATCAACTTGATGTACCCTGCATCTGTGGAATACATGAATAGACAACGAATCATCCCAAATTGAGGAGGTGGACTTTGAGAGCAAGATTTATGATTTTTTCCACTTTTTGTCTTTTTGTGAGTGTGTATGTGTATGCTTCTGTGTGAGATATTGTCTGTATAGCTTTGCTTCCACCATGTGTCCTAGGGTTCTATCCGTCCGTTTTTATTTTTAATAATTATTTTTTATTTTAATAACTTTATTTTATTTTATCTTACTTTATTTTATTTTACTTTATCTTCTTTCTTTTTTTCCTTCCTTCCCTCCTTCCTCTCTCCCTCCCTCCTTTCTTTCTTTCTTTTCTTTCTTTCTTTCTTTCCTTCTTTCTTTCTTTCTTTCCTTCTACTACTACTAATTCTTTCTTTCTACTTTTTCTCCCTTTTATTCTGAGCCGTGTGGATGAAAGGCTCTAGGTGCTACAGCTAGGAGTCAGTGCTGTGCCTCTAAGGTGGGAGAGCCAACTTCAGGAGACAGGCCCACAAGAGACCTCCCAGCTCCACATAATATCAAATGGCGAAAATCTCCCAGAGATCTCCATCTCAACACCAGCACCCAGCTTCACTCAATGACCAGCAAGCTACAGTGCTGGACACCCTAGGCCAAACAACTAGCAAGACAGGAACACAACCCCACCTATTAGCAGAGAGGCTGCCTAAAATCATAATTCCACAGACACCCCAAAACACATCAACAGACGTGGACTTGCCCACCAGAAACAGGCACTAGTCCCCTCCACCAGGAAGCCTACACAATCCACTGAACCAACCTTAGCCACTGGGGACAGACACCAAAAACAACGGGAACTACGAACCTGCAGCCTGCAAAAAGGAGACCCCAAGCACAGTAAGATAAGGAAAATGAGAAGACAGAAAAACACACATCAGTTGAAAGAGCAAGATAAAAACCCACCAGACCTAACAAATGAAGAGGAAATAGGCAGTCTACCTGAAAAAGAATTCAGAATAATGATAGTAAAGATGATCCAAAATCTTGGAAATAGAATAGAAAAAATGCAAGAAACATTTAACAAGGAACTAGAAGAACTAAAGATGAAACAAGCAACGATGAACAACATAATAAATGAAATTAAAAATTAAAAATACCCTAGATGGGATCAATAGCAGAATAACTGAGGCAGAAGAACGGATAAGTGACCTGGAAGATAAAATAGTGGAAATAACTACTGCAGAGCAGAAAAAAGAATGAAAAGAAGTGAGGACAGTCTCAGAGACCTCTGGGAAAACATTAAATGCACCAACATTCGAATTATAGGGGTTCCAGAAGAAGAAGAGAAAAAGAAAGGGACTGAGAAAATATTTGAAGAGATTATGGGAAAGGAAATAGTTAATCAAGTCCAGGAAGCACAGAGAGTCCCGTACAGGATAAATCCAAGGAGAAATATGCCAAGACACATATTAATCAAACTGTCAAAAATTAAATACAAAGAAAGCATATTAAAAGCAGCAAGGGAAAAACAACAAATAACACACAAGGGAATCCTCATAAGGTTAACCACTGATCTTTCAGCAGAAACTCTGCAAGCCAGAAGGGACTGGCAGGACATATTTAAAGTGATGAAGGAGAAAAACCTGCAACCAAGATTACTCTACCCAGCAAGGATCTCATTCAGATTTGATGGAGAAATTAAAACTTTTACAGACAAGCAAAAGCTGAGAGAGTTCAGCACCACCAAACCAGCTTTACAACAAATACTAAATGAACTTCTCTAGGAAAGAAACACAAGAGAAGGAAAAGACCTACAATAACGAACCCAAAACAATTAAGAAAATGGGAATAGGAACATACATATCGATAATTACCTTAAATGTAAATGGACTAAATGCTCCCACCAAAAGACACAGATTGGCTGAATGGATACAAAAACAAGACCCATATATTTGCTGTCTACAAGAGACCCACTTCAGACCTAGAGACACATACAGACTGAAAGTAAGGGGATGGAAAAAGATATTCCATGCAAATGGAAACCAAAAGAAAGCTGGAGTAGCAATTCTCATATCAGACAAAATAGACTTTAAAATAAAGACTATTAGAAAAGACAAAGAAGGACACTACATAATGATCAAGGGATCGATCCAAGAAGATAAAACAATTGTAAATATTTATGCACCCAACATAGGAGCACCTCAATACATAAGGCAAATACTAACAGCCATAAAAGGGGAAATCCACAGTACCACATTCATAGTAGGGGACTTTAACACCCCGCTTTCACCCATGGACAGATCATCCAAAATGAAAATAAATAACGAAACACAAGCTTTAAATGATACATTAAACAAGATGGACTTAATAGATATCTATAGGACATTCCATCCAAAACAACAGAATACACATTCTTCTCAAGTGCTCATGGAACATTCTCCAGGATAGATCATATCGTGGGTCACAAATCAAGCCTTGGTAAATTTAAGAAAATTGAAATTGTATCAAGTATCTTTTCCGACCACAATGCTATGAGACTAGATATCAATTACAGGAAAAGATCTGTAAAAAATACAAACACATAGAGGCTAAACAATACACTACTTAATAACGAAGTGATCACTGAAGAAATCAAAGAGGAAATAAAAAAATACCTGGAAACAAATGACAATGGAGACACGATGTCCCAAAACCTAGGGGATGCAGCAAAAGCAGTTCTAAGAGGGAAGTTTATAGCAATAAAATCCTACCTTAAGAAACAGGAAACATCTCGAGTAAACAACCTAAACTTGCACCTAAAGCAATTAGAGGAAGAAGAACAAAAAAAAACCCAAAGTTAGCAGAAGGAAAGAAATCATAATAATCAGATCAGAAATAAATGAAAAAGAAATGAAGGAAATGAGAGCAAAGATCAATAAAACTAAAAGCTGGTTCTTTGAGAAGATAAACAAAATTGATAAACCATTACCCAGACTCATCAAGAAAAAAAGGGAGAAGACTCAAATCAATAGAATTACAAATGAAAAAGGAGAGGTAACAACTGACACTGCAGAAATAAAAAAGATCATGAGAGATTACTGCACGCAACTCTATGCCAATAAAACGGACAACCTGGAAGAAATGGACAAATTCTTAGAAATGCACAACCTGCCAAGACTGAATCAGGAAGAAATAGAAAATATGAACAGACCAATCACAAGCACTGAAATTGAAACTGTGATTAAAAATCTTCCAACAAACAAAAGCCCAGGACCAGATGGATTCACAGGCAAATTCTATCAAACATTTAGAGAAGAGCTAACACCTATCCTTCTCAAACTCTTCCCAAATATAGCAGAGGGAGGAACACTCCCAAATTCCTTCTACGAGGCCACCATCACCTTGATACCAAAACCAGACAAGGATGTCACAAAGAAAGAAAACTACAGGCCAATATCTGATGAACATAGATGAAAAAATCCTCAACAAAATACTAGCAAACAGAATCCAACAGCACATTAAAAGGATCATACACCATGATCAAGTGGGGTTTATTCCAGGAATGCAAGGATTCTTCAATATACGCAAATCAATCAACGTGATACACCGTATTAACAAATTGAAGGAGAAAAACCATATGATCATCTCAATAGATGCAGAGAAAGCTTTTGACAAAATTCAATACCTATTTATGATAAAAACCCTCCAGAAAGCAGGCATAGAGGGAACTTTCCTCAACATAATAAAGGCCATATATGACAAACCCACAGCTAACATCGTCCTCAATGGTGAAAAACTGAAAGCATTTCCACTAAGATCAGGAACAAGACAAGGTTGCCCACTCTCACCACTCTTATTCAACATAGTTTTGGAAGTTTTAGCCACAGCAATCAGAGAAGAAAAGGAAATAAAAGGAATACAAATCGGAAAAGAAGAAGTAAAGCTGTCACTGTTTGCAGATGACATGATACTATACATAGAGAATCCTAAAGATGCTACCAGAAAACTACTAGAGCTAATGAATGAATTTGGTAAAGTAGCAGGATACAAAATTAATGCACAGAAATCTCTGGCATTCCTATTCACTAATGATGAAAAACTGAAAGTGAAATCAAGAAAACACTCCCATTTACCATTGCAACAAAAAGAATGAAATATCTAGGAATAAACCTACCTAAGGAGACAAAAGACCTGTATGCAGAAAATTATAAGACACTGATGAAAGAAATTAAAGATGATACAAATAGATGGAGAGATATACCATGTTCTTTGATTGGAAGAATCAACTTTGTGAAAATGACTCTACTCCCCAAAGCAATCTACAGATTCAATGCAATCCCTATCAAACTACCACTGGCATATTTCACAGAACTAGAACAAAAAAATTTCACAATTTGTATGGAAACACAAAAGACCCCAAATAGCCAAAGTAATCTTGACAACGAAAAATGGAGCTGGAGGAATCAGGCTCCCTGACTTCAGACTATACTACAAAGCTACAGTAATCAAGACAGTATGGTACTGGCACAAAAACAGAAATATAGATCAATGGAATAGGAGAGAAAGCCCAGAGATAAACCCACGCACATATGGCCACCCTATCTTTGACAAAGGAGGCAGGAATGTGCAGTGGAGAAAGGACAGCCACTTCAATAAGTGGTGCTGGGAAAACTGGACAGGTACATGTAAAAGTATGAGATTAGATCACTCCCTAACACCATACACAAAAATAAGCTCAAAATGGATTAAAGACCTAAATGTAAGGCCAGAAACTATCAAACTCTTAGAGGAAAACATAGGCAGAACACTCTATGACATAAATCACAGCAAGATCCTTTTTGACCCACTTCCTAGAGAAATGGAAATAAAAACAAAAATAAACAAATGGGACCTAATGAAACTTCAAAGCTTTTGCACAGCAAAGGAAACCATAAACAAGACCAATATACAACCCTCAGAATGGGAGAAAATATTTGCAAATGAAGCAACTGACAAAGGATTAATCTCCAAAATTTATAAGCAGCTCATGCAGCTCAATAAAAAAAAAACAAACAACCCAATCCAAAAATGGGCAGAAGACCTAAATAGACATTTCTCCAAAGAAGATATACAGACTGCCAACAAACACATGAAAGAATGCTCAACATCATTAACCATTAGAGAAATGCAAATCAAAACTACAATGAGATATCATCTCACACCAGTCAGAATGGGCATCATCAAAAAATCTAGAAACAATAAATGCTGGAGAGGGTGTGGAGAAAAGGGAACACTCTTGCACTGCTGCTGGGAATGTGAATTGATACAGCCACTGTGGAGAAGAGTATGGAGTTTCCTTAAAAAACTACAAATAGAACTACCATATGACCCAGCAATCCCACTACTGGGCATATATCCTGAGAAAACCATAATTCAAAAAGAGTCATGTACCAAAATGTTCATTGCAGCTCTATTTACAATAGCCCAGAGATGGAAACAACCTAAGTGTCCATCATAGGATGAATGGATAAAGAAGATGTGGCACATATATACAATGGAATATTACCCAGCTATAAAAAGAAACAAAACTGAGCTATTTGTAATGAGCTGGATAGACCTAGAGTCTGTCATACAGAGTGAAGTAAGTCAGAAAGAGAAAGACAAGTACTGTATGCTAACACATATATATGGAATTTAAGGGAAAAAAATGTCATGAAGAACCTAGGGGTAAGACAGGAATAAAGACACAGACCTACTAGAGAATGGACTTGAGGATATGGGGAGCAGGAAGGGTAAGCTGTGACAAAGCGAGAGTGAGGCATAGACATATATACACCACCAAACATAAGGTAGATAGCTAGTGGGAAGCAGTCGACTAGCACAGGGAGATCAGCTCGGTGCTTTGTGACCGCCTGGACGGGTGGGATAGGGAGGGTGAGAGGGAGGGAGACGCAAGAGAGAAGAGATATGGGAACATATGTATAACTGATTCACTTTGTTATGAAGCAGAAATAACACACAATTGTATTGCAATTATACTCCAATAAAGATGTAAAAAAAAAAAAAGAGTCTAAGGTTTGAGTCATTCTCCTCCTCCTGGAATGAGAGGGGAGGACACCTTTACAAATGGAAATTTACTTTACAAAAGGGAGATTTATTCCACAGAATTCTTTCTGTGTCTGCTTTTCCTCAATTGCATTCAGCTCAAAATAATCCTACGCTAATGTGGCATATTATGCGGTGGCATATTCTGATCCCCTTCATTAGGCTCCTGTCTGTGTCCTTAATAGATGGTGCTGCCCCCAACAGAAGAAGGGGATCTGGGGAGAGTAGCCAAATTTAGGTGGGAGATGATGAATTCATTTTGGGTCATGTTGGCTAAATGTGCCTGTGGGGTCTTCAGTGGAGATGTACTGAGAAGAGAAAAATGAGGTTGAGCTCAAGGGAGAGATCTGAATTAGAGCCATAGATTGGGAAGGAAGTGTTTTTAGGTAGCGATTAAAATCATGATATGGTTATGATCACAAACGGAGTTTTATTTTCAGTGATGTAAAAACAGCAATGAGGCAAATAAGTAAATAAAGAAACCTAGGAAGAATTTTTTAAAAGAAAGATGAAACAATTAAAGAGTCAGAAAAATAAGACTATACTAACGATAATAATACCCAAACTTAAAAAAAAAATTACAATGTGTCTCAGACTATTCTAAACACTTTGAAGATATTAACCCACTTAATACAACAACTCTACAACAACTCTATGAGGTAGTAGTTGTAATATTATCAACATCCCCATTTTGCAGATGAGGAGAATGAGGCAGTACAGGTAGTAAGTAGAAGAGCCATGATGCAAATCCAGGCAGTTTTGTCTGAGTCTATCCTCTTAACTGCCTTTAACAGACAGCTTATCTGACAATTAACAAAACAGGAAGCACAAATTTCTAATGAAATTCTGGAACAGTATGCCCTCACTAGCAATCAAATAAGGTACAATGAAATAAGACACTTTTTATTTTAATATTTGGCATAGTTACTCTATAATAATAATGTCTAGAGTTTGAAAGACTTCCTTGAAAAATGAATTAACACACTCTATTCTTGGGAAACTTTCATGTAATAATTCACTTCTGTTGATATATATAGCTTGGAAATATCTGGAATAAAAGAATGCTCATTGCAATATTATTCAGAGTAGAAAAATTGGAAACAATCTATATTTCCAACAAAGGGTGAATTAGTAAGAAAATCTTGGTACATGAAATATAATACAATTATTAAAATCTTGAATATGCAATGCTTTTAGTAATGCTTTTGCTTATGTGATAATGATAAGTTGAAAAAGCAGAGTGTGAAATTGTATATTTATTAAGGTTTAAACAATGAAAAATATACGAGAAGAAAGGCAGGAAGGATGTCAAAACATTAACAGGTCTACCTCTGGGTGGTAAGATTAGGGATGACTTTTTTTAAAAACCTTGATTCTATTTTATTGTTATTTCTCCATAAATATAGAGATCCTTTGGTTTCCTCTCTAGTATAAAGCACTAGAATTCCAGAAAGTATTAGAAGCTTCCTCTCTAATGGAGCAGAATTGAGGACAGCTGGCCCAGGGGAGTTCCCCTGTGACCTTGGGACAGTAACTTGACTGAGTCCTAGACTGGTTGGATCAGTAAAATGCAAGCCCAGAGCAGGTCCCCTCTCTTCCTAACTTGCTGGTCTGCTTCACAGATGGGAGCTATAGAGACGTCTCAACCTCCAAGTTCCGGGCTCAGACAGCGCATGGTTCCAGGCTCCATCACTGGTAGAAGCAGCCCCTGTTCCTCTGAATCCCATTCCTTATGCCACATGTTCCCAGGAATAAGGTAACTAATTAACTAATTAATTAGTGCTTCAAAAAGGAGGGAAGGCAAAGGGGTCAAGGGTATTAGGAAGTCATCAATTCCCCATGACTGTTCTCTAGGTTGAGGACTGTGACATTTGAAGGGACTGAGCATCAGGAACTCCGTTCACCTGGGAAAGGGGTTCTCTGCATGCTCTGCCTGATAGTGTTAGGGTTGAGCTGCTGAGATTGTTCTCCACTTTAAGTCTAAAACCATCTGCCTAATTTCACCAGTCATTAACCCATTCTCTATCAAGACCCTTTGAAATGTCTTTCCTTTAGAGAAGCACTTCCTCCTCTAGGGTACAGCCCTGGTCACTTGCCAGCCTGGGGTTACTCTCAGTTACATCCTACAACTTTCTAACCTTGAGGAACATTCAACAGTCTCATGACTTATCTTCGACAGAACCACAGCATTGCCTGCCAGGGCCCATCACTGAAGGCCTAGCTAACAGTCAGGACTGGAACACACCAGACACTGAAGAAATTCCAAGCCCCGCTCACTACTGCCCTCTAGCCACTCCTGCTTTCCCTGGATACTACGAGTCAGGCAGGCTTAAGGCCTCTGGCCAGTCAGGAGCTTCCCTATTCTGGGATTTAAGGGCAAAGTTCATCCTGCGCACAGAAGAACTAGAGCCCGAAAAACCTACTGGAGTTAAACAAGGGAAGGACGGAATTGTCTATACCATGTCTTAAGTCAGTGTAGTCCATCTCATTTGAACACTAGGGAGAGGGGATGTGCCTGGGGGGGCGGGCGGCGAGGGGAGGCTCTAGCTATGGTCTGAAGAGGCTGTCAGAGGCACCCTCACTCACTAGAGCCTTGGCCTTGAAAAGCCAGTTCATCTTCCCATGCAGGAAGGAGCCCTTGTCACCCTCCTCAGTCACATCTCATTTTCTTGGTAGTCATCCATACACAGGTATACCTCCAAGATCCTGTGGGTTTGATTTCAGACCATCACGATACAGCAAGTATTGCAATAAAGCAAGTCACCTAAATGTTTTGGTTTTTCAGTGCATATGAAAGTTATGTTTACACTATACTATAGTCTATTAAGCGTGCAATAGCATTATGTCTAAAAAACCTCAGTGTACACACCGTAATTTAAAAACACTTTATTTCCAAAAAACGCTAACCATCATCTTAGCCGTCGGGAAGTCGTAATTTTTTTGTTGGTGGAGGGTCTTGCCTTGATGTTGATGCTGCCGACTGATCAGGGTGGTGGTTCCTGAGGGCTGGGAGGGCTGCAGCAATTTGTTAAAATAAGATGACAATGAAGTTTGCCTCATCTATTAATTCTTCTTTTCATGAATGATTTCTCTGCAGCATGCAATGCTGTTTGATAGCATTTTACCCACAGTAGAACTGCTTTCAAAATTGGAGTCAAACCTCTCAAACTCTCCCACTGCTTTATCAACTAAGTTTATGTAATATCCTCAATACTTTCTTGTCATTTCAACAGTCTTCACAGCATCTTCACCAGGAGTAGATTCCACCTCAAGAAAGCCCTTTCTTTGCTCATCTGTAAGTAGCAATTCCTCATCCGTGAAAGTTTTATCATGAGATTGCAGCAATTCAGTCGCATCTTCAGACCCCACTTCTAATTCTAGTATTCTTGCTATTTCCACCACATCTGCAATTACTTCCTCCACTGAAGTCTTGATCCCTCAAAATCATCCATGAAATTTGGAATCAACTACTTCCAAACTCCTGTTAATGTTGATATTTTGTCCTCTTCTCATCAAAAATGTTCTTAATGGCATCTACAGTTGTGAGTCCTTTCCAGAAGGTTTTCAATTGATTTTGCCAGACCGATCAGAAGAATCATTATCAATAGCCCCTATAGCCTTATGAAATATATTTCTTAAATAATAAGACTTAAAAGTCAAAATTACCCCTTGCCACAAACTTTCAATTTGTAAAAAACTCAATAAAGCAAAATGTAATAAAACAAAGTATGCCTGATACATAGGTGTTAATTTTACAGTAGATAATTAGAATATATTTCCTCAATAGAATATGAACTCCTCTAGGAGAATGTAATCTCTCTACTTTAATTATTATTATTATTATTATTATTATTATTATTTTTATTTTTTTTTTTTTTACAGTACGCGGGCCTCTCACTGTTGTGGCCTCTCCCGTTGTGGAGCACAGGCTCCAGACGCGCAGGCTCAGTGGCCATGGCTCACGGGCCCAGCTGCTCTGCTGCATGTGGGATCTTCCCGGACTAGGGCACGAACCCGTGTCCCCTGCATCAGCAGGCGGACTCTCAACCACTGCACCACCAGGCAAGCCCTCTTACTTTAACTTTAACTATATGAGGACAGAGATTTTTGTCTGTTTTATTTACTGTTGTATCCTCAATGCCTAGAACAGTGTTTAGTATATGAGTACTCGATAATTATTTAGGAAATGAATGATTGAAAGGAACTGTTTTTCAAAAAGAAGTTACTTAGAATGATGTTAACCGATAGCCCACATTAAAAAAAAAAGAAGAAGAATTTAATAAAAGAATTTAGGGCTTCCCTAAATTCCTTCCCTAAAAAGGGACAGAGTACGTGATTAAATAGTTAATCCCACTAGGGAATCATAAGTAGACAGAAAACTAGGGGAGACCCCTATAAGTTAATGATCACTCAGGAAAGCAGTCTTTCTTAACAACAAACCAAGCAGGCTTGACTAGCAACAAAACAATGCAATAGGAGCATGAGACATGCCCCAAAACAATAAAACAATGATGGAATAAGACCTACATCCACCCAATGAAGTCAGCAAGTTAATTAGCCTTGAGAAGGGGCTTTCTTTGCACATTCTAAGAGCAGAAATATAGGGGAAAGGTGACATTATACTGAAACCTGAGATGATGTACCCTATCTTAGTATATGTTTTTTGCCCATTTCCATAGCACCATGACAGCCCCGATTGGGCCATAGAGGGTCAAAAACTCCCTTGCCCGACGTGTAGGAGGAGTTAATGATGGAAGACTCGAAGAATGAGGAAGAAGGTGGTCTTTCCCTCCTTCCCACTTCTCCTTTGTTTATAAGAATGTAACCCTTTAAGTGCTCGGGGTGGCATTCCCTTTCCTGCCCGCGTGTACCTCTCACAAGTATGCTCTACTATTAAATCCAATTCTTACCTATCACTTTACTTCTTGCTGAATTCTTTCTGTGCCAAGACAAAAGAACCTGTGCTTCAGTGAGTCCTGAGATCAGGTGTGCAGTTTCAATCAGAAGACTGGGGGTTAGAGTCCTCTCCTAAACTAGGGTTTGTGGGTTCAAGTCCCATCTGAAATGCAGCTGGGTTAGAAACCCATCCAAGGAGTGCGGTTTTAGCACTGCAGGACCAAGTTAACACAGGGTCTGTATCCTCACTAGGATAGTCAGAAATGCCTTGTGGCATCATAAACCATCATCTGGTAGAACATCTGGTGCTGATTGCAGCCTAGAGAAATATACAGATGTGGTGGCCAGCAACTCACATGGCAATTGCTTCAATTATTCAACCACATATGGATAGAGTGCCTTGTGCTGCTTTTCAAATGCATTACTTGAACACCTATGTGCATATAAAAAGGGTAGCCTTGTGCATGCTGTGATAACCACCGAAGCATATCACCCTTAGTCACAGAGGAAAAGATATTATCATGTGTTATACTCATCTGATTAGTAGTACATGTCAATTACATTGGTGTTTTGCCTCAAAGTCAGGATGAAATTTTATGCTTGCTGTGGAGTGGCAGACATATTTTCCCTTGGGTGACCACAGGAAACGTGCCAAGAAGTGCATTTTGATTAGTATGCTGTATTCACGGACAAACTTTCCAAGGCTTTCACTTCTTTTAAGCGAGCTGGCATATGGAAACCTTGCAAAGACCAAGATTCTGTAGAAAGTTCTTTTGCTGATTCCATGGAGGGTGATGGCAGGCATTGGAAGAGGTGAAATCACACTTGAATTTTGTATTAAAAACATCTTAGATAAGTATGTTTTTGCACTACCAATATTATTATGCTTGGCTGTGTTTATGTTCAAAGACTTCATTTCCTGTTTAACCTTTAATTTAGGACAAAGATGAGTATGTTCAATCTAAAGTGACTGACAGAGGAAAGAAAGAATTGAACCCAATTAATAACATATAAACTAATGACTTCAAGCTTACGTAAAACAATGCTCAATCCTTTGCCAAAAGTGAGTTTTCTTTAGCTCTCTCTAAAATGATAGTGACCCAATTCCTAATACATAGGTTTGAAACTTGTTGTCCATTCATTCAACATTTATTAAATGGTCATTATTAAATGGTCATTTATTAAATGGTCATGCAAGATACTGGATTCAAAGGTGAAGAAAACAGCACTCTAAAAGAGCATACAATTCTGTGGGAGGTAAGAAAATGCTTCTACCTAGAGAACTGCAGTAAAAGCCCAGTTATCCCACAAAATCTAGCCCTGTGTTTATTTGGTTATTTGAAATTCAGTGAAATAAATCTTAAAATATTTTACTTTAATTAAAAAGTAACAAATGTACCTTTATTCACCAACGCTTTGAATTAGAACCCTAGTCTTTCCTCTGAGTATAAGTTTGGTGATCAGGCTGTTTTCTTTAACAACTTTAACACACATTTAAAGTAATTGCTTGAAAATGCTTATAAAGAACTCTGAGCACAGAATCCTTTTAGATTTTTGTAATCCCTGTACCCTCCCCTCAACAAAAAATCTTGTCTTAAATATATCTTAATCCAAAGAAAAATCATATTTATGAAATCTTCCCAGGGTGTTCTGATTAGTTTTCATAGAAACAAGTGTTTTGATGTGTACTTTTAATTTCTTTAATGTTTAATTATATTTTGTAATTATTAAAAAATATACACGTTTGGAAACTAACACATATGCCTCACACTCAATTAGTAGGGGAAGAAATGCAGGTGCAGTTTGAGAGCAACCTATTAGAACACAGAGACATTGGTTAATCTGTCTTATAGAGGGAATAGAGAGCATGGCTCAGGCTGCCAATTTGCTAAGTTATTTTCCAAGAAAACAAAGCATCAGATAGAGGAGAATAATGTTTCTTTTCATCTTTATCCATAAAAAGGCATAATTTTTATATTGGTAAGAGCTAGGGATAACTTGGAAATCTCTCCAGTCTTTCTAAAAAGACTCTAGAAGCAAAATCAATACTGAAACAAACGTGGACCGAGCCATAGCGCTAATGGCTTTGTCAAACAGCTACAAGATATAATGTTGTACCTTCAAAACAATGGAAATATCGGATTTTCAGATATACAAGACACAAACTACAAGGTAATTTTACACTGGTAGAAAAACATTCCTTTTAGGAGAACAAAATACAGTTGACCCTCAAACAACATGGATGTTAAGGGCACTAACCCTCCGAGCAGAAAAACATCCAAGTATAACTTATAGTTGGCCCTCCATATATGCGGTTCCTCCACATCTGCAGTTCTGCATCCACGGATTCAACCAACCATGGATCGTATAGTACTGCAGTATTTACTATTGAAAAAAAAATCTGCTTATAAGTGGACCCGTGCCATTCAAACACATGCTTTACAAAAGTTAACTTATATCTGCTGTGGCAGCTAAATCTCATAGTTGGAGAATATTAGAATCACAGAAAGAAATTTGGTGACCAACTTTGGAATAATGTGAATGTACTAAAGAGCATTACCATGATATCTCAGAATGAAGTTGTCTCTCAGGCATTCAATATGCCATTACCCTACCCTGGTCTTGATGAAGATCACAAGAGATATTTGCCACACAGCCATAAACAGTTTACTGTCTGGATGAAATGCTTCAGAAGAAGTTAAACAGGGGTGAATCAGTAGCAGGGTGCTGTTTACGACACCTAAAGTGTTTGGTGGTTATCTGAGTGAGATAGATTTTTTTACATGTAAATAGTCATCTATTGGAGTCTCACTGATATGATGCTCTGCTGGACCTTTTAAAACAAAGAGAGCTCAGTTTTTTTGGTTTATCCATAAATTATTACGACCTTCATTTTTCATTATGATGGTGATCTGTTCCTCAGTTTTCTAAGTTTTCCTCACTCCTGATCTGTTTTCTTTCATTCACATAGATGAGATGGTCAGTGTGCTTTGTATAAGATTCTGGTGGCTCACGTTGTTCCAGAAGTGGCCTGTCTTTTGGTACTTCATTCAATTTAAGATCTCTCAGGTTGCAGAAATGGGAGTGAAATCTTGGCATTATTCCACCTTAGAGAACTATGGTTTGATAGTGGAGAAATTTTGGTTCCCATTCTGGCTTGGTGTCAGTGTGAGAGATGATCTTAATGGAGATCACCGCATAAGCTTTCTGGTTATCCAATTAAGCAAATGTGGTCATCTAGTAGGAACTAATTTGTTTCATACATCCATTTCAATATCCATAAACATTTCTATCTTCAGCTCAGCTGGTCATGTTCTCTTCATGGACTTATACGCTAGATAAGCAGACCTGCTAGATGTGGAATAACCTTTAATTGACGTGCTCTGCTTTGTCATTCAAAGACCAGTCAGGAAAACAGAAACCACTCTAAATATTAAAAATAAGTACTTTAACATTAAGGATTGTTAACATAGGCTGACAGCAACCCAGAAGTTAGTAACAGCAGAAAGTCACTACAACCCCTAGGGCTGGAGAGCAATGGGAAGGAATGGTGTTGTCAGCATGCAGAGGCCAGCTAACGGAGGCCTGCTAGGCCTGGGAGTGGGAAGGCCTGTCTGCCGGGAGATAGAACTTGGGAGGTAGACACTTCCCAACAGTATCTACAGGCACAGAGAGAACTTAGCCGTTGCAGGAACACCAAAGGAAGCAGAAAGAGGGGGAGAAATATCTTGACTTCTCTCACCTTCCTATGGCCAAGACTATCTTGTAAGTCTTGGAGCCTCAGAAGGGACCTTGCAAGTATATTTCAATGTGGTAAAGAAAAGAAAGAAAGGGCAGGTAATGAATCTAAGTATAAAAAAACTGATGACTGACACACTTGCATTTTAGTGGTTTCTAAGTAAGGTGCAGAACCAAAGTGTATAAAAGATGATCCATTGGGATGCAGGAAGAAAATACGAGACATTCTTTTATTATTTATTTTTATCTAGGAGAAGAAAGAGATTAAACATTATTATTATTATTTAATATTTGGATTGACCCTGACACTGTCACTCAATTGCTATATCAGGTGGCCATGTATCCTTTATACAATGTGATAAATGAGTGTGAGGCAAACGGAACGCTTGGAGTAGGTTGATGTGGGGTAGGAAGGTTTATTCATTTGTCTGCTTTTAGCACATTGCATCATTCCACAGTGTGTTTTGCCTGAATATGTGGACTTCTGAGTTATAGGAGCTAATTTGGACTACGCTCACTCACACAATAGCGGACACCACATTAAAGAATTGACAGTAATACTAATAATGTAAGCACAGACTAACAGTAGGAAATGGCAGCCTTCACTGGCCATTTTACAAGGTAAACAATGGTGATTGAAACAGAATGGATAAGAAACTAGCCCCAAAGTTCAAAATTATATAAAACATTATTTGAAATACAGATTTGCTTCAATTATTTATAAAAATGAATTCTGCCCTAAGTACATATGGTATGTTGCAAATTAGCAAATTATGATATTATAGAGGCAGATCATAACCCTTGCAGATTTGTTTTATAAAAATTCTAATCTCTATACTGCAGTATTCCTTTTGTTGTTAGAATTTTGTTTCTGTTAGTCATATGAATGCTTTAGTACTGGCTACTAAATCCTTATTGAAGTGAGAGATTGTGAGCTTATGTTTAATAGTGTTTGGGAAAAGTGGTATTTTTTTTTTTCTTGTGATAAAGTTTTACTCAGAAATTCTGTTTTTAAACAGTACTACAATTTAACAGCTTTTATGATGAAACCTAAAGCTGAGATTTACTTCAAGATATTTGATTTAAACGAAAACTTATATTTCAGAACAAATGAGAATAAAAATTTCTGTTACTAGATAAATAAGTAGGGAAATAAATATATAAAATCCAGACCCACCTTTCCAATAGTGACTCAGTTTTCAGATTTACACTTGTATTCTGTCTTATATCCCAGCAGTTTTTATCCCCTATGTTCATTTAAATGCCTTTCGATGTTCTTCATAAAGATTTTGTGTACAGACATGGACTCCAAAGTTTAATGTTATTTCCTGTGGATTGTACCTATCAACTTCAAGCCCAATTAATTGCCATGTAAAACTTCATTGGTTATTGCGTCAATGTTAAAAACAGTGAAGAGTCTAAGATTTTTATTCTACTTGTAACCTAAGACGTTGGCCCGCCAAAGTTTCATAGATGCTGGCAGTAGACTTGAGACTCCTGGTTCAGAGAGAAAGAACTTTAAAAAGACTTTTAAGATACAACAGGCAGGGCAGTGTGAGCTTTGGGTTTGCATCAGTTCTTCCTCTCTCTCTAGGTCTCAAGGAGGCAAAGCTAAGCAGGGAGAGACTACATATTCCGCGGGTTTGTATCACAGTTGAGGAACTTCAGCCTTTTATAATGGACTACAAGCAAAATCTCCCAATCTTTGGCCTAGAGGTAAACATTATCTTTATTATACTAGGCAGCAACAAACCTGCCTCTGCTCCAGAAACACTATCTCTATCTTCCAAGGTGACACACTATACAAATATCCTTGAAAAGACCATCCAGAACAAAAGGCAGTCAGTGCCTCTGCTCATACAATGTGCAAAACATGGGAGACCCATGGAGAATGGTCTCCCCAACACTCAGTAGCTCAGACATGTAAGTTTCTTATTTGGGGGATAGAGAGAATGAGGGCAAAAAGATTATTAGGTTCATTCCGTGTGTCTGATTTTGTTCAAAGGATTCTGAACATTCAAATTCTTAAGTATATATTATTAATTACATTTAGTGAGAGTAGTGCATGCTAATGTAAATATAAACTAATTAAAAAATATACACGTATATGTTAAGGATGTATTACCCTGACAAAAAAAAAAAGAAGTTTTACTAATAGAAGTGTAAGATTAATGAAAGTTTGAAGATACCTATTATTTTAACCAACTATTAAGTTGAAAAACAATTCAGAAGAAAATGGCTAAGGTCCCTGTCAATGAGGAGGACAGTAAAACAGGGAACCTATGCTTTGTAATTAAGTAGATCTGGATTCCATCCCTGGTCCTCCTCTGCAACAAAAGCAGGCAAACTAATTTCTCTATGTCTCAGTTACCTTAAGTTCTGAAAAAAATATAATTTTTTTTAATGAAGAACATGTACTACTGCTGTTAAAACAAGGTAGAAAATTAGTATTTTTGGATCATACAAAAAATTGCTATTGTAGACAGAAAATAAAATTATTAGAAAAAGATTCGTTGCAGTTTTAATCTTATTTTATATAATACTGGTTTAATTAAAAGAAAAAGAATACAGGTCATATACTCTGTTATGTCTGTGATTTCTAAAAGTAGCAAAAGGGCAATTATAAAAGAGGCAAAGGGAAAATATAAATATCCTAGAATATAAGGAAGACTTTTAAAACTTTAAACATAATGGAAGAAGGATGTTTTAGTTGAAGCCATGTTTGATGGTTAAATGTGTGAGTATAATCCAAAATTTTTAATAAATGGTTAACAAACTTCCAGGTTACAAAAATATAATTTATAAAAGACTGAGCAGAAACCATTGCTTCCACTTTTGTTGTAGAAAAAGCGTCTTTGAGAAAGACTGATGAATTGTTTCCTTTTGCCTTTCCCACTCTCCTCTTCAAATATTGGAATTTACGTGGCACTTTTTTTTCAACCTTAATTTCTAGTTCCTGATTGTCAGTCTCATATGCCCCATGCTTGTGACATAACAAATCTCTTCCCATGGAGATAGTGGTTTGTGATGTCTTAATTAAATGCACTGTGAGGTTTGAACATTTCAAGAATAAATAATCATTCTAGGAGCCAATCTAAATACAAGTGAAAAATAAAATATACAGTGCATAAATGAATAAATTATAGAAAAAAATGAGAGATAACATGTAAAGGACAGATAATACCATCACTTTTCTGATGACTAGTGTTCCTGCAACCATATTTATAATAACATTTCATATGAACAAGTTTAAATGCATTATGTACTATTGTGTACCTGTGGACCCAATGAACATTTATTCCACTTATAAACTCTTAATTCACTCATGTTCTCAGGACTTGGTTTTGGAAATACCAGTTATTTAGGTTTCTTTTGAAAAATCTGTACAGGAGTACTTTTTGTTTGCAAAGGGAGATATAATAAGTATTACATGAAAATTTTGTCAATCAATATGGTTAAATCATCCTGTACCTGTTCGACAATTCCTTTTTAAGTTTTGCACTTTTAACGTAAATATACTAGTTATAACCAGAAAGTCAAACAGTGGTTCCCTGCAGCTAAGTCACAAAAAAACCACTACATGAGTCAACCTGTCTGATGGACTGTTAAGCAAAAGCACTGAAATTTTGCAAAACATTCATTTTCATTTGAGATACATATATATACACACACATATATATATTATATTCACACATACAATGTTCCCTTTTGATAATTATAAATAAAATGAGCCTGAGTTTAAAACAAGTTATTTGCTAAAGTGCCTTTTTTGCAAACTTGGGATTCTAGGAAGTTCTGAGGACTGACATGTAGTCATTCATTTTGCTGTTCTTTTATTAAGCCTCAGTTCCCTGTATCTGTATACAGTCTGAAAGGCTCCAGATCTAAAGATAATCAAGATCACATGACTGAAGAATGGGCCAATTGTATGCAGATCCAGGATCCATCAGTGGAAAGGTAATGACCTCCTTGTTGAAAGCATATAATCATTTTGAAGTATCTTCTTTTTTTTTTTTTTTTTTTTTTTTAAGAGGATGTCAAAAAAGCAGAGTCTAATTTTATGTGCCTGGGAGTAGCTATCTAAGCTTCAGGCAATACAAACGCTGCTATTACTGGGGAGTAAAGCCTTGCATAATTAACAAACATCATCAGCCTTACAGTTCCTGCAGAATGCGGTAAGTTCCTTGCCGGAAGGCTGCTCTCATCCTAGTAAGTCTGTTTACCCTGTCCAAGATTAGATTAGTTTAATTATTATGAAAAAGACTGCTAAGATCTTACAGCCTAATTATGCAAATGTTTCTAAATGTTCACAAAAGTAATTTATTTATTTGGAGATAAATGAATCTGTTTTGTCATAAAACAGATTGCAGTCCTGGCAATGCACAAGCAGGGTTATGTAGCCTTGGGCTAATCTTTCACCACAAATATCAGTGGGATCCCTAGATTACAACATTTAAAAATACATAAATGTTTTTAGTAGGTTTTTATTGTTTTTGTGAATTATAGTAATCCCAGAAAGAACTATCACAGGTTTAATACTCACCAACCTTGTTATGAAAACATGGTTTCTCAGCAGAAGCATTTAAAAGATGCTAACAGTTAAAACATTCCTGGTAGACCTATTAAGGTACACCTGTTTTATTATGTTTAGAGCAGATATCTTCACAATACTGTTTTTTTTTCCCACCTCTTTCTTGTAGTATCATAGTTTAAGTGGCTCTTAAAAGAAAATACTGGAAACAGTAGGATATATGTATAGATGATATTACCTATATTCATTTTACCTGTAAAAATAGTATTGCATTTTATTTTTTTTAATTTATTTCTTTTTGGCTGCACTGGGTCTTTGTTGCTATGCACTGGCTTTTTCTAGTTGCGGTGAGCGTGGGCTTCTCATTGAGGTGACTTCCCTTGTTGTGGAGCATGGGCTCTAGGCGCACAGGTTTCAGTACTTGTGGCACATGGGCTCAGTAGTTGTGGCGCATGGGCTTAGTTGCTCTGCGGCATGTGATATCTTCCCGGACCAGGGCTCAAACCTCTGTTCCCTGCATTGGCAGGCGATTCTTAACCACTGCACCACCGGGGAAGCCCAGTATTGAATTTTAAATAAGTTAAATCAATGCCTCTATCTAAAAGTGACTTCTAAATCATGTTTTAAATAACAATACTTTGATACATAATTTAGTTGAAGCTTGCAAACTTGGAAACACACACTTAATTCTACCAAGTCTCTGAATCTAATAATTTTATAGTATTATCAACATCATTAATATCCCTAAACAGTCATGTCTTAAAATAACCCAACTGAGGTCAGTTATCCAGAGCTTCACACTTTGACATCAGGAAACTTTTACAATTTGCACAAGCTTAAGGATCTTTAGCAATAAATTCATTTATTCATTCAAGGAGTGGGTCAGGTAGTTGATAAGGGAATTGTAGTGCATGTATGTTGTTCTTGCTTGCCTGACATTTGTTATTCCTTCTTCTGGAAATAGAGCCCATTTAGCCTGGGTCAACCCCTTCTCTAGGCTTGATTGAGAGGGACTGTGACTCCTCCTCCCTTCCCTCCTAATACAGGGTGATCACATGACCTAAGTCAAGCCAATCCCAGGATTTACCTACCAAGAGTTATCAGGGAACGATGATGATGATGATGATAGAATAATAATGAGTGGCATCATTTATTGAGTACTTTCTATATGCTGAACACTATGATCAACTTCTTATATGCAAAATCTCATTTAATTTTCTACTACTTTCCTACTGAAGCTGTAAAGCTATTAGAATGTGATATTTGGGGTATCAACAGCACACCATATGGGGAGAGTCTGTCAAAGAGATGGAGCTTTGAGGACAAAGACAGCATACTCTTGGACTTGTCACTTGCAGTTAGGAATCTTGGTGTCATAATTGTTGGGTTGCAAGTAGTAGACTCTAAAATAGGGACTGGATCATTGCCATGGTTGACCATACCATGAGGAGCCATGTCCTGACCAGAGGACAAATGCAAATAAACTAGAGAATCTTGAACTTGGAAATAGATGCAGAATTTGAAGACCAGAGAAGAGGTGGATATATCTCAGAGTCTATATGGTAGTTGCTATGTATTATGTTTTTAAAAGTAGATATATAAGAAAGAAGGTAGGGGTGCATATATGTTAGACAGTCCACAGTGAAATGCAAGGGAACGTGTTGCTATGAGGTGCCCAGCAACATTTTCCACTTATTTTGGTAAAAAAGAAACCTGTTTCATGTGGAGTATGGATAGGTTCAAAAGAGATTGTCCCATTTTCCTGCACTTGTGCCTAGAGACAGGCACACAACCCAATTTAGACCAATCGTATTCTCCACTAGGAATTCTCTGGCAGATCAAATAGGGAGGAAACCATTTTTCAGCTGAGGTTGTTAAGCTGGTTTGATGTGGGTCTTTGGGGTGACTGGTGGGGTGTGCTGTGACTATCTTGTCCCATTTATGACAGAGCCTGTCTGGAAGAGAAGCAAGTGGCAGAGGTAAGTGTTGAGCCCTTGGGTCTAGCCATGGCTAAAATCAGATCTCACCCTTGACTTTTCAGATATTTGAGTCAATAATTTCCCTCTTCTGCTTAAGCTAGTTGGAGTTTGATTCCTCTCACTTGTAGACAGAGTCCTTCAGAGAACAGAAGTCTGAACTTCAAATGGAATGAGCTAGAAACCAACATCATTTTTTTCCCTATATTTGTGTTTGTAACCATTGTTTTTAGATTTAGTTTGTTTTTAGAGATGTGAGTCATGTTCATCTCAACTAAAGGTCCTAAACACAGCAAATCAAAATTTTGTTAACTTTGCTTATATCCACTAGCTTCTTTTCCTTTTGGAACCTGGGGCACATGATGGCAGACACCTAACCAAGTACTTCCAGTCTTCTGCATTTCTTGTGTCTTTAACCACTGATAATGTGGTAAGTTTGGGGGATAAATGTCAACAGCAAAAGACGATACCTATATAAATATACCAAAGTGTTTCTTTCAGCCAGGGTTTTAATAGGAGAATATAGTTTATTAGAAAGAGGTGTGTTAGAAATAACAGAGTTTGACTTTTGTGTGTGTGTTTAAATTAACTGCTATTTAAATAAGGAGAACGATAGGTCTACAGGGAGATTCCACCTGAAGTTCTCTTGTGTATTAAATGGATGGTATGAACGATGAGCTTAACAGACTCTCTGATGTCACCATTATCTTAGTTATTGAAGCCATTAGAAGCTGTGTGCTGTCAGTTAAATGATCATATCTCAAGTGCACCTGCTTTATAATTATTCATTTGGTGCAAGATCACTAACATATTCCTTAAGTCATGTACAATTTGACTTAACATTAACAATTTTTTTTGCTCTTTAGAACAAATTAATGAGGTATATAAGTATATGGGTGCACAGAAATCCTATACAATTCAAATAATTAGGCTACAAAAGATCTACAATTTGTGTGACTTGTTTATCTGTATACAAGAGATAGCTGAGACTCATGAGCAGATATGATATTTAAGAAATTTCTGAAATAATGCAAAAATAATTGCAGTGGACAAACTAATGCAGATTTCTCATTCAATTGAGTAATCAACAGAGTACTTCAAACAACTGAAGATATTTATTATAAGACGGTGATGACACCTAATTAATAGAATTCCAAGGATTAAATGAAATTACAGCTTTTAGCACACTGCATATAGTAAGCACTCAGTTCATGATTATAATATTAACAATAATATGCTCAGTGCTGTGCACATATAGAAATATAAAATATAACCTTTGTCGTCAAAGAATTTATAAGCTACTAGAGAAAATATAACCAAAAGAATTCGATAATATAGATAATTTAGGTAAACAGCGCCAATGTGCTTCCCTGTTCTGTAGTTGGTTCTTGTTATGTGCCACGCATTGTCCTAAGTGTTTCACTTGGGTGTATTAATCAGTTTAATCTTCATAATACACACCTACAAGGTTAGTACTATTTTTTTAAAATCCTCAGAGTTCATTTTTATCTTTAAGATAGGTATCTATTTTATTTTATTTATTTCACTACTATTATTTTTTTGGCTCCAGGACATGTGAAATCTTAGCCCCCCAACCAGGGATCGAACCTGAGCCCCCTCAGTGGAAGTGCGGAGTCCTAACCACTGGACTGCCAGGGAGTTCCCAAGGTTAGTACTATTAATATCTTCAGTTCACACATAAGGAAAATGAGAAGTTAAGTAACTTAGTTTCAGTCACACAGCTAGGAAGCAGCAAAACCAAGGTCTGATTTGAGGCAGCTGGCTCAAGCCATTTTTTTTTTTAACCACTGCCTCAGAAGGGATAGAGGCCACCTACCTGAGGCAGTGGTTCTAACTATAACTGAGCATCCAAATCATGTGGAAGATTTGTTAAAACACAGATGGAAGAGCCAGTGAGTCTGGGTCGAGGCTGAAAATTTGCATCTCCAACCAGATCCTTGTTGATGCTGGCTCTGGAACTATGCTTTATGAACCACTGGCCTAAGCTATGCTGCAAGAGAAGAGGAAACAGAAGCCCATTAGCAAGGGGCTTGGAACTTCCTTAAGTGCAGATTAAGCTACTGAAAACCTGGACTAGTGAGACCTTGGTTGGTGCAGGAGAGTCTTTGGAAAAGTCAATCTCTCCTGCTTCCTAGGCACTGTTATCTTTACTTCTTTCCAGACTTTAATGCCTATTCTAAGAGTTACAGCAAAATAAAAAGTCTGGGGCTTCTCTGGTGGCACAGTGGTTGGGGGTCCGCCTGCCGATGCAGGGGACACGGGTTCGTGCCCCGGTCCGGGAAGATCCCACATGCCACGGAGCGGCTGGGTCCGTGAGCCATGGCCGCTGAGCCTGCGCGTCCGGAGCCTGTGCTCCGCAACGGGAGAGGTCACAACAGTGAGAGGCCCGCGTACCGCAAAAAAAAAAAAAAAAAAAGTCTGGCTAGTTTGAGATGACTTATTTGGGAAGAGGTAGCTTTTACAATTATGATACATACAGGATCACATGCAAAAATGGGTTTATGTAAGGGATGAAATAGGTAATTGGTAGGTTTGGTGATTGGTAAGAGATCATTACCAAGGAAGAATTCATACATTTATTCATTCATTGATTCAACAGATATTGATTAAGATCTACCATGTATTGGGTTTAAAACAGTTAACAAAACATAGTAGCTGCTCCCATGGACTTTATATTCTAGGAGGGAGAAACTGGCAACAAATATAATTTATAATATGTTAGTGATGATAAGTACTATGAAGCAAAATAAATAAATCAGGGAGTGGGAGTGTATTAAACAGCAAATCAGAGAAAGTTTTTCTTATAATATTGGGAGAAACCTGAATAAAGTGAAGGAGGGAGTAACACAGAGAGCAAGGGATAAGAGCTTTCAAAGTAAGAACATCCCTAAGGCAGGATCATTGCCTCCTAGAGAGTACGTAAGGAGGCTAAAGTGAAATGGAGGAGAGAAGACCAGGGAATCAGCCAGAAAACGAGCATCGTGTCTTGTAGACCAAGGTAAAGACTTTGAGTTTTATTCTCAGTGAGATGGGAAATCATTGGTATGTTTTGAGCAGATCAGGATTGCTCTGTCTTTGGCATGGAGGAAGAAAACTGTAAAAAAGCAGGGGCAGAAGCAGAGAGACCAACTAGGGAGCAACTGCGAAAATCCAGGCAAGAGGTGATGATGACCTGGACCAGGATGGTAGCTAAGAAAGTGATAAGAAGTGTTTGAATCGTGAAAATATTTTTATGCTAGAGCCAACACAATTTATTGAGGGATTGTACATCAGGCATTAAGAAAAATTATGCAAAACTTGGAAATAAGGAAAAAAGTGGATGGTGTATGATTTCAACGTTTTTTGGAGGCAAAGCCCCAACTAAATGTTATCTCGATGTATGTACTTTGTTTGCATTAAAGATCTCAGGCTCACTGAAGTTACAAGTTAACTTGTGGATTTCTGTCCAGTGGAGATGCAAATAATCCTGTCTAGTGGAAAAGATAACCTCAAACATTATAGTTTATTTTTCTGTGGGATAATAATCAGTTTTATATCTAAACCAGCAACCTCTTCCTACTATTTCTTAGTGTGCTTATAAATACATCTTATTGGTTCCCTCATCAATATGCTCGTTTGATACTTGGATGAGAGTCATGCATTTTACATTGGAAAATTACACTTTTAACGTGAGTAAGAGAAAAAATCAAGGATGACACCACAGTTGTTGTCTTAGCATTTAAAAGGATGTAGTGATCATTTTCTGAGTTGAAAAAGTATGACAATGGAGCAGGATTGGTGGGGAGGGGCTGGTGCAGGGGAATGAGAGTTTGAGTTGAGGCATTTAAATGCCTAGAGTGGAGTCGTTCAATAGACAGAGTCAGATATTCAGGTGAGAAGCCCAGGCTGAAGAAATAAATTTGGGGGAGCTCATATAGATGAAACTCAAAAGACTGCACGAGATTACCTAAGCATGAGTGTAAACAGAAGAAAAAAAGTCCAAGGACTGATTCCTGGGGCACTCCACCACTGAAAGATTTAGAATATGAGGCGGAGCCAGCAAAGGGCATTGATAATGAACAGCACAAGGGTAGAAGAAAATTTGATACAGTGATATCCCAAAAGGCAGGCAAAGAAATTGTTCCAAGAAGGAGATCGATAAATTGTGTCAAGTGATGCCAGTAAGATCCAGGATGGAAACTGATCATTGGCTTTTTGTATCCTGAAGACCTTGAACAGAGCAGTTTGGGGCCATAATGATGACTAAAGCCAGACTGATGCAGTGGCATAGAGAGAGACAGTCAACCACAGAAATATAAATGGTAGAATGAATGAAGTGGAATATAGTTATACAATAAGATATCAGGAATACAAATGAATAAACTAAAGGTACAAACAAGAACACAGATGCACCTTATAAACATAATACTGAGCAAAAAAGCAAGACATAGAGTACCTACTACATGATTTCATGTATGAAATGTTCAAAACTGAGTAGAACAAAGTAATACTATTTATGGACTCCTACACTGGTTGTCAAACTATAAAACTATAAATAAAAGCAAGAAAATGATTACCATAAAAGTCAACTTAGTGGTTCTCTCTTGGGAAGAGGAAAAGGAATGTGACTTAGAAAGGATACATGGGATGCTGACCACGTTCTATTTCTTAAGTGATGATTATAGGAGTGGTTTCCTTATAAGTATTCATATACATTATTCATCTACATTATGTTTTCTGCAGTGTTTTACATGTGTGCTTATCTCATAGTAAAATATTTTTTGATAATTAAAAATTTTTTTTAATAATTTAAAATTTTCAGTAAAGGGAAAGAGGCAGAGAAATGGGGCAATGGCTGGAAAGAGATGTGAGTTCAGTGGGAGATAGTGCCACATGTTTGGCATCAGAGGGAAATTATCCTATAGGGAGGGAAAATTGATGACTTAGGAGAGAGGAGGAACAATGCGGAAGTGAAATCTTTGAGTACATAAGAGGAAAACACAAGTGGGAGTTGGCTTCAGATAAGAGAACTAGTAGTTCATATGTATAACAAAAGAGAAGGTGTTCATGGGTGTAGATGCTGGATGTTTGGCAAACTAAATGACGGCAGCAGATAGGTTTTTTGATTGCTTCTGTTTCCTCAGTCTAATAAAAAATGTCATCGTCTGATATTGTAGAGGAGGAAGTGTTGAAGGTTTGAAGAAAGGAGAGGTGTGAGATCATTATCTAAGGGGCAATGGAAAATAAGCTAAGGAAATGTCTAATAGGATTGTCTGTCAGGCAGCAAGCACTAAGGTCTCACTTGAAGTTAGTGGTCAAGAATTTAATGTAAAATGGTCAGTGACGTTACGTGGTTTTCTCCAGTGACACTCAGTTCTGTAGATACAAGTGCTAAGTAGTTTAATAATTGGATTTAACTAGAGTTGGGATTTTGCTAGGCAGATATTGTTTGGAAGAAACTAGCAAGGAAGTCCATGCAAAGAAACGTTTATAATGGTAGCTTATAGAATCCAAGGTTCGGAAAAGGGTGAGTGATAGTGAAAAGGCTGCTGAGTCAGTGAATTAAGGGTACTGGTAGCATTGAAGAATGATGAATCCTATGAAGCAAAGAATATATATAGCTACAATACTGAGTTAATATTTGTGGCCAAATACTGACTTAGGAATATAAAAATTAGAGTACAGCTTTGTACACTTTCTCACGAGTTCCTTTATCCTCTTCAAACCTCCTTTCTCTTTTTCCATACATACCTTCCTGAAGCAGAATGAATTGAATAGGAAGGAAAATGTATGTGGGTGGGAGCAGGGGCATTGCGCGTAAAAGAAAGAAACATAGAAGGAAAAAAATCTCCCATGGAGAAAAGGAGATTCCTTTGTCCCCATGGAGTCAGACTAAATAAATTCATCCTGTGGGGACATAAGAAGAGCTATTTGTCTCGGGCAGCATTTGAGCCATGACCATTGTCCCTTCTTGGGTGGGCAATGAGACTTTCTTCCTTGTGACTCCTCACAGCACCTAGCACACTGCTCGTTATCATTTCTAGCTTAATAACCAACAAAGCAGAATTCAGAGGGGAAAAGTTTGGGCAAGATCATTTCTTATTAAAGAAAAATTGTACTCCTGCAATTTGTTAAAACAAGAGCCAGAAATGGGGTCTAAAAATTTCCAATTACAGCACAAGCTCACTCCTCTAGACTCTGTATTCTCACACAATTTCTTTAGAAACTGATATCTTAGAGATAAGAAAACGAGGTGTATATATTTGTCCTATTAAATTAAATAATGTAAGCACTACATATAGGTGTTCCATGAAATCCTTTCCAATATTTCTATTCAGAAAAATGGACTGCAGGCTAATATTTTAAACCTTATACTTTACAGACCACAGAATATCACCATTTGGGAGATTGTGTGAAAGTTCTTCATGTATTAGGCAATGAAAATGTTCATAAAGTCAGAGGTATAATTAGCCTATACATGGTTATGTGGGAAGATGATTCTTTAAGAGACAAGTTTATCTCTAAGGGAAAATATGCCTCCACACTTGATGTCTTAAATTTTAACTTATTTTTCTTTTTTTTTTAAATTGAAGTATAGTTGATGTACTATATTATATGTTACAGGTGTACAATATAGTGGTTCACAATTTTTAAATTGTTATAAACTCCATTTATAACTATCACAAAAATACTGGCTATATTCCCTGTGCTGTACAATATATCCTTGGAGCTTATTTTATGCATAGTAGTTTGGAACTCTCAATCTCCTACCCCGATGTTGCCCCTCCCCCCTCCCCTCTCCCCACTGGTAACCACTAGTTTGTTCTCTATATCTGTGAGTCTGTTTCCTTTTTGTTATATTCACTAGTTTGTTTTATTTTTTAGATCCCACATATAAGTGATATCATACGGCATTTGTCTTTCTCCATCTGACTTATTTCACTTAGCATAATACCTTCCAAGTCCATCCCTGTTGTTGCAAATGGCAAGATTTCATTCTTTTTTATGGCTCAGTAGTATTCCATTGTGTGTGTGTGTGTGTGTGTGTACGTGTGTACCACATCTTCTTTATCCATTCATCTGTTGATGTACCCTTAGGTTGTTTCCATATCTCGGCTATTGTAAATAGTGTTGCTATGAATATTGGGGTGTAGGTATCTTTTTGGATTAGTGTTTTTGTTACTTCTACATTAGTTGTTTTTCTTACTTCTACAGAGCAATACTGTCTAAATGGGAATAGTATATCAATAGTAGAACAAACGAGCTGGCACAGTGACCCCACTCTTCTCCAGGTGGATCCACGTCACTTGATAAGATGTCACAAGGTGTGTTCAGGCCTGATGGTCCGCGCCCCTGACTATTCTTTTTACACTGAGTTATACTGTAGCCCATTTCTGGAGACTCTCTGGGGTCAGATTTTGCCTCATAGATGTGGCGGGGGGGACCTGGATAAATTGCTCTTTTCCCAAGGACTCTCTCTCTCACACCACCTGGAAAATATGACCACCCACACTGCCAGAGTGCATCTTAAGCAGAAGCTCTGAGAGTTGAGAGCCAAGTCACTGACAAAGCATAAAGATTAAAGTCCAAATGCTGAGGACCACGTCACGAGCCCAGGATGCTTGACAGCACACAAGCAAGCAAGGGTCCAAAGCTGAGCTGCAACCAGCCAACAAACGTTTCAGAGGAGCTTAGAGTTCACCAAAGGATCTTGCTAGACCTTAAGTCATAGTCAGCCTACGGGAAAAGAAACATGTTATAAAATGATAAAAGAATGAGGGTTTTCTTTTAATAATGTAATTCTAAAAATTCAGAGAATTGCATTTTATTCTTAGAAAAATACTATAGGTTTATGGAAGTAAAATTAGAAGGTAGCAAAAATAAAGAGGAAAAATAATTTCATAACCTGCCACAAAAGATATATGTGTATTTTTTTAGCAAAATGGAGTTAACAGCAATATTTCATCCTGTTTTTGTCACTTAATAGATTTAGAATAGTATTTTAAGGTATTCTTATCTAGAAAGGCATCCTACAAAAAGGAATAAATATTTGCAAGCCACCTATCTGATAAGGGGTTAATATCCAAAATATATAAGGAATTCATACAAATCAATAGCAAAAAATAATATGATTAAAAATGGACCAATACTTGAATAGACATTTTTCCAAAGAAGACATATAAATGGCCACCAGCTACATGAAAAGATCCTCAACATCACTAATTATCAGGGAACTGCAAATCACAATCACAATGAGATATCACTTCATACCTCGTAGAATGGCTATTATCAAAAAGATGAGATAATAAGTGTTGGTGATAATGTGGAGAAAATGGAATACTTGTGCACTGTTGGTAGAAATGTAAATTTGAGCAGCAACTATGGAAAATATCATGGGTGTTCCTCAAAAAAATTAAAACTGAAACTACCGTATGTTCCAGCAATCCCACTTCTGGGTAGATATCAGAAAGAAATGAAATCACTATCTTGAAGCAATAATTGCACACCCATGTTCACTGCAGCATTATTCACAATAGCCGAGACATGGAAACACCTTAAAGATCCATCATCAACAGATGAATGGATAAAGAAGATGTAGAATGTAAAAACATAATGGAATATTCCATCAAAACAGTGGAATATTCAGCCACAGAAAGAAGGAAATCCTGCCTTTTGTGACAACATGGATGAATCTTGAAGGCATTATGCTAAGTGAAACAGGTAAAACAGAGAAAGACAAATATGGTATGATAATCACTTACATGTGGAATATAAAAAAGCCAAATTCAAAAAATAAATAAATGAACAGTAGTGGTTGCCAGGGGCTGGGGTGGGGAAAATGGGGAGATGCTGGTCAAAAAACACAAAGTTCCAGCTATAAGATGAATAAGTTCTAATCTAACGCACAGCATGGTGACTATAATTAACAATATTGTATTATGTATTTAAAAATCGTTGAGACAGTAAACCTTAAAAGTTATCACCACAAAAAATAAATCGTAATTATGGGAGGGATGGAGATGTTAACTAACCTTATCGTGGTAATCATTTTACAGTATATGTGTGCATCAAATCATTATTTTGTACACTTTAAACTTACATATGTTACATCAATATTGTCTCAATAAAGCTGGAAGAGAAAGTATAATATTATGGACCATCTTAATGCTGAATGAAATAAGGTATTCCACCTATTTCACTAATACCCTATTGTTAAGTATTTAGATGGCTTCATTGTTGTTGTATACATCTGTGATGCCTTCTGTCACCAACTATCTGAGTTAGGCCAACGTCCTCCACAAGAATGCTCTCACTTCTGAAACCAGCCATAAGTTCAGGGTTCTCCACGCCACCCCACTTCTGAGCAGCTGGCTACCAATTTGGGAGTCCCCACTAACCCCTCAGTTCCATAATTTCCTAGAATGACTTACAGAACTCAACAAAGAGCTACACTTATTACAGCTTTATTATAGCAAAAGAATACAAATCAGAACCAGCCAAAGGGGAATGATGCATAAAGACAAGCCTGGGAAGGTACCAAACAAGAAGCTCCCATCATCCTTAGGGACGCATTACCCTCCAGGCACAACAATGTGCGACAATACCACAGAGTATTGCTGACCAGGGACGTTTACCTGAGTTTTATCAGGATTTTGTTATGTGGACATGATTGCTTGAATGATTAGTCATGGAGTTAAACTCCATCTCCAGCCACCCTCCCATCCCAGAAGGTCAGGCTCATGTCACAAGGCTTGAAGTCCTAACCCTTTAATCATATGGTTGATCTTTCTGCCGTGGCCAACCCTCATCCTGAGCCATCTCATCAGCAGAAACATCAGCATACGCTATGAATAACATACACTCCTGTCACTTGGGAGATTCCAAGAATTTAGAGGTTAGCTTCCAGGAACCAGGGATAACGACCAAATTCTTTATTACACAGCCCCTAAAGTAGAAAATCAAGCTGATTACACTCCTCCATTCATAGCTCATTGCCCCAACCAGGGTCTGCAAATCTCTCCTCTTTTGTTTCTTTATATTTATTTATTTATTATTTATTAAGTATTTATTTGGCTGCATCGGGTCTTAGTTGTGGCACATGGGATCTTCACTGCAGCCTGCGGGATCTTTCATTGCGGCATGTAGGCTCTTCATTGTGGTGCGTAGGCTTCTCTCTAGTTGTGGCTCACAGGCTCTAGAGCGTGTGGGCTCAGTAGTTGCGGTGTGCGGGCTTAGTTGCCCCGTGGCATGTGGGACCTTAGTTCCCCAACCAGGGATTGAACCCACATCCCCTGCATTGGAAGGTGGATTCTTAACCACTGGACTACCAGGGAAGTCCCTGATATATTTATTTATTTTTCTTTTATACCTAATTCTATTTCTATCCCCCTTTTCCGCTTTACTCAATCTAATAGGTTTGTTATATATACTAAGATATATCTTCATCATTTTAAAATATATAGTAATTAAGTTACATAAATGGCATAGTGTTAAGAGTCTCTTCTTGATGCTTAATATCGTTTTACAGTTGTGTATGTAGCTGCGTGTGTATCTAGTTTTAATGGCTTCTAATTACTGTGTAGTATTCTATAAGATTCACCCATCTCTATTTATCTATTCCTGGAGTCATAGATACTCTAGGTTGGCTCTAATTCCTTTTTTCCACAAACAGTGCTGGGCTGAACATATTCCTATGTGTCCCTTTAAGGATTTATACCAGAGTATCTCTGGAGTACACACCCATGAATGGGATTGTAGATTAAAGACTATTGCAGTACCACTAAATCTAACCAGATTGTGCTCCACAACAGCTGAGTCAGTGGTGTAGGGAGGTCTCTATTTCACAATATAATTGATAATCCTTAATGTTATCCAGTTTTCTAAGTTCTATAATTTGATAGGTGCAAAGTGGTATTTCACCACTGTTGTAATTTGTATGCTTTGATTACTGATGAATTGAAACATCTCTTATTCCTGTTAGCCATTTAGTTTCCCCAATTTGTGAATTGCCAATTCATATTCTTTGCCCATTCTTGGACTGAGTTTACTGTCTTCTTGACTTTCAGACAATTCTTTGTATATTTTATGTACTTACCTCTTGTTATTCTTAGACAATTCGAATACCTTTTCCCTATTTACAACCATCTGTTACTTTTGTTTAAGGTGTCTTTCACTGAAATACACCTTTAATTTGATACAATTAAATCAACTATTTTTTTTCTCTTTATGATTTGTACTTTTGCAGTCTTCTCTATGAAGTCATTCCTCACTTCAAGGTGGCTAGGGTATTCTCCGACATTTTCTTCTATTAATTTATAATTTTCTTCTTTCACATTTAAGTCTTTAATCCATATGGAGTACACCCTTGTATATGATACAAGAAAGGGATTCAAACTTTCCATCCCATATAGTGCACCAGTTTTCCCAACAACTTCTAAATAATTTATTCTTTCCCCATTAATTTGTGTTGCCAAATTTACATATCAATTCCCATATAAACAGGTCTATTTCTGAATCCTTTATTATCTTTCTTGGTCTATTTTGTCCAGTATTATGCTTGTACTATAACTGTAGTATGTTTTGTTATCTGAGGGTGAATCACAATATGTTTATATTTCTTTAAATCATTTCCCATAAATGTTTGACTCATTTTGCAATTGTATTATTTTGCTGTCGTAAATGACGTATCATTGTCTCCTGTATTTTCTAGCGAGTTATTATTATTGCCATAGAAGAAGGCTATTGATTTTTGTTAGCTGATCTTGTCTTCAGCAAGCCTGGTCAATTTTCTCATTAGAACTAATAACCTGCCTGTTGATCTCCTGGGTTATCTACACAGCTGAACATATCACCAGCAAATAATGACAGTTTCATCTCTTCCCTTTCAATATTTATGCCTGTCATTTTTCCTTTCCAATTTTATATTACTGGCATTTCTATAATAAACATCCCGAAAGCTAAACGCTTAAGCACAATTATTTTTTAAATAGGATATATTCGTAGGAGTGGATTTTCTGGTCAGAGAGTTTCTTATGTTTAAGGCTTCTAAATTATATTTTTATAATTTATAGAATAAATTTAGATCAAAACATTGTCCCATTAACAGTGTAATAAAGTGATCATATTTTGGAATCCTCATCGATATCTGGGATTACCCATTTTTAATTTTTCTAATTTGAAAATATTAAAAGATATCTCCTTTTAATTTGCTTTTTTATTATTAAAAATATTGAATTTATATTCAGGTATCAGGTATAGAATAAGTGAAGTGAGGTAGTTAAGAAACTACATTTGTTTTTCATCTGTCAAAATTTTATTAAGACACTGAATAAAACAATTAACATATTTGAATGCTCTCTGGCTTACACTCAATTTTCCATTCTCTAAATGCATAAACCATTCTTCATCCATATCTTCTATTTATAGAATATTTGCTTTGTATAAGCCATATGGTACTAGGTATAGTCAGGGATCAAACAGCTTAAAAATCATGAGTCTTGTTCTTAAGGAGCTTCCATTCCAGCAGGAAAAACAAGAGACAGGAATAGTTATAACAGATGGTATAAAGTGAGATTTGTCATAGGAGTCTCATGACTCTATGACAAATGTCATGGGATGTTAGACAATGAAATGAGAGGATTTTAAAGAATTCAATAGGCAGTGGAGGACAGTGGAGGTTTTTGAGTAGGAAAAGGAAGAGGTCGCAGTCACATTTAAAAGACCTTGATCTATTGGTGGCATTTGGGATGGACTGGGGAAGGTCAAAAAAGTGGCCTAAAGACTGATCAAGTGGTTGACAAAATATTTAGGCCAGGTTGGCGGAATGAGCAACTTAACCAGGAAATTAATAACAGATGGAAAAGAGGGAGATTGAGAGATAGGTAAAATTGACGAGATTTGGCTTTGGTTGGATTTAGGGGCCTAAATAATAGAGAATGGTTTCTAATTTTTCAGCTTCAGCTACTGGGAACATAGAGGAGCCATTAACACAAATGGGTCAGAAATCTAGAAAAAGACTGATCTGGCCTGGGGAGCTGGAAAATTAATATATTTGATATGTAGCCAGAAGAGCTGGAAGTATATTTGTGTGTGTGTGTGTGTGTGTGTGTGTGTGTCTAGTTCAGAATGGAACTAAAGATACTGATTTCAGCATTATGTATATAAAACTGAAAATGAAAATCCTTTGGCCAAACCTACCAGTGAAAGAAAGAGAGCAAGAAGATAAAAGAGAGTTAAGATAGTGATTTCTTACAGATTTCAAGTACAGGATTGGCAGAGAATTCAGTAAAAGAGAAGAGGACCCACCAGAGAGGCAGGAGAAGAACTCCAAGTTGTGGGGTCATGAAAGCCAAGAAGTAGGGAAGTAGGGTTTAATCAAAAGGATCGAATGCCACAAACACTTCATGGAGGGCGAGGACCAAGAACAGACTTAGATCTGGGGCTTAATAAGCATCAGTGACCTCCAGAGGAGCAAATCCAGGGAGTGCCAGGTCTTAAAGCCAGAAGGAATTCATCAGCCCCATGAAAGAGCAAGCAGTGACGGTCAGCATTCTATCTAGAAGCATGGTGATGAAAACACAGTGAGACATAAGATAGTACCTCAAGAGGATTGTGGAAAAAGGCTTATTAGGGAAAGGGAAGCCTGACATGTTTATAGGTAGAATCAATGCAACCTGTGAAGAGGAAAACGTTAAAGATGCAAAAGGAAGAGCATAATTAATGGAACAAAGCTGATAAGGATGTAGGCCGTTTGGAATAAAGATGCAAGGGAAGGATTAATTTCAAAAAGGAGGAGGGGAAAATTTTATTCAGCTAGCAGAGACATTTTCTGTGAATAAGTCATTTTTCACAAATAGGGCTAACACCTTTTTTAATGTATAAAAGAGATCAACTAAATTGTAACCTGCAGAATTTAGGACCGAGTTCATCCTCCTCTCAGAATAATAGTTTTGAAAAGTGTCAGTGGCAAAAGATGCCTTTCTGATAATAGAATGGTAACTTGCTCTTCTATTAGAACCATTTGCATTTATAATGTTTAATTTTGCTACAGATTTGAGTCAAGGGAATTCAGGATATCTTCTTGCATAGTCCCAGGTTATAAACCAAGTCCAAAAGGCTTTTTGGCAGGCTCTGAAATACACTTTCACCAATGACTTCCTACATTGTAAATTGCCTCTGATTGCAGAACTAGCCACCACATCCTGCTGTTCCCTGAGGCTCTTTCTTTTGCTGTAGTCCATCCATCATTTGTTGTAACCTGTAATCCTGAAGGATCAATATTTGACCTCATACTCTGTATCAGTGAGTGATCTTTCCAGTTGTGACACCAAAGATTGGCAAAGTTACGTGACCACGCTATGCTGTTTTTCTCCTCTATTACACACAAAATACTATACTTTGTAGAAGGTGAAGGGTATAGCTGGTCGACCCACATTCAGTGGGAAGAGTTAGTTCACTTGCTAGCGTCACTGAAGGCGGGGTGCGTGAAGGCAACTGGAGCACTAACACGGTTGGCAGACTCCTCTCTGGGGCTCTGGGGATTCAGGGCTAGCAAGTGAGATGATTCCTGCATAATGCCCTGATCCTGCGAGATCCCAGGACGTGTAAGGAAGGACTAGCCGACTACCATAGACAAAATGAAACCGCTGAGACTCAAACCATCTAATGAAACTCTTGATTAGGAGTTTGTCATAAAGTTGGAGTCTATTTTCAGTCTTTGTAAAAGATGTGCTTTCACCTACCTAAGTTGATAAACTCTAAGCTTGGTTGGAAAATAAAATCAGGTAACAATTTACTAGGCCTGTGGTCAGTAAATTAAAAATACTCAACACTGTAATAGAATAGTATAACCCCCTTTAAAATGTAATGAGATTTTGTGCTTTTCTTTAACTTAGGATTTACATGCTTTCAGACATTTCATAGTCACAAGATAAAGCTTCCTGTTTGTCACCTGGGTACATCTGGCCTAAGAGCACATGGTACCATACCTTCTCCTACTTTTAAACTCTTGCTTGATTTATAACATGAAACATGTCTTAGCTTTAAATGCTGCTACTTCTTATGGACTCCCTTCTGCTTCTTTAAGTTTCTATCTCTTGTTGCCCTGTACTGCACTGTGAATGTTCAAGCTTGTGATTCAATGAGACAATTGCAAAATGTAGAAGACAGAAATTTTGTAAGAATTATAACAAAACGTTACCAGAGTTATTCCTATATTGTGGGATTATTGGTGAGTTACTTTCTTCTTTACAGTACTTGCATATACTTCCTTCTTTATAATACTTATTTAATAATTCCTGAAACATTCACAAAATACTGTATTATTCTTATAATAAGAAAAATAATACTAGTTACATTTTGATAAATGTGATTAATTGTAAACTGTTCGTGCCTGAATCATTTATTTTCTTCATAATGCCATGACAGCAGTTTTGAATAAAGGTAGAATAAGCTGAAACCTTTATTTCCCACTTTTAAGATTCATAAAACATTGCCTCACTCTTGCAATTAATTTAAATACATGTATGTGTGTGATTACACAAACACGTGTTTCTAAATTTCCTGATTCCAAATGGAATTGGAGGTAAAGAAAACCAAATTTTGCTGACTCTTATGATTTAAGAAAAACAATTTTGCTTACATGAAGCAAACTGATTTCCAAACCATTCATTTCCACACACATTAATCTTTATATAATCCAATCAGTTAACCTTCTTTTGATTTTATTTTTCTGGAGCAGGAAGTATTGTGGTCAGTATTCTGATTTCATGAAAAAAGAAGAGGCATTCAGTCCGAGCAACATAGCTCTTAGTCTAACTCAAACTACTGCTGTTTTTCTTACTGTAAAATTTACTTTAATTTTAAAAACACATTTAAATAACAGTAAATCCATTCTGTGAAGGACTGAGGATCTTGAGTTCTTCTCTCCTTACCATTTATAAATTCAGTGGAACCATAATCTCTAAGAACTAGATGGTGTTAATTTAGAAAATTCCTTTCATGGCAACATATCCCACTTCTTGCCAAGTCCATACGATTGGGGTATTTCTTATTCTTGTAATAGTCAACTCTTCCCGGAGATCTAGCTTACAGGCTTTATTCCTTATGTTGTATTTTAAGAGTAACGTGTATATCAATGTTACTGCACACTGAGAAGTAACCTAAGGGGGAAACTGTCCTAAGGGGATGAATGTTCATTTCCAGGAAAGTCTCTGTCTTTTAAGAAAAAGAATGGTTCAAAGGAGTCAAGTTGGCAGAGAAAGAGTATCTGATGATAAATCAATTATATATTATATATTATCCCCTGGAAAGCAATGACTCTGACCACCTCACCAACCACCTCATAAGATTATTGTGAAGATGAAATGAGAATTTAGGTGAAAGCCTTTTGTAAACTCTTAAAGACCATGCAAATATGATTGTTCTTCTTGAATCACTTATATCTGTGCTGTGTCTGGAGCAGTGTAAAAATAGACCTGACAACCCAAGTTAAATGTTTTCTTAAGCTGAGTAAATTAGTCACAATTAGAAAGACACCGGTTTGTAAAATTCTTTCATTATTTTAAAATTAGAATTAAAGCAATGCATCACAAATGAGATGATAAAGAGATATTAACCTGAATTTTTCTATCAGGAAATTGTGCAGTTTAGAGGAAACCATCATGTGATAATATGACTAATTTCCAGCACTCTTCCATCTTACCACTCTAGGCTGTTCCAGCTCACCACAGATCCTAATGGAGTTTTGTTTGTTTGTTTATTTTCTACCATTCGTATTTGGGATTTGTTATTCAGATTATATTTTTAATCATCATATTGCATTCACAGTTGAAAGACTTAGTAATATAGTTATCCATTATTTTATTTTAATATTAGCATTACAATACTTGTGCTTAAATTGAAAGCAACACATGCAATTTTCCAGGTACAAAGTTTTAGGGATGTAGAACTGTTTACAACGTCTATGGACAACAGCAGTGCTGATTACAGATCATTCAAACAAATGTTCTTTGATTTGGCTCTTATAACCACATCTGTCTCTGCTAAGGGGGTGGGGGAAATAAAACAAGTGATATAATTCCCTATGTGTTGAAACCTTTTAGCTGGGAACAGCTTTTTAATGGCTTTCTTTGCAGTCAGCAAGAAATGTACATTTATTCAACTGAAAGCAACAATGATGATAAGGAGGAAAAAAAATGTTTCCAACTCTTGTTTCACGCCATGATTTTCAAGATGGTTTTGTGAAGTTTCATTTACAGTCTCTAACAAAGCAAATCAAGAGATACATATATTATCGGTGTATAAAACACAATAAAAGTATAAAGAGAAATAAAATGACTACATCAGATGATATGGCAGTGTATCTGCTCAGACAGGGCCTATTTTATTCCCAATCATAAAGAATTGGCTGGCAAATGTTAGGTATTTATTCACCTTTGGGGAAAAAAATCTTCCCAGTTCATTTCAGTATAATGTCTCCTAATGTTCACAGCCTTTGAAACAAAAGAACGGAGGAGAATATTGCCTCACTCATCTGCAAGATGGCTTCTCTCTAATTAGATGGCTGCAAGAATCTAAAATGAGGTCACTTCTCCATCACCAACATTGAGGCGTGATAGAATGCAGTGTGCTGATTGTCAAATGTAGGCATATCCAGAGACTATTTTGATATTGACTATAATAGGATTTAACTTCTTTTCTTGACTGTGTACTCTACAAAAGGTCTGAAATTGAGCATGTACAACCCATTTATAGTGCAGTTATATTTATACAAGAATTGGGTTCTAACATAGGCAAGAAGACAGCAATTGGGTAGAGTCAACATTACCAGTGAAAAGCCATTATGTTGCCCTTTAACCCCTAGGACTTAGATCCTTACAAAGTCAAAGGCCAAGAATTATTTCCTTCTGTTTCCCTTTGCGTTTTACTTGTAGCCTTCCCTGGAATAGTGGAGATTAGTGTAATTCGAATCAGGGAAAATCCCCTCTCCCTTTCTGTTTTTGCAGAGCCTAGGTAATCGAATTCATGGAATTTAAATGAATGAAATACTAGTGCACGCTCCTGAACCTTACTATGATATGCTGAATATTTAACTATATTATTTCTACTTTAATCTTCAAAACAACATTTCGTGATAGGTATTAAAAGACACCATTTTTATGTGAGGAAACTGAAACTAATAGAAGTTATGTAACTTGCAGGTACCTGGCAGAATTTGAATTCAAACCGCATTGAATCTGTAGCTGGTGCCCTTTATACTATACTATTACCAACTGCCAGAAATATAGGGAGGTATTTAAAGTATTCCAATAATTATATTAGTAATGCAGCTGAACCTGGCTGGATCATTTGCCTAATTTTTAGAATGTTACATTAAAGGTTTCCATTAAATAAAAAACAGAATGGCAGGGTTAGGAACTATATTAGTGGTTTGGTGTTCTCTAGGTTAGGTTATCTAACCCCCTTAATTGTTCTCCTCAGCCAGTCCTCTTTAGCTCCTACTTAGAGGATAGCTGATATACCCTTGTTCATTTATTATTCACCCCAGCTCCCCCTTCTTTAAACCAATATGCAAAATATTTCTATAAGAATCCTCCTAAAAAACCGTTTTCATCACACCATTGCCTCCCTTAAAAACTTTCAATAGTTTCTTATATTCAATCGCATCAAGCTAAGCTCCTAACCTTGAGTTTCAGGGTACTCTGTCATTAGAAAGCATCTACCCATTCAAATTCATTCCCTATTTCAACTTCTCATACGCTTCCTCCACTGTGGTGAAAATTTCTCATTTGTTTCTCCCCCCACCAATTTTTGCCTAAAATTGTCAATAGAAAAGTGAAAATATTTAAGTTTATTTTTCACACACCCCACGCCTGCATCAAACCTCCTACCCAGAAGACATAGGTTTAATAGTATCTTTATATCAGTTGCAGTAAACAAGGAAATTACAAAGACTTTGCAATTACTGGGTTGGCCAGAAAGTTTATTTGGGTTTTCCATATCATTGAATGGAAAACGCCAAACGAACTTTTTGGCCAACCCAACATATCTGTGTTTTAACTTTCTGTCTCCTTTATACTTCTGTTCAGTGCTCTCTTCACACTCTGTATTTACTCAAAATCTCCATCCACCATTGAAGATTTATCCATCATTAAAGTCTCATCTCAAGTCCATATTCCTCCATGAAGCCTCCTATGACCACACTAGTCTTCTTATATTTCTCTTTAATGATCTCCTACATGGCTGCCTCTTGTCACATCACAAACTTGGATGTGTCCGATACTTCTCTCCCTAACATCACCTAGAAAAAGTCTGAGCATTTGAATACCACCAACTGATTAAAACCTATTAAGAAAAATTTCCCATGAAAACAATAAACAAAAGATTTTAAATATTTAATCTTATGAAAATAAAAATGTTACTAGAACACACTAAAAATAAATATGCAGGCCAGAGCTGTCCAATAGAAATATAATACAAGCCACCTAGGCAATTTAAAAGTTCATAGTGGCCGCATTTTAAAAAATAAGAAGTTGTATTAGTTTCCTATTGCTGCTGTAACAAATTAGCGTGTATTTAGTGGCTTAAAACAACACACACTTATTCTCCTACAGTTCTGGGGGTCAGAAATCTGAATTGAGTTTTACAGGGCTAAAATCAAGGTTTGACAGGGCTGGATCCTTCTAGAAGTTCTAAGGGGGAAAACTCTTTCCTTGCCTTTCCAGCTGCTAAGGGCCCTGTGCATTCCTTGGCTCATGGCCCCATTTTCACATCACTCCAACTTTTTGCTTCCACGGTCACATCTCCCACTACTCACTGTGAACTCCTGCTGCCTTATCATACGGACCCTTGAGATTACATTAGGCCCATTATTAGGAATAATCCAGGATAATACAGCCATCTCAAGATCCTTAACTTAATCACATTGGCAAAGCCCCTTTTGTCATATAAGGTAATGTTCGCATGTCCCTGAGATTAGGACCTAGACATCTTTGGGGGTCATTACTTAGCCTACCACAGAAACAAATGAACTTAATTTTAATAATATATTTTATTTAACCCAGTATATAAAAAATAGTGTCATTTCAATATGCAATCAATATCAAACAATTTATACTTCATTTGTTTTTAAATTTAAGTTGATTAAAATTGAATAAAATTTAAAGTTCCCTTCCTCAGTGACATCCATATTCGAGTGGTCAATAGTCATGTGTGACTAACAGCTACCCTGTATAGATGATCATCACCCTCTCTCTGTGCAGGTTAGGGGACTGTGAAGTTAGAGGGAGCACGGTCCACACAGGACAGCCTTCACTTTTGATGCCAACAGAATGTTTGAGGGCCCTCAAAACCAACCTGACTCTCAATAATTCACCAAAAGGACTCACAGAACTCACTGAACCTTGTGATACTCATGGTTGTGGCTTATTGTAGAGAAAATATACAGATTTATAAGAGACAAGGGAAGGAGCACATAAGGCAGAGTCTGGGGAAGTACCAAATACAGAGCTTCCATTGTCTTCTCCCTGTAAAGTCATGGGTAGTGGCAATTTCCCAAAATCCATGTGTGACAATACACACGGAGTATTGCCACCCAGGGAAGTTCAACCAAGCCTCGGTGTACATTTTATTGGGGCTCCATCATATAGGTATAATTGCCCACATGTCTGATTTTAGTCTTCAGTCCTTCTAGAGGTCAACTGATACCTCATGACCCCAAGCCACCACCCTATATCACGTTGTTACTAGCTGGTTGGCCCAAGACTCCCGGGCAAATGAAGATACTCCTAGGAGTCAGGACATTCCAAAGATTTAGTGATTACCCCTTAGAAGCCTAGCGCAAAGACCAAGCCCCTATTTGGGTTGGTTTAAATTCTTCACTACATACTCTCCAACAACTAATTTGGTGAAATTTTATTTACTGAATTGACTATTTTGACATCATATAGACACAGCCAATGAACATCTGTCATCTGTTATTTCAACAGATAGCCAAGTGTCAAATGGATACTTTCACTTCACAGTTACCTAGTAAAATATTTTAATACAAATACTAAAGAACCTTTCCTTTAAGTAACTTAGGAATATCCTTAGTAACTTAGGGATATCTAAGTAAACCTACCTGTTACCCTGAGTCATTTCTTTGCTTCTGTTTGCCAAAGTGGCTGATTCACACCCCAAAGACATAAAATAGCCCTTTTGGGCTAATTAACAAATCAGTGTTCCATTTTGGACTTATGACCTCTATATTCAATTCAAGTCAGAGATAAAAACACGACATTGCTGATACCTAACTGTAATTACCCAAATGGTCCCTGAATGACTGAAAGTCTCTCATAAATCAGGATTTTCAACAAAAGTATCTCTGGAGTCTTTGTATCAAAAGGACCCTTTTGTCACAGCTGACCGCCTGGAGGGGTGGAATAGGGAGGGTGGGAGGGAGGGAGACGCAAGAGGGAAGAGATATGGGAACATATGTGTATGTATAGCTGATTCACTTTGTTATAAAGCAGAAATTAACACACCATTGTAAAGCAATTATACTCCGATAAAGATGTAAAAAAAAAAAAAAAGGACCCTTTTGAAATAATTCACAAGGAAATTCCAAATTTCAGAGCTAGAAGAAAGCTGAAGTTCATTTATAGATAATTAAATTGAGATGTAAAGTTGTGGCATGATTTGTCCAAGGTGATATGAAGAGTAAGTGGCAGGAATACAACTTTACCCTTAGTCTTCTAATTCCCCATCCATTGTGTGGTGTGTGTGTGTGTGTGTGTGTGTGTGTGTGTGTGTGCGCATGGGGGTGGGGGGATTGTTTCTTTGTGCTATATCATGACTCCTTCTGAATATATGTTACTAAGTGGATACTAGTAAACGTATAGACATCAACTTCTACGCCAATTTGTAGATGATGCCTGAAACACGGTTGAGAACGATTCTTTGGCTGCCTTTTGCCTCAGCAGCAGAGTATTATAATTAATGAGCAAGCCATGGGACTGGTGAGGGTAAGGAGTGGTCAAGTATTTGCCACACTTGCCATCCTCAACGTAATCATTATAACTCAAAGGTAGTAGGAAAACATCAGTTATTACCACAATTTGCCTCTGACTTGGGAAATTAGTTCTGTCTTTCTAGGCCTCAGACTTCTTTTTTTTTTAAATTAATTAATTAACTAATTTATTTATTTATTTTTGGCTGTGTTGGGTCTTCGTTGCTGCACGCTGGCTTTCTCTCGTTGTGGCGAGTGGGGGCTACTCTTCATTGCGGTGCATGGGCTTCTTATTGCGGTGGCTTCTCTTGTTGCAGAGCACTGGCTCTAGGCATGTGGGTTTCAGTAGTTGTGGCACTCAGGCTCAGTAGTAGTGGCGCACGGGCTTAGTTGCTCCGCGGCATGTGGGCTCTTCACGGACCAGGGCTCGAACCCGTGTCCCCTGCATTGGCAGGCAGATTCTTAACCACTGAGCCCTACTAGGAAGTCCCTAGGCCTCAGACTTCTTATATAAGGAGGGAAACTACAATGATTACTGTTTCACCTGGTTTAAGATGTGGAAATAATCACCTTGTCCATGGGACAAAATGAAAATTATGTTTTTATGGATTTAAATTTTAAGGAAGAGAGGATAAAGTAATTGTATTTCCTTTTTCCATTAACAATAATAATGCCATCTTACAAGTAACACATTCTTTTAAAAATACCTTTTACTACAGCTATAGCCACCATTTACTGAGTGAGTCACATATTACATAAAAGTCAACTCTTTCAATAATCATAATAACTTTATGAAGAATGTGAGAATTTATTTCCAAGATGGCCACCACCAAATCTTTCCCTCTGTGTATGCTTATGATATTACTTCATTGAGAAGAAGAGTCTATTTTCTCCCTTTGAGTCTGGGCTGACCTGGAAGACTTGCTTGAACAACAGAAGGTGGTAGAAGTGACATCTGGAAACTTCCAAGGCTGGAATCATAATAAGCCTTGTAGCTTTTACCAGAGCCTCATGAAAGGCTCCCTCTGGAGTGAGTCAGTCACCACTGAATAAATCTGACTACCTCCTAGGGACTGCCATGCTGTAAGAAATCACAAGCAAACCATGTGGAGAGGCCACGCGGAGAGAGTGGCCCAGGCCCCAGTTCTAGCTGTACTAGCCCAAGCACCAGACATTTGAGTGAAGTCATCTGATGTCCACCCCCAGCAAATGTAACATGAAGAACAACAAAGAAGCTCAGTGAACGGCCAGAACAAAGACCCCAGATATATACCATGTCATGCCATCCTAGCCACCCTCAGCCATTCAAGTTTCCATAGGTATTGCCCTAGTCATCACGGAGCTTAATTTCTGCCTAAATTCCTAAACCACAAACTAGTACAATGAAGTGATTGTTGTTTTACACTACTAAGCATTAGGTTGATTTGCTATACAGCAATACGTACATTAACCAGAACAAAGATATTATGAGATCCATTTTGTAGATAAGGCAACTGAGACTCCGAGAGGCTAATGTATTTCCCCAAGGATGCAAAACCAATAAGTAGTAGAGTTGGGATTTAAAACTATATCTAGACTAGTTTCAAGGCCTATGCTCTTAACTACTACACCAACCTTTCTCTGGTTTCAGTTAAAACGTAAAAAAATACCCGTGAAGGAGTAGAATCTATTTTTCATGGGAGTGATTTAAAGTTCCAAAAGTTTAAAAGGCTTACCTAGAAATTGGATATCTTTGGTGGCAGAGCCAGAGCTACACCCTGGGTCTCCTACTCCAAGCTCAGTAGGTTTTCTTTTTTTTCTCTCCTTTTTTTCTACAATAAAATATCTGACTGTCTTGCCAGGTAACCACATATATACACCATCTTTTCTGCATGCAACCATTAAAAATTTACTCAGTCTGACCTGATAGCCCACAAAATTCACCCATTTTAAATATAGAAAAGCACTAGTCTCAAAGCCAGTGTTTGCAGAAGCAATAGGAGATGAACATTTAAAATAACATTTTATTAACATTAAATTAAATTAAATTAAACATTTAATTCTGCCTTAATTAAAGACTTATAACTGAAATGTTTGCAGTGCTAGACAGAAGGGAATTATACTAATCCAGATGAGATGAATTTATTTTAAAAAGCAAAAATGGTAAAGTCTAGCCATGTCTGAAGCAATTAGAAGGCATTGATAAAAAAAATATAGGGTACTTTTTTCAAATGGCAATTGAAATTAAGCAGCATTCTGTTACAAATGCACAACAGTTTCCCATTAGGTAGATCTATATATTTATTAAGTTTAATTTAAACCCTATTTGTATTGCATAGAATTAAAATTGCTTACAAAGAAGGAATTCTCTGGTTTTGAGAGAAACTTTGTATAAAGATCTCAAACACTGCTTGTAATGTAGTAGGCAGTCCTTGTACATATTTGTGGAATGAATGATACCAGTGGAGTTTAATTGAAGTACTATAGATTAGAAGAGTTTGAATTGTTCCCCGGAAAGAATTAAGTAAGAAGTAAGGTTTTCACACAAAGGAAACTGTCCTTTTAAATATGTTGAGCAGAATTTGTGTCTAATTCATATTTGGTCCATCAACCCACAGAGCCCCCTTGGGAAGGAGACACTGGGAATCACAGACTCTTCCCATGGGTTCTTCTGTTCTCTTCACAGTGTCGACTGAAAAAGAAAGGACAACCTAAAAGTTGAGAATTATGTTTTATTCAGCAGACGTTCTGAGGACTTAAGCCTGGGACATAGCATATCAGATAATGCTGAAAGACTGCTCCCAAGAGGCAAGGGTGGAAGCCAGGATATATAGGAGTTTTTGCTACAAAAGACCAGGTAGTTGGAACATCAAAACGATTACTGTGAATAAAAGAAAACGAGCTATCTCAAGTTAAGGAATTTAGCACTTTTCTACGTATGGGAAGATGCAAGATATGGGGCTCACCGAAATCATTCCTTTGTTGTGTACCTTAACTATCTGGAGCCAGCATCCTGTGTTTTCTCATCCTGAACCTCCTCAGGGTGCACCATGAGGGGTGGCTGCAGCAGTTGACCGCTAGGTGGCAGGCGTCCTGTTTCTATCCTGAGTTCTCTCAGGGCTTACTGTCAGAGTGGCTGTAATGTGGTGGCTTGATGGCTGTGACATCCTTTGTTAACTGATATGGCAGGCAACATTTTAGTTCATGACATCAATGACACTGGACCTACTTTCATTTCTGGAACATACCAACCAGTGTCGTGACCCCACTGCATCCCTAATCACTCTCTTAGAGACGCAGCTTTCTGCTCAAATGTCTCCTCTTCAGAGAGGTCTCCACAATTACCTGAAAATGCAACCACCCACTCCCTTACTTTGCCTGATTTTTCTCTACAATCCTTGCCCATTCCTGCAACTATGTTACATATTAATTTTTCTATTTATTGTCCATCTCTCCCACTGGGATTAAGTTCCATAAAGGTATGAACATTGGTGTTCAGCTCACTGCTATATGATGGAACACCTAGAACAATTCCTGGCACACAGAAGTGATCTTTAATATTGGTTAAATGGCTAAATGTATTCCATTAGGAAGGATTTAGAGGAGATGGTATGGAAAGGCAAATCAACATTCCTGACAAAAATCTTCAATGAATCCCTATATATAGAATCTTCCCTGTTTAGACAAGAAAGATGGTACCCTGAGATGTTCAGATTTACTGTAAAGAATTTACATTCCAGTAAAAAGAGCCTGCTCTGGCATTCATTTAAATAGAAAATCAATCTTCTGCATAGGAATTTCATCCAATTCCCTTTGCATTATTTGCAAAACAATCAGGTGACAATCAAGTCATTTCAAATACTAAACTAAACTAAATCAAATATAAATTAAATGCAAACATCAATACACTGTTAAATTTAAAATACTGTTAAAACTGAAAAGAACGGAAATAGCTTAAAATTAGCATGAAAATTAAGCAAAAACAGTTATACTGAGTTGTTAAACAGGGCCATTAAGGATATAAAGTAGCGCTCAGGCTATTTTCTAACCAAATAACAATTTGTTAATATAAGCACATGGGCTGCAAATTAATTCCTTATAATGTAAAATGGGCACTATTTTCATTCTCTTCACTGATGCAAACATCTACCCTCTAAAAGCTAGCTTAAAGGAAAACAGCTTAAAGAGAAATGCAATTTTTGTTGTGGGAATCCTCAGTTGAGACTTAATATTACAAATTATGATGGTTTTGTTTTGTAAAATCAAGTGGATCTTATCACAGGGGGGGAAAACATCTCAGGGGTCACAGTTTGCTCCTCTGTATTATTGTGGGTTTGACCTTGTTATTTTGGTCATAAATAGCAATCTGTATTTCATCTAATCTACTCTAGAGTATTCCTAGTGATGGGACCTTAGCAACATTTTCCCAGCAAATTATTCCAAAATCTAATCAACCTTACATTTAAAAATACTTTCTTAATGCCTAACCTAATGGTCTAGTTTCAGGTTGTTGCACCTCCTTATACTACCCTTAACAACTTTAAAGATTTTCTTTTCCTGATGGGTATTATCACCTCTCAAGTATCTATGCTCCATCATGACCATTTGTACAGTTTATTCTCTAAATAGAACTGGGCAAATAATGTTCCCTTAACCTCACTGCAAAGACCAAGTCCTGCAAATCCCCTATCACCCTTATAACTGTGGTCTAGATTCCAGCCCTCTGAAGAACCAGAGTGATTGCATTTTATGTTTCCCTTCTTGTATTGTACAAAGCTGTCCCCTAAATTTGGTCATCTTCAGGATGGAAATGAATCTACAAATGTGATAATAATAGTAATGGTAGGCAACCAAGATGGCCTGAATGTTCCTCTCAGCGACTAAATTTTACTCCGGTTTCTTCCTCACTATAGGCCCTAGACCTCCCTTTTCTTAGGGCATTTACTTTAGGAAACATGCAGTTATAAATTCTTTCTCTGCCTCTTTAAGATGTGAATCTTCTACAGCCCAGGAATGTCTTTTGAAAGGAACTGGGAGCCATCTCTTTAAAACATAATCAAGAAAAGCAACACCCAGATCTCCCAGTCACTATGAGAGGGTGGGAGCCTAATTTCATTGTGTCAATTACCAAACACAGATGGCCTAATCACATCAACCAACCTCCCCCCAACACACTCTCATACTTTCCACTAGCTCCCCTCAGTGCTTAAAAACTCTCCTACCTTTTGTTTCAATGGAGTTGAGTTCAACTTCTCCCCTCTATTGTCATAATCTTGAATAAAGTTTCCCTTGCCTACTTAACTGGTCCAGTGCAATTTTTCTTCTACATAAGTAAGAACAGAGGCAGTCTCAGCCACTATGAAACACTGAAGGATTTGGGTCATGGTAAAAGTTAAACAAAAGGTGCTTTCTCAGTGTAATATTATGTATGAACAGGGATGTCAACTTTGTGAAAACTCATTGAGCCGTACATTTATATTTGTGCAGGTTTTTTTTTTTTTTTTTTTTTTTTTTTGCGATACGCGGGCCTCTCACTGTTGTGGCCTTTCCCATTGCGGAGTGTGCAGGGTTTTTTTGTATGTTAAATTTCAATCAATAACTTTACTTAGAAATACAGTTTGAATTCTAGCTCTGTCGTTTATAATGTAAGAACATTGGGACTGGCACTTAAGCTCTCTGAACCTCAGTTTCTTTATAGGTTAAATGGGGAGAATCATACGTACTGTACTGTGTAAGTGAGATGTAAATTAATGAAATGTTATAAAGTTCCTAGTAGAGTACCCAGTCTCTAGTAGTAATTAGGTGTTGCTGTCACTACTGTTCATCGTTAGTTTTGAAGCAATCTTTTGTAGTAATTGGTGAAAAGTCACAAGAATGAAAAATAAGTCCCTTATTTCAGCAGCCTTCCAATTAATTGGTCAAGATATTCATTCTACCTTCCTCTACTGCTTTTTAGGTAATTGATTTTAATGCATTTGCCTATGAAGAGCAATGAATCCTACATGCCTTATAAGACAAAAACATCTAAATACAAGCTAGCTTTTTTCAGTCCTATTAAAAATCTAGTTTTTAAATTAGTTTTACAAGTTTACTAATTAATTTCCTACCTTAAACTTTAATCCAGCCTTAACCAATTAACCCTAACCACTGGCCCCATCCCCACCCAATACATCTTATATATTTTAGTATTACTGATCACTCATCAATTCAATCAATCAATATATATATATATATTTAAAATAAATTTATTTATTTTATTTTTGGCCGCATTGGGTCTTTGTTGCTGCGCGTGGGCTTTCTCTGGTTGCGGTGAGCGGAGGATACTCTTTCTTGCGGACTATACATTGCATTTATGTACACATAGCCAAAACTTCAGTTTTATCTCATTTTTTTGTTTCAAAAATTCCTTTGCTTTAACAGTAGCCTTTCATCCTTAGCACCTACTAAGGACTAAGCACTGCACAGTGTTTTAAAATAAAGCCCATTGCCTCTAATTATTATTTTAACCCCCAAATAAATACTTTCAATAATTACTTTGCTAAAACCAAGGTAAAAATAAATGTTTAGAGTGGTATTAATAGGTTTAAAGTGGAATTGAACTATCAATAAATGAATTGGAATTGTGCATCATTTCGATTCTTTCTTGCGTTAGGTTTTACTCAGACATCTTTGGGGAAGTATTTAGAACACAAAGTGTAATTGACTTTTTTTTTTTTTTTTTTTTTTTTTTGCGGTACATGGGCCTCTCACCGCTGTGGCCTCTCCCGCCGCGGAGCACAGGCTCCGGACGCGCAGGCTCAGCGGCCATGGCTCACGGGCCCAGCCACTCCGCGGTGTGTGGGATCTTCCCGGACTGGGGCACGAACCCGTGTCCCCTGCATCGGCAGGTGGACTCCCAACCACTGCGCCACCAGGGAAGCCCGTAATTGACTTTTTATACCAGTTGAGAAAGAACAACAGGAGTCTCATATCTGAATTAAAATACATCTCACTCAGGTCTATAAAATAATCAACAGTGCATTCAGTTGTGGGAAGCTCTCGGTTTTGGAAAGAGAAATTGGGAAACTCAGATTCTGGAAAGCAGGGCTGCTTCAGCCAGGTGAAACAGCTACAGCCCTCTAAGAAACATAACTGTTTTATCACCTGCATTCATTTCCTAGGGCTACTGTAACAAAATGTCACAAATTGGGTGGCTTAAAACAACAGAAATTTACTGTCCTAGTTCCAGGGGCTAGAAAAGTCTGAAATCAAAGTGTTGCAAGGGCTATACTCTCTCTGAAGCCTCTAGGAGAAGATACTTCCTTGCCTCTTCTAGCTTTTGATAGTCCCAGGCATTCCTCAGCATGTGACAGCATGACTCTAATCTCTGTTTCCATCTTCACATGGTCCTATCTCCTTTGTGGCTCTTTCTTTTTCTTATAAGGACACCAGTCATATTGGATTAGGGCCCACCCACATCCAGTACTACCTCATCTTAACTTGATTACATCTGCAAAGACCCTATTGCCAAATTGTCACATTCACAGGTACTAAGTGTTATGACTTCAAGTATCTTTTGGGGAGGTACAATTCAACCCATAATATCACTCTCCTTCAAGATGTATGAAAATCAGTATAGCTCCAATTCTTGAATTCTCACCTTGCGTAATTAGTAAGTACTGGGGGCAAATAAGGAGAATCACTATTTATAAGGTTGATTTGTAGCATTTATATATATATAGTAATTAACCCCTACCAAAAAAGCCACCTGTTTTAACACTGGAACAAGAAAGGGCAAAATGATACAAATTATTCAGTAGGTCTGAACTTTATTTTTTTAATCTATGAAGGTAGATTTATCTATTTTATCCAGACAATGCTGTCCCATGGATATGTAAGAGAAGCAGAAGGAATGACCCACATAAAGGCAATCTAAGACCACCCTTCCCCTAAGATTGTCCCATACATGATTGCTCATCCTTCAGCTATGTTTATCAGGGACTCACATAATCACTTCATTCAACTACTCTTATCAGGGGAGAGTCCTGCTTTGTTTGTGTATTTGGTTGATCGGTTGGTTCTGTTTTTCTGAAACACTTCTCTCTATTCAAGTTAAGTTCTCACTTTATTGCTCTAAACACATTGTAGGGGAAGAAAAGTAATTTTCCCTCTACCATTCTGAGTTCTTAGCTGAAACTACTACAATAAACAACAGATTAACAAGAGGGAAGCAAACAGAAGTTTATCAACATGTAAACCTCATGTATACATGGGGGACACCCAGGGAAAAAATGAGTAACTCTCTGAGGTAGCTTAGAATTCAGACTTAAATACCATCTTAATAGAGAAAGGAGAGGGAGGGTTGTGGGTCTCCTGGGGGAGAGTAAATAATTTTTAGGAAAGATGAATGGGGGAGGTGTGATAGTTCATGACAAAGTTTGTCTGGGTGTGGTGTGGACTTCTACCTAACTACCACTTCCTGTGGTAAGAGTCAATCTCCCCTGGCTGATGAAAGTCCTCAAGAGTGGGTGTATGACAATTGAATTCCTGTGGGAGGATCTGTCTTTAGGCAGATAAGGAGAGTTTAGAGAAATCTTCTCCTTGTATTTGCTGTTTTTCAAGTCACTACAGCTCAACATAACTAATAAGCCAAAGTGGCATATTTTGGGGTGGCGTATTCTGCTACCTTCAACACCTGAGGACCCCTTATAGGCACTTCTTCATGTCACCAGGATCCTTGGTCATGGTTTACTCCAATCTCCTTCTGCCTTAGACTCATTCACTGTCATTGGTATTGTGAGGACCCACACAGGACCTCAGAATTGGTATGAAGATTATTTTATGGTTTTTTTAATATACGATTTTTATTGGGGGGTGATAGTGGTGGTCTGGGACATCATATAAGAAGTCCTCGGCACAGGGGCAGAAGTGTGGGGAATTTTATGAGCCCCCTCCTTAGACACAGCTGAGGAGGCGCAGGGCAGGCCTCCTGGTGTTCAAGAGGTGGTATTAAGTCCCTCCTCTATTTCGTGGAATATGCCTGAGAGCCAGTGCCAGGCCTTGGCAGGAATGTTGGTCTGTTTGATGTAGTCCACAACATCCCAGGTCTTCTCCTCCAGGGTGTTTCCAATCTCCTTCACCTATTCCAGGATGTGGTCCAAAATGCTGTTGATGTCTGGGCCACCTGGGCTGGGGCTGAACCTTCTTAAACCATCTACAGAGCCGCTAGCAGGATCGGGAGCAACAGAATGGGCCTCATGGGGGGCCCGGAGGGGCCTTCTGAAGGCTCCTTCCGGGGCACTGAGGACAGCACAGGGGAAGACTGTTTCAAGCTGAAGACATCTGAGATACAACAGATCCAAAAATAGGCCCTTTTGGAGCTTCCTTTATCTGACAAAGGGCAAAAAGCTTTGGAGAGTAGGGCCGCCATAAATTCCCTTCCTGGGGCAGTTTCTCAGTCAGGAAAGGGAGGGACCACTGATACAAGGAGGATAAACTGCATAAACATTATCACAAACTGTCACATCTTCCATTTGTTTCCCTAAAAGCTCATTCATCTTTCTCCCATAAACTCATTTGTTCTTCCCAGTGAAGCCCTTTCTTCCAGCTTCCTTTCCCCTATCAAGTTGGAATAGAAACCCCTATGTCTAGACATTCTGGGAACCACTACAGTTGTAACTCATAGGCATATGAATAAACTTTTCTCATTTTAATCTTTTCTCTTGTTAATCTGTCTGTTGTTAGTTAACTTGAAGGCTCCCCAACCATTTGAACCTATGGTAGAAGAAAAATTGTCCTAAACAGGGGTGAAAACAGATCAAATTCCACCATAAGTAAAGGGTTTCAGAAGAAAAACTGAAGCCAGTTGTGCAGAAGAAATAAGAAAACTGAAATATGTTGAAGACCAAGTAGGACATGCTCTCCTACTTAATAGGAAATATGAAAGAAATTCGGAGAGGGAGAATCATAGGAAGAGAAAAAAGAGAAAAAGGACTTTGTTTTATGAATCCTGGCTTAGGTAACTTGAAGCACAGGGATTTAAAGTAAACTCTATCCTGTTCACCAGAGTTGGAAGTAGCAGGTTCTAACTTACTGACATGTTAAAGAGCTGTTGACTAGCCTCCCTCTCCACCACCTTCCCTCCCGCTCTTAGACTATTGTTGCAGAGTGAACACCCACACTGCCCTTTTATAGGCTCTGCAACTCACACATGGCTCCTTCTGCTTGTTCACCCCACTCTCTGTCTCCCTGACTGACAGTCCTTCTCCTGTGGTACACCTATTATTATTATTATTTTAATATAAATTTATTTATTTTATTTTTGGCTGTGTTGCGTCTTCGTTGCTGCACACGGGCTTTCTCTGGTTGCGGTGAGCAGGGGCTACTCTTCATCGCGGTGCACGGGCTTCTCATTGTGGTGGTTTCTCCTATTGTGGAGCACGGGCTCTAGGCACATGGGCTTCAGTAGTTGTGGCTCGCGGGCTCTAGAACGCAGGCTCAGTAGTTGTGGCGCAAGGGCTTAGTTGCTCCGCGGCATGTGGGATCTTCCCAGACCAGGGCTCGAACCTCTGTCCCCTGCATTGGCAGGCGGATTCTTAACCACTGCGCCACCAGGGAAGCCCCGGTACGCCTATTATTAATACCAGCAGAAAGGATCACCTTTACAAAATCTCCAAGTGTAATTGATTATACTTGACTTGTTTCCATTAAAAACAAAAAGGGCAATTGACTTTCACTTTTCTTCCAACTATATTCTTGCATAAATAAAGCTTTTCTTGATAGCTCTCAGTGTAATTCAGAACATGACGCATATTTTCTATGGTTAGCGAACCCTTTGTTTCAATTGCTTCCAAGGCCAATATATTTGATTCCAACCTCTGGAAAGTTAAGTAATTAATAAATGTGTCAGATAAATGACATCCAAATCAAACCTCAGCTGAATACAAACGGATGAACACACAGACCACCTTTGATATTTAACAGAATCAATCTCAAAAGCCACAAAGTGATGACCACTGTTATTAGCAATAATTAACTCTGATGTTGCAATCAACTTGTTTCATATGTGTCACAAAACATCTTTATAAACAAAAACAAAAACAAAAACAAAACCATCTTTATATGTGATGAGTATGTTTACAATTATGTTAGGCATTAATGTTGAGCTTTCTCTCTCTCACTCTCACTCTCTTTCCCACCTCCTTTCCTTCCTCCCTCTCTGGTTCTTTGAATTTTATGAAGAAGTACACTCATAATTTGCAGGGATCAGTGCAAAATGAAAACGTGGGCCCCCTTGTTCATAAAGCAGGAAAAATTTACCATTAAAAGTACCCAAGTATAAAGTTTTCCTTTAAAAATATGTTTTACTTAATAGAAAACACGAGTGACAACATAAACTTACAAAATACAAAAAAAAATTAACTTCATAATAGAACATGGTTTCTATGAATATAAATACAATTTTATTATACGAAATTGGCCTCATGCAAGAGAGACCACAGGGAGACTGTGGTCTGGCACATGTTGCTCTGGCACAGACGTAGCAGGGACTCTGTCCATGCCCACTTCCCTCTGTTCCTTTCCCGTAGGATGGGGAACCAGGTCTCGGGGGCACTGCAGTGCCACCCAACAGGACTGGCTCCCTTAGTGGGAGAAGGGAAGGCCGAGTCTCTGGAACTCACTTGGAGATGAGGGCCAAGCTGCCCAATCTTGGTCCTGCTCCCTCTCTTCTCTAGGCCTACATATTCCCCTCCTTGCAAACGTGAGCCTCAGGTATGGATCTGCCTTAAGAGGGGCCAGAGGAAGGTTGGGAGAATGCCAGCATGGTAGGAAGAAAGAAGCTTGCCTCGGTGCACCCCACTGGAGGTCTGTCATGCTGTAGGCAGCGAGGCAGCACTCTGGGAGCCGAGAGAGATGGTAAGAGGTTTCCGTGTGACCCTGAGGAGAGCTCGCGGCTCTGGCTGCTGCCCCACAGCTCCTGAAGTAATTGTGTTTCCCAGGCTCTGTTAGAGAGCAGGGGGTCTACAGGAATGGTACATTTTCAGAAGGATGGTGGTAGAGTCACTGAGCTTAAGTCACAGCATGGCCTGAGTGGGAAAGTACTATGCTTACTTGCTGTGGGAAGAGATATATTATTCACTAGAAGAGCTGCCAGAATGGGTTGATTTGTCACGAGAGCAATCAGAAGAAATAGTCTAGGAATCGATACTGAGGACTCTTTACCAGGGAGGGAGGACCCTAAGGCTTCTGGGTACTGATTTACTTGAGTTCATTGCTATGGAAGCACTCGTTTTTGACTCAGGATTTCATCTCCAGGCAAAGACACCTGCAGTTGGTCCAAATCCACCGCTAGGATGTCTCCTTGAAGTTTGGAAAGATGGTAATCTACTGTAAATGAGGTGGGGGTACCACTTATGCCTCGACTTAACATTGAGGAAAGGGTCCGAGAGATCAGAGTTGGGCATATTAGGAAAGATTTGCTATGTAAGACCAGAGAACCAGAGAAGCTCAAAATATTTGTAAAAGCTAAATGTGGTTATCTGTCAACTACAGCCGCACACACATGCATGGGCCTAATGCGCAGTGGTGAGGGAAAATTCTCCAGCAATACACTTGATAAGTAACTCTTTTGGGAAGAAGAAAGTGGCCTGACATGAGTATTTATACGTATATATTCCTGGGAAGTGGCAAATGGCTTGATTTCTTGGGCAGGGACCTAGAGAGATGGAGATGTGAGTATACCGGAGGTCAAGGGGTCTGGGAAAGAAGCATGTGGTAGAACCTACTGGACTGGGCACAAAGTCTGCAGATCTTTTTGTCTCAGAGAGTATCCACAACAAAGGAAGCACTTAAAAACCAGGAAGAGGGACTTCCCTGGCGGTCGAGTGGTTAAGACCTCTCCTTCCAATGCAGGGGGTGTGGGTTTGATCCCTGGTTGGGGAGCTAAGATGCCACATGCTTCGCAGCCAAAAAACCAAAACATAAAACAGAAGCAATATTGTAACAAATTCAATGAAGACTTTAAAAATGGTCCACATCAAAAAAAAAAATCTTAAAAACAAACAAACAGGAAGGTAGAAAGAGTTTCATAGTAGACATGAGCCACACTTGGTCCTTGGTAACCCTCGTTCTTATTCAGTGGGCTCAAGAACAGAGGGGCCGTGGTGACAAGAAAGGAGGCTGTGCATCAGTTCCACATCCTGGGCTTCCTTTTACCAAGACAGATGTAGCTACCGCTGTTGCTGAATGTCTGACCTGCAAACAACAGTGATCTACACAGAACAGTAAGTACCCACCAATATAATATCATCTCTGAAGAGACCAAGCAGCCACTGGGCAACAAACTGATGACACTGGACGCTTTCCCCTCAGGAGGAAACAGTGTTTCATCCGTACTAGGACAGAGGTCTGTTCTGGCTATGGGTTTGCCTTCCCTCACCTCCTAGCATCATGTCTGAGAGTGCAGAGTAACTGATCTGCTAGCGTGAGATCCCAATGAGATAGCCTTGGATAGAGGGCGAGGGAATGGGCAAATGACCACAGGACTCATTGATTCAATCCTATACCACATCACCATACTGTCTTAAAGTCTCAGCTGAAGCGTCTGCAAGGTTGGGACACTAGTTTTTAAAATGTGAGTATACTTCCAACTAATGGCCATTATATAATGTTGTGTCTCAGATAGTATACAGTGATCTGAGAACCAAAGGGTGGAAGTACTGGTAGCCCTTCTCACCATCACGCCCAGTGACCATCTTGGGTAAAGTCACGAAAATTTCAGGTACTTCTAGATTAGAAGTCCTGGCTCCCAGAGTGGGGAGGTTTTTGCCAGGAGATGCAGTAAGTGTTCCACTAAATATAAAGTTACACCTCCTACCTGGTCATTTTAGGCTCCTCATTCTGGTAGAGAGCAGGCAAAGAAAATATTGTTGTCCTAGCAGGGTAACTGACCCTGAATATAATGAGGAAATAGTCTGATGTTGCATAAACGGGACAAGAAGGCACATGTTTAGGATTCAGAGGATTCACTGACATAGCTTTTAGTGTTCCAGTGCCTGGCGGTAATTATAAATCAACAATTACGGTAATTATGGCCTACCATGGGAAAGTAACCAGTAGACCCCTAAGGGATGAAAGCCTGGCTTACTGGGCAGGCAACCTGGACCAGCAGAAGTGCTGGCTGAGAGTGAGGGGAATAAAGATGGGGTGGATTGTAGAGGAGGGAGCAGATGGCCAATAGGCACATGAAAAGATACTCATCACTGCTAATTATTAGAGAAATGCAAATCAAAACTACAGTGAGGTACCACCTCATACCAGTCAGAATAGTCATCATTAAAAAGCCTGTAGGGATTCCCTGGTGGCGCAGTGGTTGAGAGTCCGCCTGCCGATGCAGGGGACACGGGTTCGTGCCCCGGTCCAGGAGGATTCCACATGCCACGGAGCGGCTGGGCCCGTGAGCCATGGCCGCTGGGCCTGCGCGTCCAGAGCCTGTGCTCCGCAGCGGGAGAGGCCACAGCAGTGAGAGGCCCGCGTACCGCAAAAAAAAAAAAACCAAAATAACAAAAAACAGACTTACAGATATAGAGAACAGACTTGTGGTTGCCAATGGGGAGGGGGTTGGGGGAGAGAAGGACTGGGAGTTTGGGATTAGCAGACGCAAACTATTCTACATGGGATGGATAAACAACCAGGTCCTACTGTAGAGCACAGGGAACTATATTCAACATCCTGTGATAAACCATAATGGAAAAGAATATGAAAAAGAATATATATATGTATAACTGAGTCATTTGCTGTACAGCAGAAATTAAACACAACATTATAAATCAACTATACTTCAATGAAATTTTTTTAAAAAGAATATAGTTTACAAATGATGGCCTAGAGCCCAACTGCAACAGCCCCTTTTGTCTTCACTTTCTATAATTTTTAAGGTTATTTTATTTTTGAACAACTGGCCATCATCTTAAATAATCCCTGACCAAACACAGTGAAATTAAAGCGGTGCGAGTGAATCTGAAGGGTAGAAGGGGTGGCTCAGAGCAGCCCTGCCTTGTGCTGCCCATTCCTCTTGGCTGTTACTCTTCTCGTACAGCTTCTTAAGCAAGAACCCAAAGCCCTGAGCCACTGCTGAGGCACCGTATGCAGTCACAACACGGAGAAGGCTGCTGGAAGTGCTGGAGAATTAACCCCCCAAAGGAACAGCCTTCAACAAATGATGGATGAGAGCTGAAGGATACACACCCCAGCTTTCTATACCTCTGGTAGGACAACTTTCAGGGATGAATTGCACAGTCCCTCAGAGGGCCTCATCAGGACGGAACTTCAGTTGACAATACAGCAATCTGCTCATTAATGCACCTTTAGTGGCTTTCTTCCCCACACTGACTCACTTCCCTACTTTCCCACCAATGTTTTCTTGGATCATTTGCCAAACCAATTACTTTCACTCAAATCCTTGTCTCAGGTCTGTTTCTGTGGGAAACCAGTCTAAGCCAATTTTGCAGATGCGTAGGAGGACTATCAACCTACATAAAAATCAGTTGAAGGATATGTACCAGAAGAGGATTATTTTTTCCTTAGAGAAATGAAAAAAAAAGGTTTAATTAATTTTATTCTTAAATATAAAGGAGTATAAAATTCTATAATTAATCATACAAAACCTAATCTTCAATATTTAAAGCAGTTAAAAGAGATATTAGAGGGCTTCCCTGGTGGCGCAGTGGTTGAGAGTCCGCCTGCCGATGCAGGGGACATGGGTTCGTGCCCCGGTCTGGGAAGATCCCACGTGCCGCGGAGCGGCTGGGCCCGTGAGCCATGGCCGCTGAGCCTGCGCTCCGCAGCGGGAGAGGCCACAGCAGTGAGAGGCCCAAAAAAGAGATATTAGAATAGGAAGAGATTAATGTAATCTTTACTGAAGTGATCTATAAGCAAAGGGAAATCTTAGATGTGTTCATAGTAGGAGATTTCTCTTATGGAAAAAATAAAGAACATGCTTTAGTTAAATATCTGATTTACAGCTTATTCTTTTGTCAAATCAGGGAAATTAATGATTTGGATAATTGTTGATGAGGCAGAAGCTTTTGGCATTAATCATTGACAAAACATGTTTCTAAGATTTGGTATAAAGCACTTTTCTGTGCTACTTACAACCAGCATGTTGGACATGAAAAATAATGGTGAGAATTGGCCCCTATTAGATAGTGTCTGGTTAGAAAACTCACTATTAATCACCATTCATTCAAGCGTTTCTTGAGGATGCTGTAAGCACGAGGATCTTTTTAGAGGCTTGTGCTATTCTAGACTCTTTAAGTATCTCCTCTCCCAAACCACGTCCCTTGTTATGCCTGTTTTTCTAAATTCAAGCCACCCTGTAAGTCTTTGCAGTTCCTTAAATTACCGCGCTTTCTCTGGAATTTACACTTTCCAACTCTCCCCCTCCGGGTCTTGCTCTCAACCTTGCTTTCATAAGAAAATTAAGGTAAGGAACACATGGATTATTTAGCACTGTCTCAATAGTAAGTTTTGGAAAACTCAACTCAACTTACTGTAGTTAAAACCTTCTAGGAGGGCTTCCCTGGTGGCGCAGTGGTTGGGAGTCCGCCTGCCGATGCAGGGGAAGCGGGTTCATGCCCCGGTCCGGGAAGATCCCACGTGCCGCGGAGCGGCTGGGCCCGTGAGCCATGGCCGCTGAGCCTGCGCGTCTGGAGCCTGTGCTCCGCAATGGGAGAGGCCACAACAGTGAGAGGCCCGCGTACCGCAAAAACAAAAAACAAAACAAACCTTTTAGGATAGGTTTAGTTTGGGTGAAGCTTATCTTTGAAGAGTTCAGATGATGATCCAAGATCTGGTATCTCATTGTCCCAGGTTTTCACTGTTCTCTTCCATGTAGAAACTTCAGTCTCAGGCCCCACTGGCTGGTGAGATGGAAGCAACAGAGCGCCCTCCCTCCCAACTGCAAGGTCAGCTTCCAGAGCAGCCTTGTTGCTGTTTTCTGTTTGTTTGCTTTTTGGTTAGTTTGTTTGTTTTCTTTCCAGTGGTTCCTATAAAAGTTCTGAAATCTACTGGACTAGGATTTCCATAACTAAACTAGGTCACGTGTCCTTTCTGAACCAATCTCTCTGATGAGAGGAAAGTAATTTCCTGTTTGGTTTAGCTTATGTTACATACCCACCTCTGCATGTGGAGGTGGGGCCATGCCCAAATCTCAGGATGGAGAGAGCTCATCTCTTTCCCAATGTTAGTGATGCCGCCAGACCAGCACTGAAAGCAGTAGTGGCAAAGGACTAATGACCCCTCTAGGTGGTCGCAGAGCTGACCTATGGACAAGTAAACCCAGAGCCTGAGTGTCCTCAGGATGTGCTCTCTCCAGCTGTGCCACTCTCTGCACTTCTGCTTTCTCCACAAGGGTGAAACCATGGCTCATAGGTTACCTCCTTTCCTTCTAATTCAGCATGTGTGACTACTCATGAATATTTGAACATTTAAAATACTTAAACTAAAAAAAAACAAATTAAGCAATTCATTTCCTTTTCCACAATAAATAGAAAACATTTCATTGCCTTTCTGGACAGACATATAAGCAGTAAGTTTGCTATAGTAGTTACAGGACAACCACAAGAAACAAATGCCCAAATCCAATTAGTGTGCCAGTAAACACTTGTCACACAAGGCAACAATAATAATTACAACTTATTATCCTAGAGGAAACAGAAAACCCAAGAGATCATCAAAATATCCTGATACACTGTAGAAAAAATCTACATTCATTTCTTCATAATGTCAAATATACGACCCTGAAGAAGTCAAAAAAAAAAGCGAGAGAATCCTTTAAGCAATGCATAGTACCAGTGGAAACATTTTTCTAAGTCTGTTCTCCAAACTACTTCTGAGTTTAAGGAACTCTTTTCTCTACCCTTTCCTTATCTTTCCAGGTTCATGAAAAAATTCCCTTTAAATAGATTTTAATTGCACTGAACAGCAAATTAATCCTTCCCTCTAGATATTTTTATATTGCCTCATGAAATAGAAAACAGTTCAAACCTGGCCTGCCTCTAACTAGAAGCCACAGTCTAAGACCTTATTCCAAAGAGCAAGAAGGCCTCCAATAGGTGAGCGTAACTAAGGTAATTTAAATATGGGTGAACATAGGAACAAATTCCCAGGCTCTGTTACCCTCTTTGTTGAAACCGATTATTTTGGAAAATCATTTTCTTTAGCCATTGGACAACAAAATGCATTGTCAAGAAATTTTATAGCAATAATTATAAAAGATGTCCATTTGAACCCATTGAGGTCTCACTGATTATATAACACCCAGCAGACCTCCCTGCAGGAGAACACTATATTTATGTGAGCAATATATGCGACAATTGAGATCGTAAAATTAAATGACCACATAGAACTGTCATTTGAGCGCCTACATATGTGAAGGCTGGTTTATTCTGCAGCATCAGGTTGCGTTAAATGATCCACTCTCAGTGAACGTTTTTAATCACGCATTTCTTCACTCTTTCTGCAATATTACACTTGAAGGACTAGTAAGCAGTTTGCTATGAAATGCTAAATGGTTACTGGCACTGCTATTCTGACAGAAGAGCTCACTAAAACAGAAGTACAGTACATATTGTATGCAATTGTTTTATGAGAGACATTATGGTTACTAGAATAACATTTCACCATTACCAACTGCTGAGAGAAAAGTCATTAAGATATTTGGCGAGCCAGGGCAATTTTTCAACAGAGCTATAGTACAAGACCTTAGAACGGCTTCCATAGAGAGAGCTGGCTGTCTCACAAGAGAAAAAAAAGAAATCAAGTCTCAAGTCTCTCTCTGTTGCTCGATTTATAGTACTTTATCTTCAGAGTCCAATGAGGAAGTTACAGGATATTGTCAAGAGTGTCAGAACGATAGGGAATGCTTGTAGAAAATATATGTATATTCACATACAAGTCTTTCTGGTATATGTGTGTAATCCTGGTGTGTGTAAAAGATTAACCTCTTGAGATAATTCTTATGACGATGTCAATGTGCTAAAACTCACCTTTTCCCAGGGAACTACTTTGGAGATTAACTTGTGTATGTTCTTTATACAGTTAATTCTTTCTTTTTAATGAAAAGACATTTATGAATGGGGGAGGGTTGAGAGTACGGATCTATCTGTAAACATTTCACCCAAATAAAGGAGAATAAAATAAGTAGTTTGCCGTAAACATTTAACATTTCCTGCCAGGACTACTGGTGGTAAAAAAGTGATGATAGTTTTACAAATGTTTTGTGTAGATATGTATATTTTATATATAAAATGTACATATATATATACATGTCTGTATATACTTGAATATATGTGTGTGTGTATATATATATATTATATATAAGATAGACAGTTTTTGATTGCTAAACTGACAAAGATTATCATCTATTCCTGCCAATGCTACTCCTGTCATTTCTCTTATTAAATCAGGAAAAAACATCAGCATTCATCAAAAATAAATATACTTTGGACTAGGCCTGTACAATAACAAAAATAGACAAAATTGGAATTATTTAGTCAAATATGTGAATGCGTATGGATAACTGTGACAACTACGGCAACACTAAGAAACCTCATCCTCCCATTGCTGTGGTATCCTTAGTAAGTGGCATACTGCCCTACACAGAGCTCCCAGTCAGCAACTATTACTTGAGTAAATATTTTTTTAAAAAACATTGGAGATCTTTTAATAAATAGTCAAATAGTTATTTTAAATTACCAGAAAACTGGATTCTAGTCCTGTATATTTAATACTTTTGACTCCAGTAAATAAGTCTTGGGCTTCTTACAAAAGTTATAAAGGGGAAAAAAAGATACTCAGTCAACTCAATTAAAAGAAATCAAATCAGCTGAATTTTTCATTCTTTGATGTTTTGGTGCATAAAGAAATGCCTGAAGGGTATGTAACTGGCAGAATTATCACATTCAGGTTGCTCATCACAGCCAACTCATTTGTATTAGGTCCTCTGTGACTTATTTTTTATAAGCCAGATTTGATCTCCCTGTCTGCTGATAATAAAACTCACAAATATCATTAATATCAATGTGGAGATCACCTTATTTTTTTAAAAAAAAATTTAGGGCAGCACCAAGGTGACAGGGAAGATATTGTTCTTGATGGAGGTGATGTTTCCTAACAAGAAAATAAAGTAAACCCTTGACTACTGATTTTCCAATCATCTCTTTTTGATCCATACACTTTGCTCCAAATAAACTATTATAGTATATTATACAGATGATGTAAGTGTGACCTATTTTATCTAGAATCACAAGTTTCTCTCTTTACAAACTCTTCTATATCCCATCATAATTATATTTCTTTCCAGTAGTAGCCAAGGGTGCCTTATCTAGTCACTGAATTTCTAGGCCTAGATATTTGGATTCTGGGGGGAATGAAAGGGTTGGAGACTCTTGTCCTTTCATTCTAATTCTCCCTATCTATTCCAGATCCAATCTAGAGTCAGTAACGGATCAGTCACCTGTACACACAGCCATTCCATTACAGGAAATGTAGGAAGGAGTTAACTCCACTCTATAGAGAAAGATGTAGGAAACTTTCAACAACTTCTTCTCCTTCCCCTTCCTCCCCTTTTCCCGCCTCTCCTCTTTCTTCTTTTTCTTTTTGGCTATTTCTTTGTCTGTATCTCCTTGCCTCTCCTAAGTGGCACATGGCAGGTTGCATTTGAATGAATGAATAAACAGATGAATGAATTAATCAATAATTGGAATAAATAAATGAGGGAAAATAGTTTGAATTATTTGAAAACGTATATTTGTATTATATATTTGAATTATAGTTCTGCGATACATTTCCTATATTAAGCACATACATTTAGTTACCTTACAGTGGAAAATATTTACAAGAATATTATGTTTCCCATATCTAGATATTGAAGACGTTATTCATATTTGATAAAAAATATCGGCACAGTGCAGAAAATTTCAGAGAAACATTTCTGCCCCAGAAGGCACTGTCTTTGCCAAACTAATAGGATTTTTTAACGGAGCAGCAGCACCTTAAAAGTGCTGAACAGCAGCCCTTGGAAAAAGATTTTGACAAAATCCATACTTCAGTTGAAAGAGGGCTGTGAAAACCTGCCTGGTAAAAAAATAGCTTTATTTTTTCAAAGTTTTCAAGGCTTGTGACCCTGGGGAAAGCTTAATTAAACTCAATGAAGAAAAAAATTAAATCATAAAAGTTGAATAAGTCAAAATATAAAATATTCAATTATTACTGCCTGTTGGGGTTTGTTTTGTAAATATTTTATTCACAGTTCACACTCGGCTTCCTCTCCTCCCCATCTCTTAAGAGTTATCTGGGGAATAAACCCGCGCTTCTCCACTCAGTGGCTTGACTTCCTTTTAGCCCTCATAATTTATTAAATGATGTTTTTAGAAACATAAGTACTTCAAGTTTTCCTTCTTATCACTTTGTGTGTTGTTCTTTTCACCCAAAGAATTGCTGCAATTGGTGATATAAAGAAGCCCCATTAGGACATCAGTCCATCCTTTGGGGATTTAGCCACAATTGTTTCTTTCATGGAGCTGCCTCCAGTCCTGCCTCAAATACACTATATTAAATGTCCCAGTATGACATAACTCTCCAAGATGGAAGGGAATTTGTTTCATTCAATATACAGAAACCTTCAGTAGTGGTTCTCATTTATGTGACGATTTCTAAAGTAATATGTAGACATCAGATTCATCTTGTTACTTTTTGACTATGTACTTGTTTATGAACTGTGAGTTCAAGGTGAATATTGAACAAAGTTTAAAGTGCATTAAATGTTAATAAACCTCCAGGGACTAAATCTATGTTGAAATAAATGGCCTAAAGTTTAGATAAGAATTAATATTATATCATTATTGTTTTTAATCAATATCTTGGTAGTCATTCAACATATCATCATGATATTTATCTTCCAACAAGACTACAGAGTTTTTCCAGTAAACCCAAATTATTAGAAAGTGTTAGTATCAGATTCATCTTTTATGATAAACATAATATCTTTCATATTATGCTTCATACTATAATATCTTTATTATTTGGAGGCTGACTCAAAAATATGAGCATAATTTTATTTTATTAATCAAGCCATACTTTATAAGCCAATGAGAACATGTTATTCAAATGACAAGTTGCTTTCAAATTTAGATTTAATAACTTATGATTATCACATACTCAGTTTGATTAAATAGGAGGAGAATAAGTAATAGTTATAATTACACATTTTACTCTACAGCATCTCTTGGTATAAATTAAGCATTTTCATGACTGCCAATCAATCACTTTGGAATAGTCTTTCTGTGTGTGGCGACATTCCCACATTGAGCGTCTCCTCCCTAATTTGGACACAGAACTCAAATTCTCTAGTTCCTTGCATTTACTGCTCAGAAATACGGCCTCGGCCACATCAATCAGACAGGGCCAGACGAGACTCTTAGTATACAATTAACACTATGTCAAGCACTGCACAGAGCTTCCATTTTGTTGGTACAGTTGGAATAAAAGTGTCCAGCAAAGCAGAGCTCCTGAAAAAGCAGTGACTTCCATGTTGTGGCCATAGAAGTTTCAGATTATGAGATTGGAAGAAAAATAAAATAACACTCAATAAGTAAATCAACATTCACAGACGTTTTTGAAACGTAAGTTATGATCCAGTTTAACAAGCTATAAAATTGCTTGGTAGAATCAGTAAAAAGAAGCATGAAATGATTAAGAAATAATTTCCAAAATAATTATGTAATCAGAGAGAGCCACACGTGACCAAGAAAAATGCTTCAAAATTTCAAATTGTGGTTATTCAAGGGTACAATGAAAAACTTGTTCATCCTCACTATCTGAAGTATAATTGCTAAGGGTCCCTTGCCTAAAGATGAATGAGTAAACTTGGGATGGGAGAAAAGAAGAAACAATCTTAAAATATCAACAAGGAGGAAGTCTTGAAAAAGCAAATAATACATAAAAATGACTTCAAGGAGTATGCTATAGTTTCCTCTTTGAAAAATCAATATTCAATAAACTTTTAAAGGAATAAAAGTGGTAAGCAAAAGTGGCAAATACAAGTGCTCTGAGGAGTGACTCCGAATTATGTAATACTATCTTATATGCCAGAGTAGTAAATGAGGAATTCTAATTTGGTGCAACCAACTCATCCATTTCGAATTTACACCCCTCACTGTGTCATTCATTGACTAACGCTTGAAATATATAGATGACTAACAAGATGGCTCTTGTTCATCAGGGCAACTCTTGGCAACTCTTGACACCCCAAAGCAATAGACTATTACCAAATTGATTTATGTGCTATCTCTAGGACACATTTAAATCCACAGCCAATCACATGAGTATAATATAAAATTCAACTGAGAATTCAGAATTTAGCTCTGAAAGAACGTCTCAGCTACACACATAATTGCAAGTTAACATTTGAACAACTGAAAAATAGTTAACAGAAAGAACCAGAGTTAATTGAATATTTAGCCTCCAAAAAAATAAAAATCAATATTCTTACATGGCTTTTGGGATATCATATAAAAGAGAGGGAAAAAAAAGCTGTACTCTGGAGCTGAGCACTCACAGAAGCTAATATATAGTATTCAAATTAAATAAATCAAGATGTGACTATCTCTCTAAAATTTGCTAGTTGATTCGACACTGAATTTGAGACCTGTTGTTCAAATAGTGCAAGATGGAAAATTCACATGCATGTGGTTTCAATACAAGACTCTTAAAATTATAATATGAAAAAAATACATTTACCTGCTTGATAAAAGAGACATCACATGTAATATGAGAGCTCATTCTCTATATGGTCTATTATGTTTAATGCAGATACCCATTTGTGGGAACATACTACGTAGAGATATTAACTGGTGTGCTTTCTCCCATTCTGCACTCTTAGAGTCCCTCATTTTAACCCGAAAGCATGTTTTAAACATCTCCTTACCACCCGCCACCACCACTTAGAACAGCTAGACTTCAAGGACTCACCATGGTCTCCTATGAAGCTGTATTACTGAAAGGAGCACAGCCAAGTGATTATGAGTGCAGACTTTTGAGCCAGACACCTTGAGTTCAATTGCCATCTTTGAAAGTTGAATAATTTCAGGCAAGTAATTTAACCTCTATGTACCTCAGTTTCCTCATATGCAAAATAGGGTTGCTGAACCAGTGAGATTACATGCATAAATTGCTTAGAGTAACACCTGCCACACAGCAACAAACGTTAGCCATTATTAGTTGTTATCATGTTCAAAATTCACCAGTCCAGGCTAAATCAAAAGATGCCATGGTCAGGAGAAGAAGAGTAGAGTTAGGAATCATGCAGGGAGTGTGGGAATAAGAAAGTCAGAGCAAGGACTCCCTGCCCCCAGCTCCTGTGGGAAAGGCAGAAGTCAGGGCTATCTGAACACAGAAGTCACCCTGTTGTTGACGATCACGCAATTTGGCCTGATGCTTATCTGTTCCTTGAGACTCCATCGAGGTTCCCAGTCTATACTTCATCCCAATATCAACAAATTCATACCCAGTAGCCTAGGACTCTTATATAAGCCTCTGGGTAGAAGGTAATGACTTGGATGCCCTGTGGGGAGTGGGAGGCACTTGGGAAAGCCTTGCCCTCCACCAGGATGAATCGAAAGTAAATAGCTTGGAACATCCCACTGAACTGGTAAAGCAATGAAATGTGTAGCGCCTTCCACATATTTACTGAATTTCTACTATGTTCTAGATCTTTCCACATGCATTATCTCACTTCCTCTTGAACTTTGGAGTACAGTAATACTTACTCCAATTCTTCTTTCCTGAATATAGTGGTGAGATCTATCAAAGACGTTTTTAAAAGATGGGTATACAATGCCAAGATTTCTGTTTATGCTTCCTCTAATAAAGTAGGGCATCCAAGCAAATAAAAGAAGCCTTACATTTAGAATCAGAAGACCCAAATTTGAATAGTCTCTACCTACTAGCCAGATGATCTTGTCAAGTCACATAGACCTCAATTTTCTCATCTGTTAAATACTGCATTTTGTGTCCTTGCAGAATTATTTTAAGAACCCAATGACACAATAAATGTGAAAGAATAATTGTCAAGTGCTCCATAATTACCAGGCAAAAATCTGTAACCATATGTGAGCTGCTCCCTTGTAAATATAATTCATAATTTACCTTAATATAAATTCATTCTCTCCTGAGAAATATACACCTATATGCAGGAAGATAGCTTTGAAGTTTGGCAGTAATAACAGTTCATTGACTTTAGTGAAATTTTTTATTACTTCCTACAGAAAACCCTGTTTATAATGTTTAGTGGTTAAAATGGTTCATTCCAAAGTTTCTTAATGAAATAATTGGAGAAGATAATGAAGAAAAAGAGTTGACAGCTTAGTTTGCTATTTTTTTTAGTTCATGAGAAACATTTTTTTAAATAAGTGGACTTCTAGGATTCTAAAGAGAAGATGTCAAACACACATACAACACCTGTATTAGTGTAGTTATTGTGCTCTACAACAAGTGCCCAAATTAAAATCATAGAAACAAGTTCAGTATATATTTATTGTATAGAAAAGCTAAAAGATAGAAAAATAACAGCTATGTTCCTGTCCCACTGTATGTTCCTGTATGTTCACTGTATGTTCCTGACACTGTATGTCCCACTATGTTCCTGTTCCTGTACTGATAATGACAGTGGTGGGGATATCTGCCACTCAAAGAGGCCAAATTGATTCAAAAGAACAACCCTAGAGCAGTTTTACATATTTGATGTAATTTCATTGTGTGAACCAGTATTTATTAAAGTTAAATTCTGATTAGTTTTGAGTTGATTATCTAGTTTGTAAATTACCTAGGAATTTTTTGGGTCTCTCTTATTCCCTCGGGTTCTTGACTTTTGGTCATTTCAATGTTAATTAGCCTCTCTGCTGATGGTGGGTAGAGGAATTGAAAAGAAACACAAAATGTGTATTCTGTCTTGTTAGCAATTCTAACATAGTCTCATTAGAGAGAATCTGGAAGAATTAGCTTGAAATATTTATAGATTTCTACCTTTCATCATATGCATGTTCTTCCTTAATTTGTCTCATTTAATTAATAAGATTTTATTTCCTTACTGATAAATGGTAAGTCTAAAGGGTCAGCTCATATATATTTTAAATTCCACGAAGACATGCTATCTAAAGGTGAATTAATGATCCTTTAAAAATATCTAACTTTTACTCTATACATTTTATCTTGTAATACCCACACGTTTGTTTTTATCATGCACTACATTGAAGGATTATAAAATTTTCATAAGTAGTATATAACTTCACATTCTATTTATAATTCATTTTTAACTTGATCTGTAAAAAGATGTATTCATGTTGATACACACACACACACACACACACACACATACACCTTGCTTATTTATCTTAAAATCTGTATATTATTCTGTTAGATGAATACACAATGTATATTTGTTTTTCAATTGACGTACATTTTACTTGCTTCTATGTTTTGCCATTATCAATTAAACTGCAATGATCATTCTTGTACGTTTCATTAATTCATACGAGAGTTTCTCCATGGTGCACACCCAGAAATGAAAATTCTGTGTTATAAGATACATCAAATTTACTGTGTATTACTGAACTAATCTCTAAAGATTTTGAACTATTTAACATTCTTAGGAGGAGTATCTGAAAATTTCTGTCTAACACTTGTTATTGTCAGATTTTTTCATCTTTGCCGGTGACAGGTATAAAAATTTTCCTATGGTATAGATATATATAGGTATATATATATATAACTATATACTAATATAGAGTATTAATTATATATATTATTGCATTTTGATAGGAATTGGATTAAATCTGGAGATTGCTTTGGGTAGTGTGGCCATTTTAGTAATATTAATTCTTCCAATCCATGAACATGGGATAGCTTATCATTTCTTTGTATCATCTTCAATTTCCTTCATCAATGTTTTATAGATTTCAGAATATACATTTTTCACCTCCTAGGTTAAGTTTATTCTTAGGTATTTTATTTGTTTTGATGCTATTTTAAACAGGATTATTTTCTTGCTTTCTCTTTTTTATAGCTCATTATCAGTAATGAATCAGAAAAGCAGCAGATCTATGTATATTATCTTGTATCCTGCAACTTTACTGAATTCATTTATTATTAATAGTTTTTGGTGGCATCTTTAAGATTTTTTATATAGTGCCATGTCATCTGCAAACAGTGACAGTTTTACTCCTTCCTTTCCAATTTGAATGACTTTTATATCTTTTCTTCTCTGATTTCTGTCAATAAGACTTCCAATACTATGTTAAATAGAAGTGGCATGAGTGGTCATCCTTGTCTTGTTCCTGATTTTAGAGTTAAAGCTTTCAGCTTTTCACCATTGAGTATGATGATAAGTCTTTATTATGTTGAGATATGTCCCTCTATACCACCTTTGATGAGAGTTTTTATTATGAGAGGATGACAAATTTTGTCAAATGCTTTTTCTGCATCTATTGAGATGATCATGTGATTCTTATCCTTCATTTTGTTAATATGGTGCATCACACTGATTGATTTGTGGTTATTGAACCATCTTGTATCCCTGGAATAAATCCCAGTTGAACATGATGCATGATCATTTTTATACATTGTTGGATTCAGTTTGCTAAAATTTGTTGAAGATTTTTCTATCTATATTTATTAGAGATATTTCTTTTTTCTAGGGTCTTTGCCTCTTTTTATCTCAGGGTAATGGCGGCCTTGTAGAATGAATTTGAGAGTGTTCCCTCCTCTTCAATTTTTTGGAATAGTTTGAGAAGGACAGATATTATCTATTCTTTATATGTTTGATAGAATTTCCCTATAAAGCTGTCCAATACTGGACTTTTGTTTGCTGGAAGTATTTTTGTATTACAAATTCAACTTAACTATAAGTGATCCATCTGTTCAGATTGTCTATTTCTTCCTGATTCATGTTCTAAAGATTGTATGTTTCTATAAATTTTTCTATTTCTTCTGGTTGTCCAATTTTTTAGCACATAACTGTTTGTAGTATTCTTATGACGTTTTGTATCTCTGTGATATCATGTTACTTTTCCTTTTTTGTTTCTTATTTTGTTTATTTTGGTCCTCTTACTTCTCTTCCCTTCCTACCTGAGTCTGTGTGGATTTTTCTTACAGTCTTGGCTGTATATGAGCTTTTCTGTCAATCTCCAGTTTGTTTTCAGTGAAAAGTGCTCCACATGAAGATGTATTTTTGATGTGTTTGTGGAGAGACGTGAGCTCTGCATTCTCCTACTTCATCATCTTGATCTCCTCCCCATTTATGTCCTGCTTTTAAGCAAATGGGGGGAGGGCAGAAAGCTTTTCTTATATCTGCTTCTTAATAATCCTTATGCCAAAGTGGCATATTTTGGGGTGGCATAGACTGCTACCCTTCACTGTCCTTTTCCCCATTCACTTGTAATGTCACATATCTCATCTATTATTGTCATATATGAATGCGTCAACTTCTAGGATCTTTATATTCCATTATTCTATTTGTTTACCCTATGCCAATATCTTTTTTATTCATTTATTAAAATTCTGATATCTAGTAGGCCAAGTCTACCTTCCCAGTTCTTTACATTGTCTTAGTTATTCTTGGCCATGGGCTTTTGAACATGTAGTTTTCAAATTCCATGGAAACCCCTAAAAATATTATTATTGAAATTGTATTAGATTTAGAGTTTAATTTGGGGTTTATCACCTAAGCCTTCCTAAAAATGAACATATGAATATAACTTTCCATTCATTCAGGTCTTCTTTATGATCTTTAATAAGTGTTCTCTATCAGTCTTATACCAAATAACTTTGTCTACTTTAAATAAGATCTTTTTATTGATTGATTTTTTGTTAATTATAATTAGTGTATTATTAGGAATGATATTGATTTTTGCATGTTTGTCAGTTCTTGTAATTTGTCTACAGATTCCATTGAATCCTCAATTTAGATAATCATATAACTGATAAATGAGGAGAATTTAATCTCTTACTTTGTAATTATTATTTTTTTCTCTAATTTCTTTTCTTTTTTTCTTGCTGTAATTATTTTTGAACACTGCATTTACCATTACTTACATTTTACTGTTAAATAGAAACCACAAAAGTAGGCATCCTTTTTTTGTTCCTGACTTTATGGAAATTCTCACCATTTCCTCATAGGTTTTTGACAGTTGATTTTCATCAGGTTAGGGAAATTCTTTTCTATGTATACTCTTCTTGTGAATTTTTATCAAGAGTGAGTTTGGAATTTGTTAAAGGAGTTTTTATCATTTATCATTATATGGTTTATTTTCTTCTTGATTTGTTAATATAGTCTTTTGGAGTAATAGATTTTTTGAATTTGAACTATCTTTGTATTCCTGGAAAATACCATAATTAGTTATGATGCAATTATTTAAATTTAACAGTATTTTATTCAAGATTTTTGCGTCTCATAAATATGGTTGGCCCTTTGAAATTCCAGTAAAACTCATCTTCTCAGCTTAGTGTCTTTTGAGGCTTTGCTCATCTTCTGGTCATGAGGCTGCTGGGTATGTATCCTGTATCTCGCCAGGAGCTGTAGCCAGCTGTAGACTTCAAGCAGGAAATCTCACTGTGGTTCTCCTTCTTGAAGGTGTACTTTAGGCCCTGGAAACTTTTGCTTACTCAGTATCTAAAGTCAGGAAGGTCATATCATTTGCCCTCCTCACAACTTTACGTTTCTTTTCTATTTCTGGCCTAAAAGGATGTTGCCTTTGTATTTAAGAAAGGCCACATCCTTCTGATTCTTTTATTTGATATTTTACCCATCTTTGATATGTTTGTAACAAAGGGCATTATCAAACTGTGATGTTTCACACTTTTAAGCAAACAACTGTAAAAACTTAGTTTTCTTTTTCAGATATTTGATATGTAAGTGTACCAACTTCCTAGGACTCCTGTAACAAATTACCACAAACTGGGTGGTTTAAAACAATAGAAATTTATTGTCTCATAGTTCTGGAGGATAGAAGTCCAATATCAAGGTGTCTGTAGGGCCATACTTCTTCTGAAACCTGTGGGGAAGAATCCTTCCTGGCCTCTTTCTAGCTTCTGGTAATTTGCCTGCAACCAGCATGCCTTGGCTTGCAGCTACCGCACTTCAATCCACTGTCACAATGGTATTCTCCTCTCTGTGTCTCTTTCCTCCTCATATAAGGACACCAGTCATACTGGATTATGGGCCCACCTTAGTGACTTCATTTTCACTTGATTATATCTAGGAAGACCCGATTTCTAAATAAGGCTACATTCACAAGTACTGGAGGTTAGGGCATCAACATATCTTTTGGGGAGACACAATTCAACTTGCAGCACGAGGTATATGTAGCCATCAATAATGTATATTAAATTTAGTATTCACTGTTATATATAAATCATATATATGTTTGTGTCTTTGTATGTCTAAATATCTATCATCTATCAATCTATCTAACTATACATACCTACATAGAGAGAGAAAAAATAAAAGAGAGAGAAAGAGAGAGAGATGTTTACACATATTTCTCTAATTTTCTCTCTGCACCATCTCAAATTCTGATCTTCATTTATTCAACTCTGGCTTGTTTCCCTTAATTCTACATAGCAATTCTCTCCTTGAATTTTAATTATAATCTTGACTATATTACCTAGTAAAAGGTAGTGTCTTAGCTCAGGCTGCTATAGCAAAACACCATAGACTGGGTATCTTATAAAAAACAGAAATTTATTTCTCACCATTTTGGAGGCTGCAAGTCTGAAATTATAGTGCCAGCAATTAGTGTCAGGTTACTATGAGAGCCCTCTTCTCAGGTGCAGACTGCTGACTTCTCATTGTATCCTCAGTTGGCAGAAAGAAGGCTAGAGAGCTCTCTGGGGTCTCTTTTGCTAATCCCAAGTTTCACAGATCCACCATCATGACTTTTATCTCCCAAAGGTCTCACCTCCAACATATGAAATTGCTAAATATGAATCCTCCACACTGGAGATTAGATTTCAACGTATGAATTTGGGGGGACACAAATAATCAGTTCATAATAGGCAGTCAGCAGAAAGGGCCCAAGCTTCTAACCCTAATAGCAACGAAGTACCTTAATGAGAATAACCTTTCAACACAATTTCTAAATAGTAATAAACAAAAAGAGTATAAAGCTCTTTTTGACTGGGAAGATTACCTCCTTGAATTTGTGAAAGCTGCTGGTTTAAAAAAAATCATATGGAGACTTCCCTGGTGGTCCAGTGGTAAAGAATCTGCCTTCCAATGCAGGGGATGTGGGTTCGATCCCTGGTTGGGAAACTAAGATCCCACATGCCGTGGGGCAACTAAGCCCGCATGCCACAATTACTGAGCCTGGACACCTCAACTAGAGAGCCCGCGTGCCACAAACTACAGGGCCCACGCACTCTGGAGCCTGTGCGCCACAACTAGAGAGAGAAAACCCGCATGCCACAACTAGAGAGAAGCCTGTGCACTGCAACAAAAGATCCCACATGCCTCAACAAATATCCCATGTGCCGCAACTAAGACCCAATGCAGCCAAATAAATAAATAAATAAAATAAATAGATTTTTAGAAATAATAATTTTAAAAATTTAAAAATCGTATGATTGCTACTGATTGGGTAAGGAATGAGGCATAAAAACTCACCTGCATCAACATGTCAAAATGTTGCAGTAAACTAACAAATCAGGGAATACAAATACTCTAGTATACCCAACAGAAAAATGAAAAAAACTGAGAAGCAGAACTCTTGAAATTCATGGCTAAAATGACCTAAAAATGCATTGTGCAATATAGCATACATATGTGTGTACCATACACAAAATATAACAAATTAGCTACTTATAAATTAAAGATTCTACATCATCAATGAATATGTATGGAGTATCTATTATCTGCAAGATCCATGAATCAAGTTCTTATGTAAAACATTATCCTCATTTTAGGCATATAATCTGTATTAAGAGCTTGGGTATAGTTGTGGGGGGAGATACAATTTCCTCAATGACTAGAAAATTAGTATATTTCCTCTATGTTGTCATTTATGTCTCAAGCATTCTTTTATTGATTTTACCAATAAGTGTTAAATTCATTAATGATAGATAAAATATCAAAATCAACAAGTATCAATCTATATTAGGGTTTCTTATTTGCTCCTAATGCTATTTCATGGGTGTTTTTCAATATTTCTTTGTGCGGTAAAAGTACATGTCCTCTCAGAACACAATACTCTCAGACATTATCTTATGAATACATGAGTCAACAGAGAAGCAGTAGCTTATTTCAAGTATCATTGATAGACACAGACATTCAATTTGCTTTAATTAATTTATTAATTTATGGCTGTGTTGGGTTTTCTTTGCTGCGCGTGGTGTGTGGGCTTCTCATTGTGGTGGCTTCTCTTGTGGAGCACAGGCTCTAGGCACGTGGGCTTCGGTAGTTGTGGCACGTGGGCTCAGTAGCTGTGGCTCACAGGCTCTAGAGCGCAGGCTCAGTAGTTGTGGCACAAAGGCTTAGTTGCTCCACGGCATGTGGGATCTTCCTGGACCAGGGCTAGTACCCATGTCCCCTGCATTGGCAGATGGATTTTTAACCACTGCGCCACCAGGAAAGCCCTGCTTTCACTTTTACCATTACAAAAGTGCTATTTCTGTCCCTCACCTGCTGGACCATGCCAGCTGGTTAGATACCAAATTCCAAAAAGTACCAATTAAAATAAAAATAGCTAAATCTGGAATAAGTAACAAAGCACAGCTTTGGAACAGTGTGAAAATTTATAAGTGATCATTATCAACACCTGCAGTCTACTTTGCTTGGCTTATGGTGACTCATTGACAATAGTCTAGTGGTGGCACAAAAGGCTGAAAAGAGAAAACTCCAACTTTCTTAGTGATAATTAAATTCAATTTCTCACCAGTTATTTTTTTAAACTAACTTAATATATATTGATATCAAATTGCATCAACATATCTATTCTTAAATTTTTCCATAATTCAACTATAATACTCTGTGATTATGTGTGGTGGAAGAAAGTTTTTGAAAAACTAACTACAAGGTACTTATTAAATCAGTTTTCTCATCTGTAAAATCAGGAAATATGTCTATCGCAGAAAAAGTGCCACTCTCAACCTCCACACTCAAGGAGGACATTGATGATTAAGTATTTTTCGTGATCTGGGTTATATACAGTCTACTCTATCAGGCTGTGACATAGACTGTCTTGTTCCTGGAACCTGTGACCTGAAAGGATAGAGTTAGCTGCCTCTCCCTCCATATACTCAATATATTGATACTATACGATATGACAAGGACAGGATAATTGCAAAAGTTATCACTTAGTAAAGGAAACAATGGAATCAGTAGTCCATGGCAATGCAGGAATCCTACAGAATCAGCCTTATGAAGGTTTACCATCCGGGAGTTGGGAATTTCCATGATTAGACCAGTGTCTGCTTTCTGGATAGGAAACCTTTGTCCACTATCCATTATGACCTTTGTCTTTCCCTCCACAAGGTTCTTCATTTTAAGCTATCTTGCTTGACTTATTTGAAACGGATGTTGGAAAATATGCCCTCTTAGGAGCTGTCCATTTTTTTCACTTATGCAAATGTGGCAAATGTAGTTTTGAGTCCAAAAATGTCAAAAGCCTTTTGGATCAAGGCTCATGACTGATATCCTCAGCAATACAATTTTTTCAAAAACTTAGTTCTACTTGCTTCCAGTCAGTTTCATATATCCGTAACCACTCAAAGTTGTGTTGAGCCTGATTCACTTTGTTTCCTAAACCCCAGGACTTCCATTCTTAATAGAATTATGGTGACCATGAGGCCATTTGGAAGGTAAAGTTGGAAAGACCTTATATTAAACCGATCTGTGCTCCAAATTACTTTATATAATAAGAATTTTGATTAGGCTTTTTTTTTCTTTTGTCATTTTAAAATCCAAACTCATATTCTTAATATTTAGAAACAGCTTTTCCAACCCTCTTGAACCTGAATTTCTGGACTTTTTAGGATACTTCTTACTGATGTTTTCAAAACCTGCCAATTCTTTCTTAAGCTTATTAGTTATTGTAACACCTTATCAAAACTACCGATAACAACCAACACACACTAAGGATTTTTTTTAATCAGTAACATCCCCAAGGGCTTCTTTTTCACAAGTTATGAACTTTGCCCCTCAAATTATTCCAGGTAACAGTTTACCAAGTAGATTGTCACTAAACAAAAACAAATTTCCATCTTTCCAGTTTTTGCTAATGGTCCTCACCTACTGTCAATGCCTATATTAATCTGGGAAATTAATATTTGCTTTTTTATCAAACAATACCCAAAATTTCAGAAGCATATCAGTTAAAAATGTACATTTTTATCATGCTATAGTCTGATGTGGGTTTGGCAAGAATCCTGAGAAATTTCTTAGAAATTTGACTCAGATTTAGTCCTTTGCTTCCAGTCTTACAGAAGAAAAAGGGAGTTTGGAAGGTCCCACAAGACATGTTATGGCTAAGCCTAGAATTAGTACATCATTTGTGTCTTCTTCCTGTTGGCCATAATTCAGTCACCTGGTTCCACCTAGACGTCAGAGAAGCTGGGAATAATTATCTTTTTATTTGACTAGAAAGAAAACCAAAATAACAGTGATCTCATAGCCTTTTTGCTGCTATACTTTTAATTTTTTATTGTGATAATTCATCTGAATGTGGTCATTATTTCACATTTATTCTTGAAGAATATTTTCACTGAGTATAGAATTCTAGTACAGCAGTTACCTCCCTTCAGCAAATTGAAACTATCATCCATTGATATCTGCCTTCCATTGTGACAGTTGAGCAGTCAGATGTCAATCTAACTATTCTCCTTTGAAATAATTTATCAACCCCCATTCCTTGCCTTCAAGATTGTATCCCTCTCTTTTATTTTATACATGTATGTATGTATGATTTGCAGTTTTACTAGGTTGTAAAGTCAAGCATTCATACTGACTTTCTTATATCAACTGTATTTTATAGTAATCAAATAATCACACAAACTTTCTCTTTATAGAAATATGATGATTAATAAATGAAGGAAGTATGATAGAATTATATTTATCTTGTAACCTCTAATCTATGAATGGATTTAAGCAATGATTAGTTCTTACTATTGCTGTTTAACCAGTTACCCCAATCTTTAGTGGATTAAACTAACTTTCTATTCTGCTCATAATTTTGTAAGTTAGGAATCCTGGAAGGACCTGGCTGACCATTTCTCACTTGGCTGAGGTTACAGTGATCTGAAAACTCAACTGGACTAAATATCCAAGACAGTTTACTCATGTAGCTGAAAGTTGATTTTGGCTCTCAATTGAGAGCTCTTATGGGACTTGACTGAGGTATCAACAAGTGGATTCTCCAGCATGGCAGTCTCAAAGTAATCAGACTTGTTACATGGCAGCTGGCTTCCCTTAGAGCAGGGTTTCTCAACCTTGATATTACTGACATTTTGGGCTGGATGATTCTTTGTTGTGAGGGCTGCCCAATGCATTAAGATGTTTAGCAGCATCTCTGTCCTCTACCCACTAGATGGCAGTAGTAACATCCTCTCAGTGTTGACAACCAAAAATATCTCCAGCCACTACCAACTGTTCCCTAGAGAGGGAGGAGGGGAGTGAGATCACCTCTGGTAGGGAACCATCGCCCTAGAGAGAACATCCAAAACAAGCCAAGTGGAAGCTGTATGATTGTTTCTGACCTAGCTTCAAAAGTCTCATAGCATTATTTCCACCGTGTTCTATTCGTTACAAGAAAATCACTAGAGTAAGCTGAGATTCAAGGGGAAAATACAAATGCCTCACCTCTTAATGGTGGGAGTGTCAAATTTTTTTTTTTTTTTTTGCAGTGCGTGGGCCTCTCACTGCTGTGGCCTCTCCCGTTGCGGAGCACAGGCTCCGGATGTGCAGGCTCAGCGGCCACGACGCATGGGCCCAGCCGCTCTGCGGCATGTGGGATCTTCCTGCACCGGGGCACGAACCCGCGTCCCCTACATCGGCAGGCGGACTCTCAACCACTGCGCCACCAGGGAAGCCCAGGAGTGTATTCTTTCTATCCATGTTTTTGTGCTTCTATTATATGGTCAGGTATTCATAAATAGTTCATTTTATATTAACATAATAGCACATTTATGCTATCATAAATATAATATTTTATATCTGATACTAAAACTTACTTTTCCCACTCAACTCTTTCTCCTCATCTATTAAAACTTTTATCTATTTTATTCATTTTCAATAGGCATATAGTATCACACAAGAAGAAAATGCCATAATATATTTATTTCCAGTGTAATGAATGCTGCAATATTTTGTATGCACCTGTGTACACCTAAATATAGAATTGCTCAGTCCTACAGAAGTCACATTTTAAACTTTGCCAAATTGTTTCCCCAAGTCCTGATACAATTTTAAACTCCCACCAGAATTGTTCTCCCCAATTCTACACCAATACTTGGCCTTGTCAGACTTTAAATTTTTGCTGATCTGAGATTTATACATCTTTTATGATTTTTGTCTACCATTGCATTTCTCTACTAAAGAGTTTGATTCTCTTGGTATGTTTGTTAGCAGTTCAGGTTCTTCCTCTGTGAGTGACCTGTTCATATTGTTTAGCCATTTTTGTCTATTGAGGTTTTTTAAAAAATCTTTTTCTTGTTAACTTAGAGGGATGCTTTATTTATTCTGCCAAACAATCCTCAGTCAACTATTGCATTGAAAATATCTTCTCCTAGACTTAACTTGTGTTCTCACTGTGTTTATTTAAAAATTTTTTTTGGTCAAACCCTGTATTGCTCCCTTAAAATTTGTACTTTCATGGCTTGTTTAAAGAATGCTGACCTCGGGCTTCCCTGGTGGTGCAGTGGTTGAGAGTTCGCCTGCCGATGCAGGGGACACGGGTTCGTGCCCCGGTCCGGGAAGATCCCACATGCCGCGGAGCGACTGGGCCCGTGAGCCATGGCCACTGAGCCTGCGCATCCGGAGCCCGTGCTCCGCAACGGGAGAGGCCACAACAGTGAGAGGCCCGCGTACCGCAATAAAAAAAAAAAAGAATGCTGACCTCCATTAAAGTAGTAAGAACTTTAAATAATAAAGTTCTTTAAGAAAAATAAAGTCTCCTTTATTTTTCTTAAAGATTTAGATTCCTTTATTCAAATTTCAGTGTTTAGTCAATCTTATTTTTTTCTTATGATGTGACATATGAATCTTTTTTTCCCATGTAGATAATCAGATTGTCCTCAAGCTGATCACTGAACCGTCTTTTCTTTCCCCACTGATTCATAACGCCACCTCTGCGGTTTACCAGTTTCCCAGATGATGGTGAGTGCATGTCTGGGATCTCTATTCTATCTCAGTCATGTAATTATCTATCATTACATGCAAGCATCATTTAGAATTGAGGATGAAGAGTTCATAAAGAAGAAATGTTTTTAACTAAGAAAAGACTCAGCCAAACGTTGATGGTCCTCTCATAGCTGATTTCTCTATTTCCAACCATCTACCAATAATCTATTTCAGTTTTAAGAGATTACTTCATCCATTTGTTTATCCTAGTGTACTTGCCAAAATCCTAGAATCACTGCAAGCAAACACATTGTATATTTCCTCTCTCTTGGACAAACTCCCCACCTAACATCCCCCCACTCCCACTCCAGTCTAACTGGTCCCCTTACATATTCATGGCTCACACGAGTCCTACACATGTCACAGTTCACCAGCTTCCCTGGATTATTCACTTGGTTTTCTTCCTCCATGAACATTTTTTCCCTGTTGCCTGTGGACTCTGAAATACGTGTCACGACTGAAGAAACGATGAACGTATCACAAATCTGGAAGCATTTATTGAAAGGCATATCTGATAAACATTGAACATCTGAGGTTCAAAAATTACACCTTAGGCAAAGAGTGAAGGCAAATTTACCTATATAATTTAAAGGCAATAAAATCTAGCAGAAATGAAAATTACTATAAATATTTCCTTTCTACTCCTGTTTGGATTTATCTATTTGACCTCCTTTCTAGTCTCTGACATTTTTTTGGCCAACTTAGTGCTAATATGTCATCAGTCAAGCCAGCAACAGCAAGGAAATCCTATTGTAGGGGAAAAAAAAATTAAAGGCTTTAAAATATTATTGATTGAGGAACATAGAAAACATCATTTAAAAGCCTTTTAAATTACCATTCCCTTCGTTGCTGCTAAATTTCCCTTTGTCTCATTTCATGCAGCTGGTCTGAATGATGACAGAGTGGTTTGTGATTATGTGGGTGACATTAGGCGCCAGCTGAAATGGACACTAAAGGAAGAATCTAGTATCTTGCATTTGTAATTCCTGCTACATTTGGCACTGCACCAACTTTACAAATATGCAGCCCTCCTCCCCCTTCCTGTTTGTTTTTTGTTTTTTTTTTTTCCTGTAAATCCCTTGGCCAACGAATGCTACTATGGCAACGAAAGCCTGGAAAGCCAGGGGAGGCTTGGCTATAAAAAGAGTTTTTAGAGAATCATGGTAACTGGGAACCTAGTGGCAGACTCTCAGGCAACCACAGACTGTTTAACATCCTGTCTAGAAGCAAATGCTTCTACCAAATTTCTTTACCTATGTTGTCGAATCACTTGCTACAGAATTCTAAGGGTTCTTATTGCAATGATGGTTTTCATTTTCAATTATTGTATGGTTCATTCAAATCGCACAGGTACCTTTCCAACGGTTATAAGAAGCTTCCTAAAATAGACTTTTTGAAACTGAGCACAGCTGTCAAAATAATGTTATTGTCTTCAAGAATCTAAGATAGTTATTCCAAAGAAATTTAAAAGTTATATTCCTATATTAGCACACTAAGTAGTCCATACCAGTTTAGTAAATCAAATATTCCATACTGCTAGCTTAATAAGATGGGGAGTCATGCATGAAATGACTGCCAGGTTAATGACATAGGGAACCATGCATGGCATGTACTTGCATATAATAGCACAGAATGTTCTCCTAAATCCTTTAAATTACTCATCAATTCTTAAACAGGCATTTAACTAAATCCTCATTCAGAATCAGGAAGAAAGTTAAAAAAAAAAAAACCTACATATCTGAAGTGATTATATCGGAGCTAAACAAAACCTAAAGGATTATTTGGTGTTGGAGATTCTAGCCTTGGGGAAAGAGCTACAGACCTGCATAAAGAAACAAATACTTGTCCTGGGCCAGCGTAGGGCACATGCCAATCCAGTCTGCTTTCCAGCACTGCCCCTAGCACGTGCACAGGGAGCACAGATCAGAAGTTTCACTACTAGCTTCAGAAACAAAGACATATATCTAAAGCAGTGCAAAAAATGTAGCTTAAATCTAGAATTGTTCACTGTGTACAGTGTCTTGATGGGCCTAATTCTGAATAAAACGAACAGGTTTTCTTTCACTTGACAACCTGTACATTCAAGGTATTGAGGAGACTGTCTTTACTCTCAAATCACCTTGTTTTTACTGGTTATGTAAGCTTCTATACAAAATGAGCACACTGCTTACAATCAGAACAGTTTTGAACCCCAGCTGTTACTCAGAGGAAATCAGAAAGCACCCATGTCACACAAAGGCTATTTTCACTACTTGAGAATAATGGTCAAACAAGAGTTCATCAATCCTCACAAATACTCATTGTGAAATGAGATGTACACACAGCCTTAAAACCAAAGCCCATCTAATAAAGAAAAAAAAAATTTAATGCAAAGATTTAGGTAATTGTTTTCTCCTCCTACTGTGTCTAGTAATAAAAGCAACTAATTGTTGTTGAGCATGAATTCTATGTCTAGTGCATCAAGTGCATTATTCTGTAACCTCACAATCCCTTATCTCCATTTTTACAGATAGGGAAACTGAGCCTCATAAAGGGTAAGTAACTTGATCGAGTAGAAGCTAAAGCCAGGATTTAAAGTCTCTTCTGTCTCAATTTAAATCCCATTCCCTTCCCACTAACCACACGATATCTCCAAGGTATATTTATTAGCAGAAAACAAATTATGTATTGAGAGAATAGGGAAAATAGGCTCGAGAACTTTTTAAAAGAGTGTTCTAGACTTGCTAGGTTTCTTACACCGCCATCATTCATATTCTATGCCAATACAGAAGAGAGTTGAATTCCAACACCATTCACTTCTCATGGTGTAGCTATTCCCTCTGGGAGTTTTGGTTGTTTTTAACTGATTATTAGCTAAAATAGCCATGGGGTGTATTTTGTTGCAAACTAGTATCTTGAAGCAATTCTAAAGTATAGTTCTGGAAATATAAAGCAAAAGCCGACTCACTGACAACAGAGGCATGAGGTGTGTATGTGAATATTTACATATGGTCAGTGGGTTGACATAAGCTCCATGAAGCAATGTTTGCTTTCAAGTGCAGCACTTCCTTAAGTGTTCATTATGTTTGATTGGAAATGAGATCCTTTCCAGTAACATGGGTAGCTTTGCTGTCAGATAAAATAGTAGCCATACCTGTAGCATGTGTGTCTCTGACTAAGGTGGGTTTGGCAGTCAGCTGCTGAAACATAAATAACATTTATCCAACAAACATAACTATGAATTTTTTTAAGTTGCAAAATATAGTGGTCCAATAGTATACTAAGCAAGAGTTTTTTTTTACTTGACTCATAGTTGCATACAAAGAAATGCAAATATAAATGAAGAAAACATAAATATCTGATACAGTGTCAAATAAGGAGATACAAAAATGAATAAAGCATAGATTTTTGCCCATCCAGAGCTCATAGCCTAATGGAGAAAAATTCTTGCAAACATTTAATCTTCTAGATTCTACAATATAGACATTGGAGCACATAGAGATAAATTTAGTCCAGGCAGAGGCAGTTGGTAAGGAGGCTGGGGAAGGTTTCCCAGGTGACATCTAAGTTGAAAATGACAGGATACAAAGGACTTAGTCAGGCAAGTGTAGGGGGAGGGAGCTTAGTGTGTCAGTCACAGACTTTGGAGTGAGATCCAGCCAGGAAAGCTTGAGAATTACATGCAGCTCAGAGGTGCCTGGTGGGGCAATGGTCTTGTCAAGACCCAGGCAGTGTTCACCTCTAGAAAACTCTATGATGGCATAAATGTCGAAACAGGGCTGAACTAAACAAGCTATTGTTAAATGTAGTTACAGCCGGCATATTTTCTGATCCAAAAAACAGCTGACGAGATTGACTGTGTGCCATCAGGTTAACTATTGAGGTCTGATTTTCTCAAAAAATCTGAATTACCTGATTGCTGTCAAAAGAAAGTAAATTTAAACTGAATTAGTTAATAAATTACACATAATCTCTGTCCCTTGTATAATCTAGAATACTAGCTTTTTGTTGGTTTAACTTTAATCTTTTTTCTTAAACTGCAAATACACAAAATTGGATTACTCATGATCCTTGATTCATACTTACCTATAATTGGTCTATACATGTGCCACTTACTTTCTTTCATCCATTTATTCATATTTTGGTAACATAATAACTACTAGGAAACCCAACACCTCGAAACAAAAACTATGACCTCAATAATCTACATCTAATTTTACAATACCATTTGCCACCAATCTATCACCTCAAAGCGGGTAACAATCGTCCTCAATCCTATTATTTTTTTATCCTCATTATGTTTCTATATAATAAAATTGATAAAACAAATTGAGGCACTATTACTAATTAACTTGGGATGGGATTCTCCCCTAGAGCCTCCAAAAGGAAAGAAGCCCTATCTACACCTTGATCTCCCTAGAAAATAATCAATGTATTTTAAAAAGCAAAAAAAAATGTAGAAAAGAGTGGCCAAGATGGCAGAGTAGAAGGACCCTAAGCTCACCTCCTCTCACAAGCACACCAAAATCACAACAATCTGGGACTTCTCTGGTGGTCCAGTCCAGTGGTTAAAAATTCACCTTCCAATGCAGAGAACACAGGTTTGATCCCTGGTCGGGGGACTAGGACCCCACATGTTTCAGGACAACTAAGTCCGTGCACCACAACTACTGAGCCCATGCACTACAACTAGAGAGGCCATGCACCGCAACCACGGAGCCCCTGCTCCACAACTAGAGAGAAGCCCGTGGGCCGCAACAAAGAGCCCACATGCCTCAGTGAAAGATCCTGTGTGCTGCAACTAAGACCTGATGCACCCATAAATAAGTAAATATTTCTTTTTTAAATCACAACAATCTGCAGAGCAACCATCACTGGAAAAGTCTGAAACCTACCAGAACAGACTGTCTACAACTAAAGACATAAAGAAGGAACCACAGTGAGGCTGGTAGGAGGGATGGACTCATGATATGATCAAATCCCATACCCCACGCCACCAGGATTAATGATCCACAAACTGGAGAATAACTATATTAGAGAGGTTTTCCCACAGGAGTGAGAGCTCTGAGCCCCACTTCAGGTCCCCCAGCCCGGGGGTCCGGCACCAGGAAGAGGAGCCCTCAGAACACTTCTATTTGAAGGCCAGTGGGGCTTGATTGTGGGAGCTCCACAGGATTGGGGGAAATAGAGTCTTCACTCTTTAAGGGTGCACACAAAATCTCACATGCACCAACACCAAGGGCAAAAGCAGTAATTTAATAGGAGCCTTGGCCAGACCTAACTTCTTCTGGTCTTGGAGGGTCTCCTGGAGAGGCAGGGGGTGGGTGACTGTGGGTCACTCTGGGGACATAGACACCAGTGGTGGACATATCTGGGAGTATTCATCTGCATGAACTCTCCTGGAGGCTGACATCTTGTTTGGGTCATTAGTACCAAAATCTGGCCCCACCCAGAAATCTGTAGGCTCCACTGCCAGGATGCTTCAGGCCAAACAACAAACTGGACTGGGATGCAGCTACACCCATTAGCAGACTACCTAAAGACCTTCTGAGCCCAGAGCTACCTCTAGACACGCCCCAGACATGGCCCTGCCCACCAGAGGACCAAGACCCAGCTCCACCTACCAGTGGACAGACACCAGTCCCTCCCACCAGGAAGCCTGCACAAGCCTCTAGACCAGCCTTACCCATGAGGAGGGCAGACAACAGAAGCAAGAAAACTACAGTCCCACAGCCTGCAGAGCGAATCCACAAACAAGCCAGACACTTCCCTGGGACTAGCTGGCCCCAGGCCCTTGGGTGACGAGAGGAAGTGCATTGTTGGGACACATAGGATGTCTCCTACAGAGGGCCACTTCCCCAAAGTCAAGAAACATAACTAACTTACCATAAATATAAAAATACAAATAGCAATTTAGACAAAATGAGGCAACAGAAGAATATGTTTCAGACAAAGGAACAAGATAAAACCCCAGAAGAAGAACTAAGTGATGTGGAGATAGGCAATCTACCCTAGAAAGAGTTCAGAGTAATGATCGTAAAGATGATCCAAGAACTCAGGATGAGAATGGATGCGCAGAGGGAGAAATTGTAAGTATTTTAAAAATAATTGGAAAATATAAAGAACAACACAAACAGAACTGAAGAATACTATAACTGAAATGAAAAGTACACTAGAAGGAATCAATAATAGAGTAAATGAGGTGGAAGAATGGATCAGTGAACTGGAAGACCAAGCAGTGGAAATCACTGCTGCTGAACAGAAAAAAAGAAAAAAAAGAATGAGAAGAAATGAGGACAGATTAAGAGACTTCTGGGAAAACATCAAGTTGTGCTAATATTTGCATTATAGGGGGCCCAGAAGGAGAAGAGAATGAGAAAGGACTGAGAAAATATTTGAAGAGATAATTGCTGAAAACTTTCCTAACATGGGAAAGGAAACAGTCACCTAAGTCCAGGAAGTGCAGAGGGTCCCATACAAGATTAACCCACAGAGGAACACAAGACACATTGCAATCAAATGACAAAAATGAAAGATAAAGAGAGAATATTAAAAGCAACAAGGGAAAAGCAACAAATAATATGCAAGGGAACTCCTACAAGGCAACGAGCTGATTTTTCAGTAGAAACTCTGCAGGCTAGTAGGGAGGGGCACAATATATTTAAAATGATGAAAGAGAAAAACCTACAACCAAGAATACTCTACCCAGCGAGACTCTTATTCAGATTTTAAGAAAAATCAAAAGCTTTACAGACAAGCAAAAGCTAAAAGAATTCAACACCACCAAACCAGCTTTACAACAAATGCTAAAGAAACAAAACAAAAAACAAAAACAAAAAGACTTCTCTAGGCAGAAAAGTAAATAGAAATAAGAAAATTACAAAATGCAAAAGCTCACTGGTAAAGGCAAACATACAATAAAGGTAGGAAAATATCTACATACAAAGCAAGTAGGGAGGTTAAAAGACAAAAGTAGTGAAATTATTTGTATCCACAATAAGCAGTTAAGGGCTACACAAAACAATTAGATGTAAAATATAATATCAAATCAGTAATCATGAGGGGAAGAAAGTACAAATGCAGGGTAGCTAAAATGCATTTGAAATTAAGAGATCAGCACTTAAAACAAGCATGTCTGTATATAGACTGATATACAAAAACCTCATGGTAACCACAAAACAAAAATCTATAATAGATATGCACACAAAAAAGAAAAAGGAATCCAAAAATAACACTAAAGATAGTCATCAAATCACAAGAGAAGAGAAGAAGAAAGTGAAAAAAAAAGAACTACAAAAACAATTAACAAAATGGCAATAGGAACATACATATTGATAACTACCTTAAATGTAAACAGAGTAAATGCTCCAACCAAAATACATAGACTGGCTGAATGGATACAAAAACAAGACCTGTATATATGCTGCCTACAAGAGGCTCCCTTCAGATCTAGAGACACATACAGACTGAAAGTGAGGGGATGGAAAAAGGTATTTCACACAAATGGAAATCAAAAGAAGGCTGGAGTAGCGATACTTATATCAGACAAAATAGACTTAAAGACTGTCACAGGAGACAAAGAAGGACACTACATATTGATCAAAGGATAAATCCAAGAAGATGTAACAATTGTAAATATATATGCACCCAACATAGGAGCACCTCATTATATAAGGCAAATGTTAACAGACATAAAAGGAGAAACTGACATTAACATAACAATAGTTGGGGGGGCTTTAACACACCACTTACATCAGTGGACAGATCATACAGACAGAAAATCAAAAAGGAAACACAGACCTTGAATGACACATTAGACTAGATGGACTTAATTGATATTTATAGAGCATTCCATTCAAATGCAGCAGAATACACATTCTTTTCAAGTGCACATGGAACATTCTCTAGGGTAGATCTCATGCTGGGCCAAAAGCAAGCCTTTAAGAAAACTGAAATTATATCAAGTATCTTTTCTGACCACAATGCTATGAGGCTAGAAATCAATAACAAGAAAAAAGCTGCAAAAAGACAAACACATGGAGGCTAAACAATATGCTACTAAACAACCAATGGGTCACTGAAGAAATCAAAGAGGAAATCAAAAAATACCTAGAGACAAGGGAAAATGAAAACATGATGATCCAAAACCCATGTGGCACAGCAAAAGCAGTTCTAAGAGGGACGTTTATAGTGATAGAAGCTTACCTCAGGAAACAAGAAAAATCTCAGATAAACCTTACCTTACACATAAAGCAACTAGAGGAAGAAGAACAAACAAAACCCAAAGTTAGTAGAAGGAAAGAAATCATAAATATCAGAGCAGAAATAAATGAAATAGAGACTAAAAATACAACAGAAAAGATCAATGAAACTAAAAGTTGGTTCTTTGAAAAGATAAACAAGATTGAAAAACATTTAGCCAGACTCATCAAGAAAAAAAGGGAGAGGGTCCAAATCAATAACGTCAGGAAAAAAAAAAAAGTTACAAATGACACTACAGAAATACTAAGGATCATAAGAGACTACTATGAGCAACTATATGCAAATAAAATGGACAACCTAGAAAAAATGGAAAAATTCTTAGAAAGGTAGAATCTCCCAAGACGGAACCTGGAAGAAAGAGAACATATGAACAGACCAATTACCAGTACTGAAGTTGAATCAGTAATTTTAAAACTCCCAATAAACAAAAGTCCAGGACCAGATGGCTTCACAAGCAAATTTGATCAAACATTTAGAGAAGAGTTAACACCTATCCTTCTGAAAGTAGTCCGAAAAATTTCAGAGGAAGGAACACTTCCAAATTCATTCTATAAGGTCACCATCAACCTAACACCAAAACCAGACAAAAAGATCACAAAAAAAGAAAATTACAGGCTAATATTGATGAACACAGATGTGAAAACCCTGAACAAAATACTAGCAAACTGAATGCAACAACACGTTATAAGGAGCATACATCATGATCAAGTGGGATTTATACCAGGTATGCAAGGATTTTTCAATATCTGCAAATCAATCAATGTGATACACCACATTAACAAACTGAAGAACAAAAATCATATGATCATCTCAATAGATGCAGAAAAAGCTTCTGACAAAATTCAACATCCATTATAATAAAAACTCTCCAGAAAGTGGGCATAGAGGTAACCTAGCTCAACACAATAAAGTCCATATATGACAAACCCTCACCTAACATCATACTTAAAGGTGAAAACCTGAAAGCATTTTCTCTAAGATCAGGAACAAGATAGGGATGCTCACTCTCTCCACCTTTATTCAACATAGTTTTGGACGCCCTAGCTATGGCAATCAGAGAAGAAAAAGAAGTAAAAGGAATCCATATTGGTAAAGAAGTAAAACTGTCACTGTTGCAGATGACATGATGCTATACATACAGAATCCTAAAGATGCTACCGGAAAACTACTAGAGCTCATCAATGAATTCGGTAAAGTTACTGGATACAAAATTAACATACAGAAATCTGTTGTATTTCTATACAAGAACAATGTAAGATCAAAACGAGAAATTAAGGAAACAATCCCTTTTATCACTGCATCAAAAAGAATAAAATACCTAGGAATAAACCTACCCAAGAAGGGGCTTCCCTGTGGCACAGTTGTTAAGAATCTGCCTGCCAATGCAGGAGACAGAGGTTCGAGCCCTGGTCCGGGAAAATCCCACATGCCGTGGAGCAACTAAGTCCACGTGCCACTACTACTGAGCCTGTGCTCTAGAGCCGTGAGCCACAACTACTGAGCCCACGTGCCACAACTACGGAAGCCTGCGCACCCTAGAGCCCATGTCCCGCAACAAGAGAAGCCACTGCAATGAGAAGCCCGCACACCACAAGGAAGAGTAGCCCCCACTCACCACAACTAGAGAAAAGCCTGCCAACGCAGCCAAAAATAAAATAAATTAAATAAATAAATTAAAAAAAAACCCAAACATAAACCTACCCAAGGAGACAAAAGACCTGTACTTGGATAACTATAAGTTTCTGATGATAGAAACTGAAGATGGCACGAACAGATGGAAAGATATACCATGTTCTTGGACTGGACGAATCAATAGTGTTAAAATGACCATACTACCCAAGGCAATCTACAGATACAGTGCAATCCCTATCAAATTACCAATGGTATTTTTCACAGAATTAGAACAAAAAATTTTTTAATTTGTACGGAAACACAAAAGACCCCGAATACCCAAGACAATCCTGAGAAACAAGAATGAAGTTGGAGGAATCGTGCTCCCTGACTTCAGACTATACTACAAATCTACAGTAATCAAGACAGTATGGTACTGACACAAAAACAGAAATATAGATCAATGGAACAGCATAGAGAGCTCAGAAATAAGCCCATGCATTTATGGTCAATTAATCTATGACAAAGGAGGCAAGAATATACAATGGAGAGAAGACAGTCTCTTCAATAAGTGGTACTGGGAAATCTGGACACCTACATGTAAAAGAATGAAATTAGAACATTCTCTAACACCACATACAAAAATAAACTCAAAGTGGATTAAAGACCTAAATGTAAGACCAGATGCTGTAAAACGACTAGAGGAAAACACAGGCAAAACACTCTTTTACATAAATCACAGCAAAATCTTTTTGGATCCATCTCCTGGAGTAATGGAAATAAAAACAAAAATAAACAAATAGGACCTAATTAAACTTAAAAGCTTTGCACAACAAAGCAAACCACAAGCAAAACGAAAAGACAACCTACAGAATGGGAGAAAATATTTCCAAAAGATGTTATCAAAAAGGGATTAACTTCCAAAATATACAAACAGCTCATACAGTTTAATATAAAAAAAAAAACAATCAAAAAATGGGCAGAACACTAAATACACGTTTATCCAAAGAAGACATACAGATGACTAGCAGGCACATGAAAAGATGCTCAAAATTGTTAATTATTAGAGAAATGCAAATCAAAAATAAAATGAGGTATCTCACCTTATACCAGTAAGAATGGCCATCATTAAAAAGTCTATAAATAATAAATGCTGGAGAGGATGTGGAGAAAAAGGAACCCATCCTACACTGTTAGTGGGAATGTAAATTGGTACAGCCACTATGGAGAACAGTATGGAGCTTCCTTAAAAAACTAAAAATAGAGTTACCATATGAGCCTGAAATCCCACTCCTGGGAATATATCTACAGAAAACCATAATTCAAAAAGATACATGTGCCCCAATGTTCATTAGCAGCACTATTTATAATAGCCAAGACATGGAAACAACCTAAGTGTCCATCAACAGATGAACAGATAAAGAAGATGTGGTATATATACACAATGTAATATTACTCAGCCATAAAAAAGAATGAAATAATGCCATTTGCAGCAACATGGATGGACCTAGAGATTATCATATTAAGTGAAGTAAGTCAGATAAAGACAAATATCATATGATATCACTTATATGTGGAATATAAAAAAAATACAAATGAACTTATTTACAAAACAGAAACAGACTCACAGACATAGAAAACAAACTTATGGTTACCAAAGGGGATAGCAGGGGGCTGGAGAGGATAAATTAGGGGGTTGAGATTAACATATACGCACTACTATACATAAAACAGATAACCAAAAAGGACCTACTGTATAGTACAGGGGAACTATACAATATCTTGTAATAAGCTATAATGGAAAAGAATCTAAAAAAGAATATATATGTAACTGAATCAGTTTGCTGTACACCTGAAACTAATACATTTTAAATTAGCTATACTTCAATTTAAAAATGGTTAAAAAATTAATTGAACTGTACACTAAAAATATACTTTATTGTATGATGCCTTAAAAATAAAATTATACGTGTAATTTCAAAAAAAGTTGAGATGACCATAAAAAGGAACACATGGTAACTCTTTTTATATATAATTCATTAGAATGAGTTTCATTAAAATATGTATTGTGACCCTTGTCAATTACTTTAAGCTTACAGGTAATCAGAAAGAAACCACCTCAACCATTCACCCCACACAATCTTGTCAGCTAGTTTCAATAGCTACATTTGAGCTACAAAACTCAGTATTTGTTTCATCAATGCCTTTTCTGCTCAGATCAGCTAGAGTTTGTTTCTGCTGTTTATAAATAAGGACCCTGACTAGTGCAATTTCTGAAACTGTAAAATAAGCTACAAGGATATATTATACAATACTGTAGTCAATATTTTATAATAACTATAAAGGGTGTATAACTTTTAAAAATTGTGAATCACTACATTGTACACCTGTAACATATAATATTTTAGAGCAAATACACTTGAATTAAAGAAGGAAAAAAACTGTAAAAAATCTGAAAGAAGGTAGAAGAAAAAAAAAGAAAAAAAGATGGAGAGCCCTAATCAGAAAACAGGAAATAATATAGCAGAAATGTGTCCAAATATACTAGAAAGCAGAGTAAATGTGAATGGGTTAAATCTAACTATTAAAAGACTAAGACACACACACAAAAAGGTCTAAGATTCACATATTGGATTAAAAAAATTCAACTTTATGCTATTTCTAGTTACAAGGGCCTCACCAAACAGAAAATAACATAAAGTTTGAAGATAAAGAAATGGAAAAAATATATATTACAGGAAAATTGTAACTAAGAGCTCAGCATTTTTACTTGCTTTCCAAAATTACTAAACTTGTTTTCTATTCCTTCTCACCTCTGCCCACATTTTTTGCACACTGCATCAAATTATCATACACATAATTTATATCAAATAATGGAGCTCCTTGCTTTGTTAGCTGGAAGAGGAACATTTTCTTGCTTAAATTTCTCTAATACCTCAATTAAGTTAAATTGTTAATCCCTATGTATAAAAAAAAAAGAAAGAAAAAGAAAACCATACTCTATTAAGAAGGAGAAAACCTAAAACTGTAGAACTAAGCTGAGCTCAGAATCTTCTTTTCTTAGACCTTCCATTTTGGAGTACATGCAAAAGAGAGTTGACATTATTTTAACAGAACTTAAGGAAAAGTACATGGACTCTGACACCAGATAGACTTGGATTTGAATCCAAACTCTGCCACTGACTATGTGACAATGAATAAAATCTTTTATTTTGCCGAGCCTAAGTTTTCTCTCTACAAAATGGAAATGAACATCTCTACTTTCAGGGGTTTTATAAAGATTTAATAAGATAATTAATCAAAGAAGTTGTTCTCAACCTAATTGGAGTCACCTGGGGAGATTTAGAAAGTACTTGTGCCTGGATCCCTTCCCCAGAGATTCTGATGTAATTTGTCTGGAATAGAACCTGGGCACTTGGTTTTCTAAAAGCTATCCAAGTGATTCTAATGTGCAGCTAAGGTTGGGAAACACTGATCTAAACATAGAGTCTAGCCCACTGCATGGTATATAGAATTCATGCCAAAATTATAACTAGGATGATGAGGATGATGATCATGATGATGATGATCATGATGGTGATAAAGGTGATAAATTTCAGCTACAAAATTCAGGCAGTGAAATTGACCTAGTGCAATTATTCCTCCACAGAACTCAAGAGAAAAAGAAGCCACTTAACATGGAAATTATCAGTAACTTCAAAATAATACATATATATTATTTTCATAGCTCTTAACTTCTAATCCTCTATACCGCTTATGAGGTAAATATGGATTTTAGGAGTGAATATTACTCAGAAAGTTTAATTGTTTTGCAAAGGTGACAGGTTAGGAAATAACTAAGCCAGAATGAAAATTTAAATCTCTGTAATCCAAGTTCAGTACTACTTCTATTATTTCACAATTGTCCACAGTGGGCAATGGTATAGTTCTGCTTCTTCACAGACAGAATTTACAGGTAATTTTCTAAGTTTGGAAAGTAATCCTGAGATCACATGATGATTGGAGCAAAGGGTACAATTGCTATAGTCACTAATGATCTCATTAATTTGTGAGTGGTCTGAACCCAAAGATTATGCTTTGTTCATCTACCTCCCTAGTAACTTGCATAGTGACTGGCACTTAATTGGTGCTCAATAAATATTTGCTGAATGAATATTAGAATGATCTAAAACAATCACTTTTAAAAATTTTTTTAAAGTTTTTAAAAAGTGGTGTCAATAGCTGATAATAAAAACTCTAAATGTATTATTTTCAATTAAAATTAATGACCAGGGGCTTCCCTGGTGGCGCAGTGGTTGAGAGTCCGCCTGCCGATGCAGGGGACGCGGGTTCGTGCCCCGGTTCCCGGAAGATCCCACATGCCGCGGAGCGGCTGGGCCCGTGAGCCACGGCCGCTGAGCCTGCACGTCCGGAGTCTGTGCTCCGCAACGGGAGAGGCCACAACAGTGAGAAGCCCAAGTACCGCAAAAAAAAAAAAAAAAAAAAAAAAAATTAATGACCAAAAGGATTTATTCCAAGTGTATTAATCAAGGAAAATACTTGGAGCAGAAAACAGAAGTTATTGCTTCCTTTCTTTCTCTCTCTCTCTCCCTCCTTCCCCCCCGAACACACATATGAAAACTAAACTAATTCAAGGAGTATTATTTAATACATAAGGGCATTATTCATATACTGATTTTAAAATTATATCACAAATTTTGTATTTTATTAGTAGAACATATCCATAACACTTCAATTAAAGTTAATTGAAATTGGATATGTAAGTTTTTTAACTTCAAATGATGTACGATTACCTGAGATTTTACCTACACATAGGAAATAAAAATCCATATTACTGCTTATACATATAGGGTAAAAAATTATTAGATGGCTAAGATTAGAAGAACTTTTCATGGAAATGAAAAGTAAGAAGCAAACTTGTTATTCTAAAGAAATAGATATTTGCTACCTAAAATAAATTATTAATAAAGATGTAGGTGCTTTATCATAATATTGAGACATAATTTTACATATATAGTACATGAGCCTCCTGTGTAAATATTAAAAATGTACTACATATATCACAGTAGTTACACATCATTTACCTGGTATTATTGATATGATGCATTTATGTCTTTAGTGAGATACTTTGAGATGGAAGAATGTGGACATCATTTTCTAGTGAATAGTGATACAAGGATTCAGATAATTCTGAAACTATACTTTAGAATATAGTAATAATGCTTTTTGAGGGCAAGGGGGAGGGCAAATCATAATGTTCTATTCTCCACTTAAGAGACAGGCATTCAGTGACATGGACAGTTCACATGATGTTACAGGACGTCAAAGGCCACATGACTTTGGGGGGAAAGTTTCATGGAGAAGGCAGGATTAAGCCTAGCTTGAAGGCAGCAAATAATCTGAACAGGAAAGGAAAATGAGTTAAGAAGTCCAAGAAGCAGACTTTGTAATAAGTTTTAGAAAGAAACAACAAGGAGACCAAATTAGCTACAGCTGGAGGTTCATCTAAGAAAAGAGTGGGAGACAGGCTTGGAAAGTTGGGTTAGGACCAAGTAGAGGAGGATTTTGAAGGAAAGTCTCAAAAAATTCAATTTATTCGTGTTGTCAGGTAGGAACCTGAATGACACAGAATAGATTAAATTATGCTGAGGTTTAAAACAAAAATCTCAGTGGCTTAAAACAAGTTTATCTCTGGTTCCTGCTACATGTTCACCTTTAGTTGGTGAGAAGTTTTCTCTGTGTTGGCCTCATCCAGGGATGCAGTGTTAACCGTCTGAAAGGCCTCCATCTTGGAAGGGAGACAGGAAAAAGCTATGCACACACAGGCTCAACGGCTTCCACCTAGAAGAGACACCTATTCTACCAATATTTCATTGGCCAAAGCAAGTTCCATGGTCATATCTAATTTCATAAAAGTAGGGAAGGGCCATCGTATCGCGTGCCTGGGGGCCAGGGAATGGGAAATATTGGTGAAGAGCACTAATGACCAGTCTGATGGCTTTGCTTGGGCACATTAAATTATACAATTAGAAATCTGTTTGTGAAGAATACTTGGCTGTAGAGTGCAAAATAGATGTAAAGGACAGAGCTGGAGAGAGGGAAGCTATCTCCACAATAATTACAATTATGTACATGTAGCAACAACAGTCTGAACAGGGGGAAGAAAAGCATATCCGTGAGAGACATTGTGAAGGAACAAATGAGAAAACTTGTTAACTAACAGGCATAAAGTGTGAAGGAAAGGAAAATGTTGAAGATGATTAAGAGATCTCAAGCCTATATAAATGATGTTTCTCTTAAAAGCAGAGGAAAGATGAAGGAGGGGGCAGTTTAGGGGAAAGAAAAATTTCATGTTAAATCAAGTTGTGAACTATGAAAACTGACATTTGGGGACATTTAGAAATATTATTATGAAGTTTAACTCTTCCAAACCCTGGAAGAAATTTGGTGGAGTTTTAAGTATGTGGCTCATTTGATTTTAATTTATTCTAATATATTTAAAGATTTCACTACAATTCCTAATCCAGGTGGAAGGCGAGGGAGGAAGCAAGGTGGAGCAGCTGGAGGATTTGAGCTGCAAGGCAGTCTCACTGGAATCTTCAGCTGACCCATGGGATGTTCTGCAGAATTGGCGCCCCTAGAGCTGTCTTGAGTCAGGGCAAGAGGGCTGGGCCTTTAAATCTCAGAGAGGTGTGACCACGGACCAGGTGGATCTCTTGGCTGAGACAATTCCTGAAGAAGGCTGACTGCTGGCGTTACTGTCAGCAGCTGGGGTGACAAGTCTTCTTTTCCGAAGGGGCATCTGAGCAGAACATCACACCGTCCTTACAATCACAGATGCCTAGATTTAGCATATGCGAAGGTGGGAGAAGAGACTTGAGGAAAAAAAAATGTCTAGAATACCTAAACAAAATATAAATATTTTGTGAGGTAAATCATTTTCTTAGGGTTGGTATTCCCATAGGTTAACCTTTCACTGATCTGAGCTGAACCTATGTATAATTCACAAGCATGACGTTCCTCGGGGAAAAATCATAGACCATGGCCTCCACGTCAAACAGCTTGAGAAGTATATGGGGATTCAAGCTATCAAACCTTCTTGTTGTCTTAATAGCTCACTCAGGTTTCACCTTGGAGGTTTTCATCAAGCACCTATATAATCTGAAAAATAACAGGCTGGTTGTATTAAAATCTGAGGGAGATGGTTTCATTTCTTGGGTGATTTCATTACTATCTGGCATTTAGTGTTAATTGGGAATGCAGGCAATGAAGCATTGGGTAAAGTGATGAAACATCTTTCATGACTGCTCAAATATTAGGTGTACCCATCATTCCCAAAAGGTAGGGACCAAAAAATCAGAGGCAGAATTAGTTTAAAGATCAAAAGAGAAGGATCTGTAAGGTTAACTGTCAAGGTAAGAGGCATATGCCTAAACAAAAAAGAAAAAAAGTGCTATTCTGAAAAATATCAAACCAGCTTGTATTATTTATTCCCATTTGTACAAATGTGTTTATGTGTGTGTATCTAGGTAGAAAAAAAAATCACATATGAATATCTACTGATATATAGGGTTATCCATGAGATATTAAGTGAACAAAAGCAAAAGCACGTTGAAAGGAAATGCGTACATTATGCTACTATTCTGATAATAAAATAATCAGCCAACCAAAACTACATTTTTTTTTTGCATTTATGCGCTTGTATTCATTTACGTGAGCAAGTAGAAAACAAAACTAGTAACCTAATGAGAACGGGAGGGAAAAGAATGTGTGATAATTGGCATTTTTATCACATCGTTGCTGTATATTGTTTCACCAGTTACAATAAGGAAGTATTCAATTTCGAATGAATTCATTTTTGAGTTGAAAAACATATGAAGAAATTCATACAAATGAAAAACAAAATATAACAACACACAGATCCTATTATTAAAGTAGGAATTTTAGGGTTGCTGTTTAAAAGCAACTCTAGAAACCATTCAGAAGCCAAAACACCTTTCAAGGAGTTTGGTGTGCAAAAACAAGCACATATGAGACAGGAATAAACAGGGGTTCTTTTGTCTACAGCAAGCAGTGCAATCTTGACCTCCGTAGCGATCTGAGCTAATCAGCCTGTCCTGTCCATATAGGGCCATTCAGAGCAGAACAAATTTTTACCAAAAATGGTACAATGACCTGAGGAAAATAATTAAAGGATGATTTTTATGAATTGCCAGGGTTAGTTTTGATAGAAGTTATTTGTTTTAGATTTTGCCTTATAAAGTACTTTGGTTCAGGAAGTGTTGCTCTACAGGCCTAAAGACTTACAGAAGAATGTAATGTTATTAGAAAAATATGAAGAAGGAGCTTTTCCAGATGGGGGAATTCTAACAGGAGGAAAATTATAATTGCCAGTGGATAAATGAGAGATACTGGATTAACTGATGATCTACAACGGACTCATTTAAAAGATGCTAGAAGATCACTGTGAGAATTCCTTAAAGGATTCATAGGTGGATTCTATTATGTAGAATAAACTGAACTTCAGAAAGATGTCTGGATTATGAATGACAGTAAAATCTTTAAATATATTAGAATAAATTAAAATCAAACGGGCCACACACTTAAAACTCCACAAAATTTCTTTCAGTGTTTGGAAGAGTTAAATTTCATAATAATATTTTTAAATGTCCCCAAATGTCAGTTTTCATAGTTCATAACGATTTAATGTGGAAGTTTTCTTTCAAAAGCAAATAGTGCATAATCATTTTCCATAGAGTTTTCTATATCAAAAATATCTACTAAATTCAGTGCTATCTTACTTATCTCGCTCCTACCTAGCCATACCTCCAGTGTGGATGGATTTAGTGTACAAATAAACCTATTTTCTTAAAAATGAGGCCAATATATAAGAAGAAAATTCTATTAGGGAAGAGCACCTATAATCTTAGCTGAATGATCTAAAAAAAATTACATCCACTTTTCATGAAATGAAAACCACAGGACTTCATAAATTCTTCCTTTGTGGAGGACAACTTGGTGTATCTGAAAGCATGATCCATCTGTACAACGTATAAAAACAACTCAGAACAGGCACACAAGCCAGCCAAGACAAGGCGAGTTCCCACTGTGCAAACCTGAATCCCATGCAGACAATTCCAAGATTATTTATTGCACCTTGGTGTTACAGGGAATGAGAGCGACTAATTGTGCATAATCATTTTTCAAATGGCTTCCGCATCAAAAGTATCCATTAAATTCAGCACAACTTGATTTTTCTGGCTCCCAATCTATCCAAATCTGCAGTTGACGTTGATTTATTTTTCATGTAACCTACTGAGCCCTGCAATGTGCCCCGCACTTTGCCAAATAATTCAGTCTCTAGCACAGACCTTCCGCATGGGTTTCCTTCTCCCAATTTTTTTTTTTTTTTGTCGTACGCGGGCCTCTCACTGCTGTGGCCTCTCCAGCTGCGGAGTACAGGCTCCGGATGCGCAGGCCCAGCGGCCATGGCTCACGGGCCCAGCCGCTCCGCGGCATGTGGGATCCTCCCGGACCGGGGCACTAACCCGTGTCCCCTGTATCGGCAGGCAGACTCTCAACCACGGCGCCACAAGGGAAGCCCCCTTCTCCCTATTTTATAGATGAGTAAACCAAGGGCAAGAAACATTAAGCACCTTGTCCAAGGTCATACAAACCATTAATGACTAGGCTGGGTTTAGAACCTCACTAAGTCTGACTTTAAAGCCTAGAGTATTTACACTGTAACATGCTGTTGCCAAGGAGTTTCTGTTCAAGGTACCTCTCCTTTTATACATTTTTAAAAAATCAGAATGATTAGGCTGAACTCTTAGCTTTCTTTTATTCTTGTTCAGGAGATGAATGATGCGCTAATGAGCCTGGAATGACCAGTTAGTGAAACCACTGGTGATTCAATGAAGACATTGCTGAGATATTTTACAGAATGACCAAATTCACTATATTTCATCACATTTTAAAAATTCTGCAAATATACGTGTACATAATTTTAGATAATTATGTAAATGAAACCCTCTTTCTTATCCAGACACCTATCTTCACCAGCAAACTCCTCCACATTCACTCTCCAACCCTTGGAAGTAGGTGGTTGACTTTTTAAGATATGTTTCTTTTTTGGTTTTTTTGGCTGCTCAGAGTGGCTTTTGGGATCTTAATTCCCCATCCAGGGATTGAACCCGGGCCACGGTAGTGAAAGCACAGAGTCCTAACCACTGGACCGTCAGAGAATTCCCACGGTACCTTTCTTATGATAGCTCCTCTCTCCCTCTTTTCCTTTTCATCTTCTCCCTAGGGAATAATGTCCCATGTTTACAACCTGGTAAATATCCTTCTATATTTTCCATGTTTATATAATTTTATGAAATACACACAAACATGAATATTCATACCTACCGTTATATATAACATCTGCAAATATAGAAAGGCATGTCCTTCTTTAATGAATATTGGATGGTGTCCTAACTACTTTTTCTCCATCCTGCTTTTCTCACTAAACAATACTGAGGGAAAACCCCTCCAAGTTAACTAGTCTACACTTTGATTCAATATATTTGTTGGTTTCACCATGTTTACCAATGTAGTAACAAACATCTATGTATGTGTGTTTTTATTTCTATAAAAGCATTCCAGGAGTTGAATTGTTAAAGATACAGTCTATGTAGTATTAATTTTAATAGATATTGTCAGATTGTTTTCCAAGAAGGCTGTAACTGTTCACATTACCAGCTGCAATGCAAGTGCCCTTTTTTCTGCTTTTCTGGCAAGAATAGTTCTTTTTAAATTTGCCAGGTTGATGGGAATAAAGTGATGTATCACTTAATTTGCATATCCCTTGCTATTTGTGTATTTGGACATCTTTTCACAAGTTTTTTTGTCACATGGATTTAGTCTGCTCATTTTTTATGGAATTGTTTATTTTCTTTGCTCTCTAAGGATTTTTGTATATTCTAGATAGTAACCATATGTTCAATGAAGATACATGTGGGGTTTTTTTGTGTTTTATTTTTTTGTTTTTTTACAAAAGCCTATCGTTTATCTACTAACTATTTTTGAGGGATCTGGCAGAAATTTTAACTTTAATTTAGTTAAATAAGTCTGTCCTTCCTTTTTAAAATCTCGGTGTCTTTCTGTTTTGGTTAAAAAGTTCCCCTGCTCCTATGTTGTCAGTATTATCACCTAGATAATATTTTAAGATTATTGCTGCCTTATTTTTTACATTTAGTTCTTTTTTTTTTTTTGTGGTATGCGGGCCTCTCACTGCTGTGGCCTCTCCCGTTGCAGAGCACAGGCTCTGGACACGCAGGCTCAGCAGCCATGGCTCACGGGCCCAGCCGCTCCGCGGCATGTGGGATCCTTCCGGACCGGGGCATGAACCCGCGTCCCCTGCACCGGCAGGCGGACTCCCAACCACTGCGCCACCAGGGAAGCTCTGTTTATACTTTTTTGCATTGTGATGATATTGCTTTAAAAATTCTAGTTTTATAGCATTAAAAAAATCATCCAAAAATCATAGACATCTCCCTGAATGGTGAGATACAACTAGTCTGCCCTCATCCACTTATGTAAAGTTCTATAGCACATAGGAATAGGAGAGAACAGGACTCAAGTTTGGTTTTTGGTTTTGTTTCTTTTCACTTATGATGTGTGAAGACTGCTGCCACTTGGTGGTAGAGGTATTCCATCATTACGCCATTAATAGATCTCACTAGAATAAGGTTTCATTACTCTGGATATTGGATAAGGCCCTGCCAGAAGGCCTTCAATACCCTAAGGATAAGATGTGCTAAGTCCCCAAATTAGGTACAGCCATCTTTGGGCAAAAATTTGAGGGTCTGTACTGGGTTTGAGGAGCCTTGATCAAGATATTTCCCGAGGGTGACAAACACATAATTGCACTTATCAGCTTTCGGCTGCCTTGATTAATGCAACCTTCTGTGATTTATCACCCACACTATTTTTAATCAGGGGCTCTCCTCATTGTAATAGACTAGAGATTTTCAGGAATGGCAACGCAGGCTTGTTTTATTTATTTGTTTGGTGAAATTTCCTGAGAACACATTACAGGCAAAAACACCCAGTCATTTTGTAGAGACCTGGGATTAGTTGATATCAGAATGGGATGTTTTCCACCCAACCTCCTTAATGTTTTAAAGGAAGTTTCTGATTTTTCCTCCTGTTACCCTCCAACCACCCTGCACCTATCCTGACATTCAAAGCATTTGGTTAAGGCAGTGTCCGCTAGATCACTCCACTCTCCACTGTAAAGTTACTATCTTTCCATTTCCATACTCTGCTCTTCAGAAATGAGTCATTAAATCCAGTAAGGGGGTGGGTAGTTAGTTGTGTGTGTGGGGGGGGTGACTGGCCGGGTGGGGGAGGAAGGGAGAATTAAGCTCTACCTCCTGGATGGAGGAATACCAGTGATGGTTTGTTTGTTTGTTTGTTTTTGCAGTACGCGGGCCTCTCACTGTTGTGGCCTCTCCCATTGCGGAGCATAGGCTCCGGACACGCAGGCTCAGCGGCCATGGCTCACGGGCCCAGCCGCTCCGCGGCCTGTGGGATCTTCCCGGACCGGGGCACGAACCCGTGTCCCCTGCATCGGCAGGCGGACTCTCAACCACTGTGCCACCAGGGAAGACCCCAGTGATGGGTTTTGATCAAAGCAATACTTCAAGAAAATTAAATTGATAAGAAGCACTAGAGGGGAAGAGGCTGTTTGGCTGAGAGATCAGTTACAAAATTCAAAGCCTGAAGAATTGAGGACATGAACAAAAGCAGACATTTGGTGAAGTCACACCTCGAAAATAATATCGTGTAAGTGAAAGAAACCAAGTGATTGGAAATGGGGGGAGAATGAGAAAGGAAACCTCGAGCTATATTGAGGTTTTGATCCTGAGTAGCTGGGAAAAGGGAGATACAACAGAAAACACAGAAGATGGACACTTTTGGTTGGGGAATAGAGACTTTGAGGTTCCTGCGGGCATCAAGGTGGACACATTGAGCTAGCAATTAAAAATGAAATCACAAAACCATTTACCTCCTTGGGAAATTTGCTACCTTCTAGGGCCCATTCTATGACACAAGGCTGCTCTTTCCTGCTCTCCAATCATACTTCTAAGAAAACTGTTCACTTTTGGTGGAAAGGCTCAGAATATGTTAGGGGTAGTGGCAGAGGTCAGAGGAACACTCCTCTGAGAATAGATCTGGATCACTCCATCTGTCCTATAGATGAGGCTTGGCTCAGTTATCACCATCTCACTGTAAATCTAACTTTGCTGTGAAAGTTTGGGGCCTGTAATTACCTTAAGCATAGAACGTTCAGTGTTTCTCATTACCTATGTGAAGAGATAATCTGAAGATATTTGAGATCTAGCATTTCTCAGTTTGGGAAATGGTAACAGACAAGGAAACCTTCATTAGCATTTCCATTTTGCATTTCAAATGGAATGGGGGTGTGTTCAAAACTGAGCCTGCGTAAGCTTTAAAGCAGTCCTTAATTATATGTTTGGCAATGCCTGAAAGGCTGAGGAGTCCCTGAAATAAAGAAGAGTGTTGACTAAATATCTACGCCTTTTGAGGGTGGATGGGAGGAATGCAGGGAATCTTAAAATCTCAGGGTGGAAGGAGACTGCAAAGGTGATTTATTCTTCTCCATCCCTTCACCACGGTGAGGATAGCAGAGAGGTGAGGGCAAACGAGAGGAGGAAGGTTATGAAAACGGTCCCAGAGTGATGGGGCTCTGTCCTCTTTTAAATGGCCGTCTTACTAGGAGACCCATAGCCCTCCTGGCAGGCTACTCCAGCATCTACTGACTGATGGCCGGAATTCATTTCTCTCATGTCACCTAAATAGCTCAGAGTTAATAACTCATTCTGTTTGTGCTGTTAATGATAAACCACTTGTAAAGATTGGTTTAATTTCTAAAAGATACAGTGCAAACTATGAGATGGAAGTGTCAGGTACAGAGACTTTGTGAATGTTTTCTTATTTCTTTCTTACGCTTCTTTTTGTCTTACACAAACCTTGTTTTGCTTCTTCTTCCCTTTTCCTCGTTTATCATCTTATTTATCACTTACAGTGTTACATTCTGTTTGTGTTAATAGCAGGATAATATCAACTTCAAAGCCTTTAGCAGTATGCTTTTTTATGAATTTAGAAATTAAAGGTTTCTGAATATCTTGAAATAGCCAATATTTCCTAGAAATATCTAATATTAGAATGTTTCTAATATTAGAAACATTCTAATATTAGAATGCTTATTTGCTATTAAAAACTTTTCATGTAAATTGCCTAGATTAAAAACAAATGAGGGGCTTCCTTGGTGGTCCAGTGGTTAAGACTTCATCTTCCAATGCAGGGGGTATGGGTTTGATCCCTGGTTGGGTAGCTAAGATCCCACATGGCTTGTGGCCAAAAAACCATTGCTTCATAAACATAGAGGCAATATTGTAACAAATTCAATAAAGACCTTAAAAATGGTCCACATCAAAAAAAACCTTAAACAAGCAAGCAAACAAACAAATGAGAAAGGCTTCCTGAGAAAATTGACTTTATCGTATAACATTCTATCCGCATCCTGCGGCCACTGGCCTCCCACATCCTCCTACTCTCACCAACCCACCACGGTTGCTCATTTCTCATTGTTCTCTCCCCTTCATTCTGCTCTGCACCTCCTTCTGGTCCAGCCACCGGACACCTATCTTCTCCTAGCATCCTCCTCCACACTCACTGTCCAACACATGAAACTTCACGTTTTGTGTTTCTCTCATGCCTTGCATTTTCATTTGCACTTGTTATTACCTTTTCCTTCCTGACCCTTTCTGGGGTGATTGTTAGAGCATGACTCTCTCCTCACTCAGTGGCAGAATATAACCCGCCACCCACTTCTCCTAAGAAATGCAATAGTGATTAAAATGAAGCAAAACAGTTGTAAGAGAGATTGCCTGTAGGATATATAGTTCTATCAATCTAGACCTGTGATTATTAATCCTTTCTCAGTCATGGAGCCCTTTGAGAATCTGCTGAAAACTAGAAACTTCTAGAGTACACACAATTGTATACATGTACAAATCGGGGTGTGTGGATCCCTGACACTAGGTTAGGCGCTTCTTTTCCAGGTGAGCTAAATTACCTCTTGGACTAAGACTGGTTGGCTTCTGTTCATGGTCCCTGAACTGCATCGTTTCTGGGGTTCTGGACCTAATCTCACTGAGCTGCTCCCTAATGTTAAACCCACAAAACATGATGGAAAACAGCTTAAGAACACCACCCAAGAAACTTGTGATTTTATCAAAGAAGAATTATCGTTGAGGAGTGTGGCCACTGACTCACACCTCCTTCAGTTTCAGAAACCCCTCTTTCTTTCACTACCAGGAAACCGGGCCAGGCACACTCCCGCGGGTTAACTTTGCTCCTTCAGAGAGCTGCAGGGTTGACACCTAAGGTTGACTTTCGCCTTCTGGGGGTCTTGCCTCAACTACCACTTTCTCGGTGAGGCTACCCTATTTTAGAATGAAAAGGACTCCCACTGCCCACACAACACCCTATTTCTCTTCCTTGCTTTACGTTCCCTTATAGCACTTTCCAAATCTAGAATACTCTGTAGTTTACTTCTTTTATTGCCTGTCTCCTTCCACTGAATGAGAGAATATTCTGTTTTGTTCACTGGCCTATCCTCAGTCCCTAGAATAATGCTTGGAGTATAGGAGATACTCAGATATTTGTTGAATGAGTAAATGAACAAAGAGATGAATGTATCCCTCTTTTCATCGCCTACCAGGAAGCTCGGGATAAAATTTTCAGTTGACTGATATAACGTGTATAGAATTTTGTGGTATGCGTTTTCTATATTCACCTTACTTCTGGCTTCATTTTATTTTTTCCATCCTTTTTGCCCTTTCCCTCATTTTCTCAGTCACATATTTCGTACTTTTTGTGTATGTGTTATATATAATTTTGTCAGCTGCTTCAAATCTGTTTTAAAGGAGGCATGGGATTAATGAAAATTGTTTTCTTTGTGCACTGTTATCTCCTCTCTTCACTTTTTTGTCTATTTGTTTACTTTAAAATGTTTCTCCCACTATTTTCTATTCTTCACTATTTTCCTTTTTTTTAACCATGTTTTCTTTATATAGAACCATGTGTCCTAACATGTAAGTGAATGTGGTAGTCTGTAGATAGATAGATAGATGATAGATAAATATATATATATATATATATATATAGAGAGAGAGAGAGAGAGAGAGAGAGAGAGAGAGAGAGAGAGTGAGAGAGAGAGAGAGAGAGAGAGAGAGAGAGAGAGAGAGAGAGATGATAGATAGATAGAGATCCCTGAATCTGTGTTATTTTGCATACATGTGGTTTTTGGAGGACAAATTTGTGAACGTTTGTCTTTCTGGAAAGTTTCTTCAGACATGAAGAGCCATATGTAAAATCTGTAGTAACAGCTGCACGAGAAATATAGTAATAAGTTCTGCACAGTGAAATTTTTATTTCTAAGCTTAACTGAAAATAAAATCTCCTTTTCTAATATTCTAGTGAAAATGATCATTCAAAGGGCTTCGTCTCCTCATGTGACTCAGTGAGGTGTGTTTCTAAAAATGTTTCCACCAAAGTGCCCATAATGGCGGAAGGAGAGAGCAAGTGTACGCCAGCAGGACTTTCATTTTAAGACTTGTATTTTCTCTTAAAAATACATATGAAGTTGGCTTTCTATTACATTTTATATAAGGATAATATTTTAAATTACTTATCATTGAGAGTAATGGGCTGTCCCTGAGCATGCATCAGGTAGGTTCTGGACTTGCAATATTGACCTGGCACATCGCTAGAGGGAAAGTCTAGGGTTTAGGAATTCCATGGAGATCGAGAATATCAGCAACAGAAGATGAACTGCCTGTTATAATTCTTATTTTTAAGTCTCTGAATACTTCTACTATTTGAAAATAATTTTTGAAAATTTTCTTTAACTTGATAAAATCCTTCTAGGTCCAGCACCTGTGTTGCCTCTTCCATGACCATGATCCTTTATCTAGTTCCCACAATGGGAAGTAATGGCACCTTCTCCTGAAAAGTAAACGGACTGATAATATTCACCGAGATACTAAAATGTAAAAGAACTGACTGTGGAATATGAAGGAGGGGTGCTAGCATATATTGAATTCCTATAATATAACAGCATGTTCATAAACGGTCTTACTTAATGTTTGCACTGATTCCATGAGATTTCTAATGTTATTCTCAAACAAGAAAGTATAGGCTAGAGGTTGAATAACTTGTCCTGACTCACACTGCTAGAAAGTGGCAAAGATATTTAGAAGTTTGAGTTTGTCTAGTCTCAAAATCCATAATTTTTCATGGCGTTGTGGTCACCTCTTTGGTCTCGACAGCATTTGCCTCTCTTAAGGAGAGAAAAACAAACGCACCTGTTAATTCTAAAAATAGAAATGTTAATCAGCATTGATACTGATTTTGTGCTTTAGTACGTTTTAGCAGCAAAGAAATCACTTTGTAAGCCAGTTGTATTTCTTTGCAACAATTTTTCTCTATGCTGTTTTCTGTTCACAAAAAAGTATCATGTCACCAAAGAATGAAGAGTTGGAATAGAAGAAACTGTTACTTCATGACAGCCTGAGTTACTACCAGACTCCTTACATCTATCTGGAATTGGCTGAAAGTTGAGTAATACATATAACATATTATATACATTATTATATATATACATATGTTTTCTGTTGTTTTTCAAGTGTACGAAGAGACTATTCCCAGTTATAAATGCAAATTCAGTTAAACATTTTACTGAATTCAGAGTAGCTTTTGGACCTTGAGTATTTTCCTCATTCAATGAATATTAAAGTAGAACTGATAACACAGATACAACCAAAAATTTTATTTTATTTTAGAAAGAGGTTTTAGTGCTGATAAAGGTCATCAGGGACTCCTAGAATTTTTCTAAGGAGGAATTTTCTTCCATGTGGTTTTCAGAAGTACACTAAATTTACTTTCGTACTACACTGCATCTTATCTATCTCTGGAAACCTTTTAAAGTACACGGTGGATTTAATCCCATTAATCTTTGGAAATACGATGAGTGGTTCAGTTTCTGATTTTCATAATCAGCTGTTCTAACTGTAAGATATTACTGCCTTATAGGGACATCTGCTGGTAGATAAATAAAGGTCTGGAACAATAAAATACTGCCTTCTCAGTGTTTGCCAGGGCATCGCTCTGAGGCTGTAGCCTTCCTTGTATGCATCTGCTTCAGATAGTGCATGGCTGTTAAAATCCTAAATTTTCTATCATTTCACGGTCCAATTCTTCTCAAGCCACATAAAAATTGCCTTTATTACACATATGCCTTGTTCCCACAACAGATTCACACATGTATTTAATTTTTTTTTCCAGACTGACCGTATATTATCCTGAAAACCTCAGGCTTTCTGGAAGCTTATGTGCTCTGGGGCAGATGGCATGAAAATTGTAGCCCTTGGAGTACACACTCTCCACTATAAGCCATCACCTGTTCTGCTACCTGCCTTGGATTTCCAGATCCGCGTGAAACATGCAAGGAAAAAGAAAAGCCACTCTCTTTCAGTTCCCAAGTTGCAGAAACAAAAGTAAAATAAATTTGATAATGTTATAAATGTCTTAAACTTCCAGCCTCTAATTTTTTCACAAGATGGGGGAAAAGCATCTTAATAATTTTATCAGTAAGTCGAAACGCTCCTCTTCCACTCTGCCACACAGTGTTTTCCAGCAATAATTAACTGCAGCTAATTAATTATCACCTTTCACTTGAAAAAGAATTACCTGATGAAAGTAAAGCAACTGGTAGTATTATTTCTACTAAACTTAACCATCACCACCAGAAGGATGAAATAATTTATTTTCTTGTGGTGTTTCACTGAACAAGGATCACCTTCATACTCCATCTCTGGAAAAGCAGAACTGTGTTAAATCATATATTGTAGACTTAAAATTAAATTGCCCATAAAAGTCAATATTACCAAGAGTACACTGTAGCAGCTTATTCATGCCACTTCTTTAAACTCACTGCATCTTAATGTGCAATGTGACGGAAAATAATCATCATGGGCCTTCCCAGTGCTTTCTTCTCTGTTGTTTATATATGTATATTTTTAAAGCGAGTAGAAGATTGTTTCATCAGTTAAGGCCCTCCCTGCCAAAAGAAACAACATAATCATAAACTAATTACAACTAAATAATAGCACTGCACATTTTGACAGGTTAAAGCACATTCAGTTAAGAGCTGAAAGCTCAAGAAAGAGAATAACAAAGCTATTACTCTCACAAAATCCTCAAATGCCAATATGGGAAATAAACTCTTCGAGGGTTTTCACCAACCATGCGTCTTTTTCGCTCTTGCTCTTATTGTGTAAAAAGCATTTGGATTTATATTAACATTTTACAATAATTCACTAAGTGATCCACTTACTTTTACTGAGTTTAACCAATCATAAATCATAGAATCTACTGACATTCACAGTTTCAACATGCTGAAATCATCATTTTGGCTGTTGCCCCCATTACTAATGAAGCAGCAAGATACACATGGCGACTCTCAGATGTGAAAAGAATAAGGAAAACCAAGGCAAGAGAGGAAAACCAGTGTTTCAAAATGTAATCTAGTTCATTCGAAAAGCCAAAAACAAAACACAAAGACATACCTGAAATGGCATGTTAGCAATATTGTCTCTGAAGGGCCTCATACCTTAACTGAAAATAATTTTGATAAAATTAATGCAAAATTAAATTGTCTAGTTTATGATTTCCTAACAATGACTCAAATATTTTTGACTACATCAGTGTCTGATTGTTCCCAATCTCCTCACACGTATTCCATCAAAATTCTGAAAAGAAAATGGAAAGAAAAAAATAGAGAATCTCTTTCTAAACCCTGTCCTTTAGCAAGCTCATAAAAGGATAATTAAAGAATAGGTTCTCCAGTGTTGTAGGTACTATAGACTGTTAAAGCTCAGAAAATGTGACTACAGAAGGAATCAGTACACGTTAAACAGCGTGAACGTAGGTATAGAATATCAAGTTACTGTTATTTTTAATTTAGTTATTGTAGCCATAGAACATTTCCCCCTTAACTCTACTATCATGAAACTTCACACTAGACTTATAAACTTGGCCAGTTTGCTGCTAGAGAAATGAGGAAAGAGAGGGCACGCAGCAAAGACTATTAAGAGGTTTTGTACTAAACACTGGAAACCAATTGCAATATAACAGAAGTAGTAGATCATTTAATATATTAGTTTTTGCAACTTGGGTATGGAGCAATAATATTTGTTCAACACATGACTACATTTTTCTTGTGAGAGACAAATGAATCATTATTTAGCAAACATCAAAAGGGAATTCAAAAGGAAAAAACATTAACATCAGAAGGTGGAATGAGATCCATGCATTAAAGGGTGGTATTAGTATTGCAAACCACAAAAAAATGTAGAAAAAATTTAAATTATTTACATTTCTAGTTCAGCACAAATGTCCTACAGCTAATTATCATGAGATATTGCCTGGAAATTAACCAGTCATGTTGTGTTTCTATCTCCAGATTTACAATTAGTAATGCTATTAATGTGGTTCCTGTACTTAGCGTTACTAATTATATTGCTATGAACTAATGGTGTTAAAAATAGCAATAGCCATCAAACTACCAATTAATGCTTAATGAGAGCATATAAATCCTGGCATTGTAATGAATTTCAAAATTATTGTTGCTTGTGTTCCTCTTGTAATCGTGCAAAAATGGGTGTAACCAGTAACCACTGAAGTAGGGCATTGATGGAAAGCATAGCTACCACATCTTTGCAGGAAAATCAAGAAATAAATAGCTCCTTGAAGGAATATATATTCCATTTTACCCTTAGAATTCAACCCACTGGTTTCAGGGAGGAAGAATCTTTCCTGGATACACAATATAAAAAACAACTGAAATACAATTTGCAGAGATGTTGTTTGAAATCCATGAATAAAAAAGGAAACATTTTAAAAAAATTTTTGAAGAGGAACTTTTATGGAGGAATCATTCAACAAATCATCTCTCCTAGAGTTATATAAGGCAGAATATCCCAGAAGTTCAGTAGGTACCAGAAGGTAGATTTAAGATTGGAATACCCTATATTAGCTAGGATAGGCTAGGTTATGCTGCAGTAACAAACCCTGTCAGTGGCTTAACATACAAAATTTTATTTCTTGCTCACATTTTATGTCCAGCACAGTCACTTAGGGACTACTGCCCACTACAATTACTCAGGAACCCAGACCTAAGGATATTCCTCTCTGCCATGCACTCCTATTATCTTCAGAGGGAACTGGGACAATGGTGCTCCCTCTATTACTTCTATGCAGAAGTGACTTATATCACTTAAGATGTTATTTCATTGGAGAAAACAAATTATATGACTATGGGGCTTCCCTGGTGGCGCAGTGGTTGAGAGTCCGCCTGCTGATGCAGGGGACACGGGTTCGTGCCCCGGTCCAAGAGGATCCCACATGCCGCGGAGCGGCTGGGCCCGTGAGCCATGGCCGCTGAGCCTGCACGTCTGGAGCCTGTGCTCTGCAATGGGAGAGGCCACAGCAGTGAGAGGCCCGCATACCGCAAAAAAAAAAAAAAAAAAAAAAAAATTATATGACTATGTCTAAGTTTAAAGTGATGAAGAATGTTACCCAGAAAAAGAATTACTGAAATACTAGTGCACCACCTCCTATGTTTTAGTTCTTTGGCACTGTTTTAATGACTATAGAAAGACTATGTCTACGGAGAAATTCACTGGAGAACTGCATAGTGGTGGGGGAACACGGGTAGAACACCAATATACCTCTTTTAGTTTCCAGAAATATGTTCTTTGATTTTGTCACTAAAAAGTCATTTCCAACAATGGGTCAGTGAGAGTACCCTATTAGTATACAGTGTTGCAGTATATTAAATGCAAATGTATCTTTTCCACTTCAGAAATGTACTTTAATATTTCATCTTGACATTAGCCTTTTTAACCCTTGGTCTTAGTCAAAACTATGCTGTATTTCAAGAATAGGAAAGAGCAGAAGTTACCATAAAATGGAGTAAGAAAAAGAATTATTTAGCCAGAAAAGAGGCTAATGATGTGCACGTGTATGTGTGAGTGTATTCTCAAACCAGCACAAAAGTATGCTTACATCATCCACGCTAACAGTGGCAATGAGATACTGAAGAAAACTAAAGAAGACACTAAGAAAAATCACAGGGCTCAGCTACAACGTTTACCGATCTACACTTTAATGCAGGAAAAGAATAAAAATATAGCATGCATATCAAAGTAAGGATATGTATCAAAACCCAAGATTGCAAGGGGTCCAGAGAGGCTCACTGTGGACTCCCATTGTCCTCCCTCTGCAGGGCCCTCCTGGATGCCCTTTCTCTATGAAATCAGGAACCTCTGACATGGGTATAGAACACCTTGGAAACAGGACCCTGAAATGGAATCCCAGTTGGGGCTTCAAACACTCCACTGGTCAGGCAGGCACATCATTGCTGTATAACCAGCCCAGAGAGCAAGGCCACAGGCACCAAAACCAGGTGCAAACCACAAATATTGTTGTTATCAATAAACTATACGTACTGACAAGCTGGTACAAACTGCCCTGGAACTTGTCTCGGAACCACGGTTATAAACCAATACTACTAATCAGGCCTGTTTCATGTACTGGCTAAGGATCAGTGTCATGAAGTGGTATCTCCTATAAAACAGCTCAGGCCAATACCAGGCCTGATGGAAGTAGCCCTCACAGCACAACATCCAAACAGATTTCACAAAAAGCTAAGCATCTGAACTTACAAGGAGAACTACATTATTAATAGATCAATTTGCAATTGCAACTGGGGCTTAGGGATAAATACACCTCTGGGTCGGGGGCATATCTGGAATACCTAAGGTTATTTTCAAAATTCACCCCACCCTAGCTAGCCCAGCCCTCTCTGAAACTTAACCATTGTCATTGCTGGGCTGTGACTTAGATACTGAGGAAGATATGTTTTAGGCCCACTTTCTGTTTCAGTTACTATCCCTGTGTGTAACATATTGCCCCACAATTTAGAAGCTTAAAACAATCATTTATTAGACTTGTTGAATTTGTGCTTTAGGAATCTGCAAAAAGCACATGGCAGTGGAAGATCTACTCCACTATGCCTGGGGCCTCAGCTGGAATCATCTCAAAGGCTCCTTCCCTCCAGGGCTGATGGTTGCTGCCGGCTGTCAGCAGGGACCTCAGCTGGGCTCAGACAGAACATATACACCTCTCTTTGTGGTCATTTTTTTCACAGCAGGCAGGCTCAGATTTCTTACATGGTACCTCAGGGTTCCAGAGGTGAGTGCCCGAAGAGATGGGAAGTAGAAGTACCAGTTTCCTAAACAAATACCACGTGCTAACACATATATATGGAATCTAAATAAATAAATAAATACATGGTCATGAAGAACGTAAGGGCAAGACGGGAATAAAAACACAGACCTACTAGAGAATGGACTTGAGGATACGAGGAGGGGGAAGGGTAAGCTGGGACAAAGTGAGAGAGTGGCATGGACATACATACACTACCAAACGTAAAATAGATAGCTAGTGGGAAGCAGCCACAAAGCACAGGGAGATCAGCTTGGCGCTTTGTGACCACCTAGAGGGGTGGGATAGGGAGGGTGGGAGGGAGACGCAAGAGGGAGGAGATATGGGGACATATGTATATGTATAACTGATTCACTTTGTTATAAACTAACACACTAACAGAAACTAACACACCATTGTGCAGAAACTAACACACCATTGTAAAGCAATTATACTCCAATAAAGATGTTAAAAAAAAAAAAAAGAAGTACCAGTTTCCTAAAGCCAGGGCTTGGACACTGGTCCAGCATGACTCCCACTGTGCTCCACTGCCAAAGCAGTCTCGGAGCCCGGACTCAAGGGGACAGGACAGGACACAGAACTCCCCACAACTCAGTGCGAGGAGTGCCAAAGATTTCGAGGATTATATTTTAAAACTAGGACATCTGCCTACAATAAAATGTTTTCAATATTTAGCCTATAGTCCAATTTCTCTTCTATTTCCCGAGATATCTAGTGTGAAACCAGCATAGTTGCTTTCTTTGGAAGTTTGTAATTAGAGTTCCCCAAGCAGCTTTTTTTTTAAATCTAGTGAGTAGCAAGAGTGGGCAGATGACAGGGCGCGTGGCCAGTTCCACAATAAGTCCTTGAGAAAAGTTACTGACAACTTCCAGGACAAGAATGGAAATCCAATTTTAGTATTAGTAGGAAACCATAGCTAGTGAAAACTGTTCATATATTTAATTAAAGTCTCTTTTAGAGAAAGAGCAGGAAAATTCAATGATCATGATTTGAATTTATTTATCTAGCAGAACACTAACAGACAAGTCTAAAATGGATAATAGTCACGTTGAGACCATCGATTTTTTTAGAGGGAGGCATAAACTGTCAGTGGTTGTTTTATTGTTATTACATATAAACTGGTTCACTCATAAAAGTTGTTCAAAGAACCTGGTTCTATCATAAAAGTTGCTAAAATAATAAAGATAGAAATGTTTATTTAGCTACAACTAGCAGTTAAAGCCTTCAGATATATTTTCAAATTTTGATGTCATTGAATTTTTCTACACTCAGGAAAGAAGATATTATAATTTGAAGGAGAATGATAGTGTATATATTGATTCCATCATTGTAAACTATAACCATATCTAAATTACTGTAAAAGCCCACTTCAACTAAAGAATGTAAAGTAATAAATGCTATTGCCTTTACATTTAAAAGTACCTTACTCTAGTTTGAGTTTCATCACTAAAAAAATAAATCCAATATGATTCTACTGATTGATATCCTAATCAAATTCCATTTAAGACAAGCACAGGAAATGATAAATGAACTCCTATTAGCTCTTACACAGGAAATTTGGAAGATATTTGACTTATTTTTACCAACTAATCTTTTTTCGCGCAGGCTCAACGGCCATGGCTCACGGCCCCAGCCACTCCGCGGCATGTGGGATCTTCCCGGACTGGGGAACGAACCCGTGTCCCCTTCATCGGCAGGCGGACTCTCAACCACTGCGCCACCGGGGAAGCCCCCAGCTAATATTTTTTATAGAAGGTTACTAAGTATACTGAATGGGATGACAGTTTTCTGAGGTTCACATTTTCATTGGCTGCTTCCAGGGTTTATTCCAATGAACTGATTGGCTAGGAGTTGCTCCTTATTTTCCTCCACACATTTTGTGTGTTATCTTCAACACTTGGCCGTTGCCTAATGGGTCATTCCTCCCAGATAAAGAGCACTACTCTTTAGGCAAGGCTATAGGTATAGCGGATCTAAAGTGTTTATTTTTCCTTATATTTAAGTTTGAATCATTCCACACTTTTCAAGGCAGAAGAAAGTGACATACTCCTACATAAGATATTGATAATTCTACAATGATATGCTAATGAGATGTGTCTCCAACTTAAAAATAAAACATTAAGCCTTGGAAATGAGAAGAAAAATCTATTTATAAAAGCAAAAAAAGTATCAAAAAACTTCAGAGACATTTCATAAACTTCAGAAAAGTTTCATAAAAACAAGGTATAGATAGTACCTATGAGAAAAAAAGCTGTAAACTTTTATTAAAGAATGTAACCATGTTTCTTTATTTTTTTATAACTTTTGAATTTTATTTTATTTATGTCTCTTGTATACAGCAGGTTCTTATTAGTTATCTATTTCATAGATCTTAGTGTATAAAGAATGTAATCATGATTTTTAATGAGAGGATTTTATATTTTACAAGGTTATATATGTATATATATATATATTTTTAAACATATATATGTATATATATGCTACAACTGGTATGCTACAATTCGAAAGAAAATTATATTGAAGCTGACAGAATTATACTAAAATTCACATAGAAAAATAAAAATATAGACAAATAAAAAAGTTTTGAAAAAGAAAAATGTGGGAGAGTAGGGATCTGAGGCACCTTACCTGATACCAAAACATACCATAAAGCTATTGCAGTAAACCACAGTTTTAAGCACCCAAATAACAAAATAAGCCACTGAAACCAAATGAAAAATCCCCAACTGGAAAATGACATTTAGGAAAACATGGCATTTTACTTCAGAAGTATTATAATTGTCTATCCTTATAGAATAAAAAAGTTAGAACCATTCATAAAATACTCCAAATATAATAAAGTTCTAAACTGTAGATTAAAAGTTAGAAACATACTAAGGAATATTTTTTCAACTTAGAATAAAGAAAATCTTAAAGCAAATAATGAAACTCAAAAACAATAATAGGAAAGAATTTTTATGACTAAATATGAACTTAAAATTGCATATCACAAAAACCATAAATAAAACATCTGAAACCATATGACAAAAAGTGAATATCTATAAGGTGACAGAAGTCCGTACACATTGATAAGGAAAGGATTCACATAAGAAGAAATGCACATGAATAATGAGCATAAAATAAGATTCTCAACCTCACTAGCAATCAGGAAACTACAGAGTTAAATAACACAATGTATACTTTTTTCACTCACTGAATTAATAAAAATTAAAAGAACAATAATACGCAGTGAGAGTATTTCTGGTAGGAGTGCAACTTCATAAAACCTCTTTATAAAATAATATAACATTATAAATAAAAATAAGACATAGACATTCCTTGACCCCAAAGTTACTTAAAGGAACATAGGCTGGAGGAATCACAGTGCTGCCAGTGCACAGGGAGATATGGAGGGCTGAGCTTGTTGCAGTTTTGCTTGAGTGTTAACAAATACTGGAAAATGACAACAACAATAATGACATAATGGCTTTCATTATGTCACTTATAAGAGAAAGGTTGAAGAGCCTCCCGAAGACCCACATAATGGGATATCAGGTAGTTATTTGAAAGAAAGTCAGAGCTCTTTATACTGACTTGCAAGGGTGTCCATGATATATTGAATAAAAAGCAGTTTCACAGTAATTCCTCTAGCAGGATCCCATACCTGTCTAACAAAAGAAGAGGAGAACGGAAATATATATATATATATATACATATGAATACATTTATATAAGCTTAAAAAACAACTCTAAGTATCACATGAGAGTTAGTTACTTTGAGGGGTGGGGGCTGGGGGCTGGGATGATTAGCAATTTTTCTTTATCTCTTATTTATTTCCCTAAGCATCCATTGTTTTGTAATTTAAAAAAAACTCATAAGAAATAGAGTGCCTTGAATTCAGTTTTAAAAGCAAGTTTACTTAATACACTATAGTTATTCTAGTTTTTGCACAGAGTTTTCTCACCCCAGGTTAAAATAAAAATTTAACAAATCAAAGGATTTGTATTTTGCAGTGTTAAACCTTTTCCTCCATGTGCCCGGTAAAGATGAATGCAGGTCAAAATAACCGCTTCTAATTGTATGTGCAAAGGACATTTGTGCTCTTTTGAACATAGGGGAAGCAGATATTTTGGCATGTTGTGTTACTGCACGTTCTTAAGTTGGATTACTGAATACCCTATGTATAAGGCACCTATTACACAGCCTGGGCTTCTTTTGCCTTTGTTCTGTGTTATTGCTCCGAGAAAAGTTACTGATGCTTTCTTATCTCTTCCCAACTTCAGGAGAAGCAGAAGGTAGACAGAAGTTAATGGTCATGTATAGAGCATGATGTTCTAAAGAAAATAAATAATCAGGAAAGAAGAAGCCCTCACAGCTAGAAGGTAATTTCAATGGATGCTATTATAAACACCTGGAGGTGTGTGTGTGTGTCATGTATGTGTAACTTCTTGTGTGTTTTTTCAAGTTTGGTGAATATGACAAAGCCACTCAATGTATTCCATCCTTTTATCCGGCAAGACTGTGGAACAATGTGTGATCTCTAGAGCTCTTGGGGTAAGAAGAATCTCTGTCTTCACTACATTTTATATCCCAAATAAAAAATAGTGCATTTAATACTAAATGGATAGCTATACAAAACTGAACCAAAGTGTTTGATATAAACAAATGAACTTGTGTCTTCTATATGTAGAGCGAGAAACTACAGGCAGAGGGAGAGTAGATATCCATCATTGTCTTGGGTGCAGACTGAGGACTGGGTAGTTCCCATTGTCTGAAGCTGAGAAAAGTAGGTAGTTGAGTAATAGGCGAATTATTTATTCCACTATTTACATATTAGAATACGTGATCCAGGCTGACTAGTAAAAGTCACTATACTAGTCCAGGTTTCACATAGGCCTGAAGCCTGGGCCAGCTGAGGGCAGCTCCTGGAAAACAGACTTCGTTTCACACACGAACGTAGAAATGACTGAGGAATGTGCTAAGGTTGTTTTGCTCTTGAACCTGGGAGCAGGCAGGCATGCTGCCAGAGTCCCTGTGCAGGTGGGTGGAGTTCTCAAAAGGATATAAAATCTCTGAAAAAGTGAAACAGGGAGGGCTCCTAGCACCTGAAGGCTTCCTCACAGTAAACAGGTGGTTTACTGAGGACGTGATTGTCCCTCTGGGATCTGAGGGTCTGCAAAGCAGCTCCTCCCTGGGAGCACACTGTGTTAATGCCTGCTCTACTTAATCTCTGCAAAGGCATCTTCATCTTGTACTATTAAAGAAATTGTATGTCTTTAGGATGCATCTGTTGGTGTCCTTCTGTCAATCGTAATACTCATTGTGACAGTAATGCACTTACGACATGAGCTTTTAAGAACATATAAAGAACGTGATTTATGTACTAAGTAAGCTGAACGAATAAGCATTAATTTTTAAAAATGGTTTGTTTTCTAAGCCTAGTGATCAGCTGGCAAAATTCCGGTTTTTATGTGCACGAGCCAGTACAATTATATTTACAACTAGGATGTTATTCAAAATATTTAACAGCTAGTATGGCATGGACCCTACAGAACAGATGCCATCCATAAACAACTAGTACTGATGGGTAGCATTTGGATACCAGTCCTATTTACAACTACCTGTGAATAATAAGCACAAAAATAAAAAAATAAAAATGTGAATTAATCAGTGACTGGTTATATAAATGCTTCTCTGGCAGGTTCTTAAACAGCCAGGAGAAATTGCTAAAATAAATAATGACTGTACTAAATTACTTGTCTCTTCCTTCAGAATTTCCAATACAAATAGAATTGATGATAATATGTTGGCAGCGCCTGGGAGAAATACAGCAGTATTGATGCACTTAAAATTAGGAATTTGAATATTACTAAACTTATTTGTTTATTTGCATGTGTATTTGTTTATATCTCACTTGTTTTGTAAACTTTGGAGAGATGGTTAAATCTGACTAATAAGAACTTCACTGACTGCACTTAATAATTCTTGAAAACACTGAGTAAAACGTGGCATAATTTGAGATAAGTATATTTGTGTTATACTGAGAAATATGCTCTATTAAGTACTGCATTTATAAATGATATAATCTTATTTATTATTGCTCATGTAAAACTAGTGCAAATGATGTTCAGCAAAGTTAGTCAAACATCTTTACAAATATTTTATAATTTTCTCCATCCAGTCATGTCATACCCCTTATTTTCATCTATATTATTTTGCTGTACATGTAGCAAATATCTAGTAAAATTTCGAGCCCCAAACCATTTTGAGTTAAATTTTTCAAAAAAAGTAAATAATATCATTGACCATGTTCTTACTTCCATTTGTGTTTTCCCCAAAGGTAAAAGTGAAATATTCCAGTTTGATCTCTGTATCTACATAATCCTTGACTTCTTTATTCATCACACAAACACTGGGCTAATTAAAATAACATATTTTATGTAGCATATTCTAACTAATTCCACAATCACAGAAGAGTAGTTTACATCATAAGAGGAAGATATTTCATCAAACAACTGGGTAAGTCTTCATAGTTGGGCATTTTTACTGCACCTCTTTAGAAAATGCAACGATTGGTCAATTTTAAGTCCCATGAGCCCTGAAGCAAATTGTCTACATTATTAAATCTCTGTCTTTCACTGATATCTCAACTTTATCTTAATAAATTTGAGTTTATAATTACAGTTTATTTTTTATGTTGTTCTTCACGTCAATTTATACTATATAATCTTTCTATTTCTACATTACTTTGCCATTTGTCACAGAACTGGTATTTTCATTACCTGTATATGAGTTTGTGGTCAAACTAAGTCATTCATATATGATGTATGGATCTTCTTAAAATATAGAAAAATGGTACAGATGAACCTATCTGCAGGGCAGGAATAGAGACACAGACGTAGAGAACGGACATGTGGACACAGGTGGGGAAGGAGAGGGTGGAACGAATTGGGAGATTAGGATTGACATATATACACTACCATGCGTAAAATAGATAGCTAGTGGGAAGCTCAGCTCAGTGCTCTGTGACAACCTAGATGGGTGGGATAGGGGGTGCAACGGAAGGGAGGTCCAAGAGGGAGCAGACATAGGTATACATATAGCTGATTCACTCCTTTGTACAGCAGAAACTAACATAACTTTGTAAAGCAATTATACTCCAAAAATATACATATACATGTGGCTCTTCTTAATTAAAATAAATATTTTTGCAGGAAGTTAGATAAGTTGTCTAAGTCCTTGAGCTTTAAGAGACATACAAAATACACACTATCACATTGAATAAGTTTGGCATGACATCTGTGTTTGAATTTAACCTTTGGATTCAATGATCTATTCCCATTGTAATCCATATATATGGACATGTCAGCAAATGTTCATGATCAGAGAGATCATTATGTACATCATATTCACATTACACATTTACCTTTCAAATAGGTCATGCGGAAAGAAGGAATAATAACATGAGTAAATAAAACCTATGTGAAATAATACAAAATATTCAGCTTTGCCAATAGTTCCAATTTCTATCTTACCAAATCCTCTCCAAAATTGTTAGTAAGCAGCCACATGGACAGACTCAAAGGTCATACCCATGCCTTGCCCAAGCTCTAGAGGAAGTGCTAATGAGCACAAAATTAGCCAAAAGTTGGCAGCAGTTAGAAGGAAGAGAAGCAGGGGGCCTGTGGACGATTCACCAACTAATCAGCTTCTGAATAATTGGAATTAGGCCACCATCATTTTAAACTTAGTTACATTCCAGTATGTGATTCTCCCGTGAAAACCTTTGCTAAGCATTGCATAATACCTATTTCCAAACTTGCCATGCAAATATGTTCACACACTAAGCCTGAAAGATATTACAATGATTTAAACAAAAGCCAATAATGTAAAATTTAAAAGCACATTCCTACAGCATCTATTATGTGCCAGTATATATTAAAAGTTCTAAGGATACTGAGATGAGTAAGGTAAATTTTCTTTCTTATATTTCTGGCACTTATATTCTGGTGAAGACCTAAAATAAACAAGTAACTAAGTGGTCCCTTGCAAATTATTCTACTGTTGAGCAACATAATTGAAAATGGTGGTTATGGAAGCCACATTGTGTTAGCTAAGAAGAAAATGGTGGATACATAAATACAAATGATGAATATACACCCTTCATTCCACAAGCTCAGAGCTTAGAAGAATAGAAAGAGCTTTCTTATTCTAACCCTATATCCAGTGCAATGTTTTCTCTACAATTCTTCCAGACAACTTACCCTCTGATTGCAACTATTTTTCCCCACTCTCATCCATCGTTACCTACTAAAGAAATCTTCCTGAAATGCCATTTAAATATATAATCGCCCTGCTCTGAAATCTATCACAAAAAGAATCAGCTTCTTAGTGTGCATGGCTTCCAAGACCTTCTGTCTTTGGCCCAAAGTCTTACTAGCCAACATACACCTCTGGCTCATCAGGCAAGGCTTCTCCTGTGTCAGTCATTGTCACCTTGGGCTCTGTTGCTGACCCCTTCCCTCTGTTTGTTTCAACTCAACACATTTTTGGAAACTCAGCTTGAGTACTACCTCTGGCTTTTCCTAACATGGTGACACAGCACAAAGAACATAAGCTCTGGAGTCAAATTCCCCAAAGCTAGTTAGCCTCTCTGATATTCACTTTCTCATCAATAAAATGGAGTGAAATAATTCCTGTCTCACAGAGATATTCTGAAAAGAATACTGAGCTCATATGAATCTTTCTTTTCATTCCTTTTGCTTTATTGACCTAATGCTACTTTATTTTTGTTTTTTTCTAATAATATTGATGATAATTTTTAATTCTGGCACCCAAGCAACTTGCAAGTTCTGTGAGGACATGAGCCATATTTCTCCCCCCTTTTGTGTTCCCTGATGCAGTTCTGGATACACTGTAAGTGCTCAAGAAGTACAGACTTGTAAACTGGTTAATCACATAGATGTCTGCAAATAAATAAAAAAAGGAAAAACTGAAGAACGAATTAATGTTTTGGATGTAGTACAAAACTGCTTCATCAGAAGTGCAACTGGCTAGACATGAAATCCAGGTATAACAAAACATTAGAAAATAAGAAATATAAAATAATTTAAATGAAATAGAATATTTTACCAGAATTTTTTTTTAAAAAATACTGAACTCATAGATACAGAGAACAGATTGGCAGTTGTCAGGGTGAAGGGTTTGGGAGGTGGGCAAAGTAGCTGAAGGTGATCAAAAGGTACAAACTTCCAGTTATAAGATACATAAATCCTGGAGATGTAATGTACAGTATGGTGGCTATAGTTAACAATGCTGTATTGGATATTTGAAAGTTGTTAAGAGAGTAGATCTTAAAATTTCTCATTTCAAGGAAAAAATTGTAACTATGTGTGGTGATGGATGTTAACTAATAGGTTCGATAAAACATTAACCTACTAAACATTAGCTACTTTGACATGAAACTATACTAATCCAATATTAGAGTTTCACATTTAAACATGTATACAGAATACAGTTGCTTGAAAATAATATGGTCTTTCTACAAAGGGTGGTCATCATCTTTATAATCACAACTCAAAAACTATATATCAAGGCTGTCTGTTTAGTGGCCAAGAGGCACATGAAAAGATGCTCAATATCACTAATTATAAGAGAAATGCAAATCAAAACTACAATGAGATATCACCTCACACCAGTCAGAATGGCCATCATCAAAAAATCTGTAAGCAATAAATGCTGGAGAGGGTGTGGAGAAAAGGGAACCCTCCTACACTGTTGGTGGGAATGTAAATTGTTATTACAGCCACTATGGAGAACAGTATGGTGGTTCCTTAAGAAACTAAAAATAGAACTACCATACGACCCGGCAATCCCATGCCTGGGCATATATCAGGAGAAAAAACATGGTTTGAAAGGATACATGCACCCCAGTGTTCATTAGCAGCACTATTTATAATAGCCAAGACATGGAAGCAACCTAAATGTCCATCAACAGAGGAATGGATAATGAAGATGTGGTACTTATATACAATGGAATATTACTCTGCCATTAAAAAGAATGAAATAATGCTATTTACAGCAACATGGATTGACCGAGAGATTATCATACTAAGTGAAGTAAGTCAGACGATATCGCTTATATGCTGAATCTAAAAAAATGATACAAATGAACTTATTTACAAAACGGAAACAGGGACTTCCCTGGCAGTCCAGTGGTTAAGACTCCATGCTTCCACTGCAAGGGATGTGGGTTCAATCCCTGGTCAGGGAACTAAGATCCCACATGCCGCATGGTGTGGCAAAAACAAAACAAAACAAAACAAACAAACAAACAAACAGAAAACCACAGAAACGGACTCACAGACTTAGAGAACAAACTTATGGTTACCAGGGAGAAGGGTTGGGGGGAGGGATAGACTGGGAGTTTGGGACTGACATGTACACACTACTATATTTAAAATGGATAACCAACAAGGACCTACTGTATAGCACAGGGAATGCTGCTCAATATTCTGTAATAACCTAAATGGGAAAAGAACTTGAAAAAGAATAGATACATGTATAACTGAATCACTTTGCTGTATGCCTGAAACTAACACAACAATGTTAATTAACTATGCTCTAATATAAAGTTTAAAAAGTTTTACAGCTTCCCTGGTGGCGCAGTGGTTGAGAGTCCGCCTGCCAATGCAGGGGACACGGGTTCGTGCCCCGGTCTGGGAAGATCCCACATGCCGCGGAGCGGCTGGGCCCGTGAGCCATGGCCGCTGAGCCTGCGCGTCTGGAGCCTGTGCTCCGCAACGGGAGGGGCCACAACAGTGAGAGGCCCGCGTACCGCAAAAAAAAATAATAAATTTTAAATGCTGTTTGTTTACACATTTAGAAAAAAACTAAACAAAGAGGAAAAGTGAATTTTTTTAAATGTTGAATTTTCTGGTTTCTAAAAGGTAGAGAATATGTTTCATGTTATCCATCTTCCTAATGGAAAGTCAGTTGTGAGATGAGCCAGTGTGTCATTCTGCTGGGATGATCCAAATATCTTTTCCATTTCATACTTAGTAACTAAACACAAAACACTGTCTGAAGATGTTTCGGGATTTTTATTCCAATAGTGTTTCAAAGAAGCCTGTGGATGAATTTAAAAGGCATGATCAGGGATTCCTGCACAGCATCAAATACTAGTTTATGTAATCAGGAGATCAGTTTTGTCTCTAGCTCAAATTAGACATTGCTTGAAAATATTAGACAAAATTCTACCTCATTATGCTTGAAACCTGTATATCAAAGAAGAATATACTCAATATATTCAAATTCATGAGAAATGTCCTACTTTCAATGACTTCCTTATCTAAGCTCTCATAACATTTCCCACCAAACTCTTAAGGCCCTCATAATCTTTTGTTTAAAATACTTATTTATAGACAATTCAATATAGCATGGATGTTAGCAGTTTCTGGCAGGAAACGTGTTGTGCCAGAAACTGTTGTGTTAATAGGACACGAATTCAAATCCTGACTTTCCCACTTGTCAATTACATTTCTTTGAGGAAGTTACTTAACATCTTTAAACCTTATTTTTATCATATAAAATGAAGTTAATAATAGCATCTTACTAAGCTGCTGGAAGAATTAAATACTCAATATGTATTTTTAACTGTTAAAATTAACTGCTTCCTTGTCCCAAAGCTGCAAACCTTAAAGATACGGATAGAGTTGATTTTTATATCAGCCCCAGTACCTGGCAGATTGCATGATGTATAATATAGATTTAATTAGTATTTGTTGAATAAATGCAAATAAAATTTGGACTTGAATGCAAAATATCAATATTAAGATATGCCCATACACTTGCAGGGTTCCAGCTTAAAAAAAGAAAACCTTTCAGGATGCCATATTATCCTAAGTACTTGTTCAGGATGGAGAGAGAGAAAGAATTAATGAGTTAAGGGGTTCTTATTATAACTTTACTTTGGACTTTTGGACAAGATTGTACCAAATTTGAAGTCTACTCATAGAAATTTCAAGTCTACCTACATAGATGTGTAAAAACTCTCATATGTTATTCTAATGAAACAAGTCATTAAATTTATTGGTTTCAGATTTCATCCAGGATGAAGAAAACAAAATGATTTTTAAACCATATGAGAATGAAGGACAGAAGTATAGGCAGCAAACAAAACTATCTCAATTATTTAGATTATAAAAAATTCTCACATGGATGAGTTATTGAGCTCTCAAGCTTTACTTGAGAAAAGACATATAATGTGAAGATTACAATTTTAATTATTTCCTACACTAAAAGAGTAGAAATCATTTAACACATCATGTTCAAATACCTTGCCATTTACTCATTCAACAGAGATTTTTCTGTTTAGGCATTTTTGTAGACCCACCCAGTCTGTACAGTAGGCACTAGCCACATATGTCTATTTAAATTTAAGTTTACATTAAATGAAATTAAATACAATTTAAAATTTCTTAGTCACACAAGCCACATTTCAATTGCCTACTGGCTACCATATTGCACAGTGCAGAAAACATTTCTACCGCTGCAGAATGTTCTATAGCATAAACACTCTTCTAGACAGTCAGGGGACACAAAAAGGTGTGAGACCAGGTCCTTGTAGCCAAAGGACTGAAGACAGGAGGAGATGAGACATGAGCAAAAATCACTTTAACACAAAAGTTTTAATTTTACAAAACTTAGTGCCCTAGGAATGCTGAGAATGGGGTGAGTTTAATTTTGAAGACTGAGAAAGAGTACATTTGCATCAGTTGCAGCACTTTAAATTTCCCATTTTATATTAAAAATAAAATCCTTAGAGCCGTGATTCTACAAAAGTGAAGGTTTGTAATGTTGTTTGACTAAATGTCTTCTTACTTCATAAATGCTCTTATGGTTTTATTAGAAGCATTTAAGGTGAATTTATTTTCAGCTTAAGTTGATATTTGATGGTTTCTAAATAACTTATTCGTTGAATACTCAGGAAATAATGTACTTCTAAGTTATTTCAAACTCAACATTGCTTTGTTGATATATTTAACCTGTCTCAAGTTAAAAAACAATGAGTATAATTTGTTAAACGCAAAATCAAGTTAGGATCAGAGCTATGAATTTAGCTTACAAAATTCTTTCCTGAGATAAAGTATTTATCTTAAAAGTTACAAAAAACATTTTTTGTTTCGTCTGACTAGGCATCTCTTCATATTGTTTTCTTTCCTTATCTTTCTTAGAACATAAGCACAGGTAATATAAGGCTAAGAGTTTAAAATGACTGAGAAGGTATTAACTTGCCTAATTTACTCAGTAGCATTACTGACAAGCTCTCATTTACTATGATGGCAAGGGCCTCCTCAGGTGTCCCAAGGAGGTGTAATAACTTACCAACACAAGGTGGTGCTCTGTTCTTATGAAACAGCCTGCCTTTGATTTGGTTCTAGGAAGTAGAGGTCAAACAACTTTATTGACCAGTGTTTTGGAAGGTTTTAAAAACTGCTGTTGTATAATTCTTACTCGAAAACCACATTGTAGCCATTTAAAAATCATTCCTAGAGAGCTATCCTAATCATAATTCCAACCACTCTGGGAGGATCCAATTTATCTCATTGTAGTCAACAGTACTCATTTTGATGACTGTAGGCATTGGATCTCTCTGATTGCTTCTTTTCATTTTCTCTGTTTGTGATTCTTTTTGATCAGATAGTTCTTATGCTTCTCTTTGGGTTGTCTCAAGCCTATTGTTTCTGTGAATTGATCAGACATTTTTCCAGATGAAGTCTTCCAGGTTGGCCTCCAAATGGTAAGGATGACTTATTTTATTCCGCTTCTTACATAAGTATGAATATACGAAAGTGCCATATGATTATATACTTAAATATTTACCCAATGACAAATCTCTACCTCTACCTTCCTCTGAGGGAAACCCTGACAGCATAACTTGAAAATGTGATTTATTCAGAATTAACCGCATTCATAAATAATCCTCCTCGTTTCTGGAGAGGGAGCGGGCAAATGCCATATTCCATTTAGCAATTTTTTTCTACTGAAGAATAATTAGATATAGCTTCAAATCCCAGCATTTTCCTTTTTTCCTTTTCCTGCTTTCATAGTCATTAGACAATTACATAAGTTTAGAATATAGATATATTTCCCCAGAAAGAGCTGAAGAAATGATTATAACATTATATAATTTCACATATGCCAAACCAGCTACTGAAATGGAATCTGCAATCCTATCCCACCAGGTAGGCATCTATTTATTTTTACTACTTCTCAAGGAAATTTTCCATAACTGCTTTACATTTCTGGGATTTGATCTCAAAATAATCTCAATCCATATTCTTCCATTCTGAGTCTTATGAAAATATTTATCCTGTTTACAAATGGTTAAAATTTTTCTCAAGAAATCAGACCGGGAGAAGTTGCTTATTTCTCAAACGTTTTAAATTGCAAAATAAATACATTCAAGAAAAAAGATGAGAAAAAGTTCTACCTGTTCGGAATTGTATTCTATAATCACATCTTTAATGAAAGTTTGTTGACGCCATGACAATGTCATAAGATCAGCTCTTCAAAGAACATACTGTCTGGTTACTATAGCATTTCTATACTTGGATTAATTGGAAACGGAAATGTGGATAGCATTAGCTTTGAAATTAAATGAGCCCCCTAACGGGAAAGCTAATTACTGAATTCATTTTGACATTCTGTTTTACCAGTAAAAATTTAGGTTTTTGAATTGAACAATATGTACTCAGGACTAGAAATGGAAATCAGGGCATCCATGGACAGAGCAGAGTGGAATGGAACCAGTAGCTCTTATCAAGTCACACCTGATATTAGTTTGCTGTTAGAGAGGATTATTATTGTTAATAGTGACACCTTTATGACAAAGATTCTAATATGAAGAGTAGGTGGAATTCTTAAAAAGCTTCCATTAGTCTATTCAATACCCTACTTCTGACATCCATTAATGTATCTTTCCCACTGTGTGATTAGGCGGCTCCACCGGAAACCATAATCTGGATGTGTTGGGGAAGAATTAGGGAGGAAACCCATGAGCTTGAAAGATAAAATAGTAATTTATCTGGCTTTCAGTATAAAAATGTTTCTTCTTCTTCAGGTTTCATTTTCTGAACAGAAATTTGTAGTGAGCAAAGACTACATTCAGAGTATTGTACTTTTTCAAGCAACACACACACACACACACACACACACACACACACACTCCCAACATATACAACCACAATGAAGATAGCAGGTGATGGTTTGGGAAAATTCAGCTGCCTTTGTGATGCTATTTAAATAATGGAACACATAGCACTAATATCCATGACCATTTAAAGATCAAGTAGTAGTAGCTGTTATTTTACTAAAGTTCTCAGGTTCTTAGGAACCAGAGAGAAGTTTTTTAGCATCACATCAGATAAGCAACTGATACTTAAAGAAGATTGATCTGATTATACAACTCTTTAGATCACTTTTGGTATGAAGGTCCAAGTCATGTCCCTAAATCCTGACTCAATAAAGCAGTGTGTGCAAAATGTTAGCCAGAAGGGTCTTTATGATAGAAAACCAATATCTGATGTTCCTGACAGAGTTTTGTGTTAAAGACATGGAATTTTGCAACTACTCCAGAATTCATCCCAATACTTCCTTTCCCTTTACCTCCAATGGCCCAAATTGGGATAATCTCTAGACGTCTTCCCAAGAGGAGGAAATAAAGCATCTGCTTAGTGTATTTTCTATCAATCTTTATTCTATGCTTCTCTTTCTGTGTTCCCCAGTATTCAGAGGGCTTCCAGTCATATATTTGCTGTGAGGGCCCACGGATACCATGCATTCCTTCTAAGATCCCTGAGTCCTAATGAACTAATAAGGCTTTCAATATAGCACATGTCTTCCACTGTTTAGATGAGTTAAATTTTTGTAAATTATGTGTCAAACACACTAGTAGAAACCATAAATTTTTCTGCTGTACTCTAAGCATCTTATATTGACATTCCATAACTGGAAAATTACCATATTAATATATAACAATTTAAAAATATAACTCCTTTATTTTACCAAGAAGAACTAGGTCTAGAGGAGTGGAGTTATTTTTTTTAAGATCCCATAGCTGAGAAGTCCAGAGGTTTCAGACTCAGGAAACAGGAAATTTATCAAGATATAGAATCTGGCATGGGGTAGGTTTTAAAAAAAAAAGAAAAAAAAAGGCATCCAAATTGGAAGGGAAGAAGTAAAACTGTCGCAGTTTGCAGATGACATGATACTATTTATAGAAAACCCTAAAGTCTCCCCCAAAAACTATTAGAACTAATACATGAATTCAGTAAAGTTGCAGGATACAAGATTAATAAATAGAAATTTGTTGCATTTCTATATACTGACAATGAACTAACATAAAGAGAAATCAAAACAACAATCCCATTTACAGTTGAATCAAAAAAAATAAAATACTTAGGAATAAATTTAACAAAGGTGGTGAAAGACCTATACTCTGAAAGCTATAAGACATCAGTGTAGGAAATTGAAGACTATACAAATAAATGGAAAGATATCCTGTATTGATGGATTGAAAGAATTAATATTGTTAAAATGTTCATACTACCTTTGCAATCTGCAGATGTAATGCAATCCCTATCAAAATACCCATGACATTTTTCACAGAACTAGAACAAATAATCCAAAAATTTGTATGAAACCACAAAAGACCCCAAATAGCCAAAGCAATCTTGAGAAAAAAGAACAAAGTCAAAGGTATCATGTGCCCTGACTTCAGACTATACTACAAAGATACAGCAATTAAAACAGTATGGTACTGGCACAAAAACAGACACATAGGTCCCTGGAATAGAGAGCCCAGAAATAAGCCCACACACATATGGCCAATTAATCTATTACAAAGGAAGCAAGAATATACAACGGGGAAAAGACAGCCTCTTCAATGAGTGGTACTGGGAAAACTGAACTGCTAATACATGTAAAAGAATGAAACTAGAACATTTTCTCACACCATATACAAAAATAAAATCAAAATATATAAAGTCCTAAATGTAAGACCTGAAACCATAAAACTGCTAGAAGAAAACTTAGGCAGTGCACTCTTTGACATCAGTCTTAGCAATATTTTTGGGGGCGGGGGGATCTGTCTCCTCAGGCAAGGCAAACAAAAGCAAAAATAAACAAACGAGACCTCATCACTAAAAATCTTTTGCACATGTAAGAAACCATCAATAAAACAAAAAGACAATCTACTAAATGGGAGAAGATATTTGAAAATTATATTTTCAATAAGCGGTTAATATTTAAAATACATAAAGAACACAGACAACTCAATAACAAAAAAAACAAACCACCCAATTTAAAAATGGGCAGAGGACCTGAATAGGCATTTCCAAAGAAGTCATACAGATAGCTAACAGGCATATGAAAAGATGCTCAACATCAGTAATTATCAAGAAAATGCAAATCAAAACCACAATGAGATATCACCTCATATCTGTCAGAATGGCTATCATCAAAAAGATAGGAAACTGTAAATGTTGGCAAGGATGTGGAGAAAAGGGAACCCTCATGCATTGCTGGTAGGAGTGTAAATTGGTTTAGCCACTATGGAAAACAGTATGGAGGTTCCTCAAAAAGTTAAAAGTAGAGCCACCATACAATCCAGCAATTCCATTCCTGGTTATTTATCCAATGAAAATGAAACATGAATTCAAAAAGAGACGTGCAGCCCAATGTTCATAGCAGCATTATTTATAATAGCAAAAATATGGAAACAACTGTCCATCAACAGATGAATGGATAAAGAATATTACTCAGCCATAAAAAAAGGAATGAAATTGTGCGATTTATGACAACATGTATGGACCTGGAGGGTATTATGTTTAGTGAAATAAGTCAGACAGAGGAAGACAAATATTCTATGTTTTCACTTATATGTGGAACCTAAAATATGAAACAAATGATTGAATAAAACAAAACAGAAACAGACACAGATACAGAGAACAAATTAGTGGTTGCCAGAGGGGAGAGTGGGGGGGTGGCAAAACGGGTGAAGAGAATTAAGAGGTACAAACTGCTAGGTATAAAATAAATGTTATAATGGTGTAATGTACAGCACAACACAGGGAACATAGTCAATATTTTATAGTAATTTTATATGGTGTATGTTCTATAAAAATATTGCATTACTATCTTGTAGACTTGAAACTAATATAACATTAGTTATATAATATTATAACTAATATAATATTGTTGTAGACTTGAAACTAATATCAACAATAGTCACTAAAAAAAAGGAAAGTTACATCAATTTATTTTCCCACTAACACTGTATCAAAGTGTCCATTACCTCACATCCTCACCAGTACTAAATACTTCTAAACTTTTCTAAATTTGGCTGGTCAGGTTTTTTTGCATAGTTTAATTGTTTCAATAATTTTCAGTTTTTGATTACCGAGAAGTAGACGTTAGGTATTGTATTTCTACCTCAACATTGCACTTTCACGTCATTTGCTCATTTTATTTTCCGTTGGAGTATCTGTCCTTTCCTTATTTGATTTTTTAAATGTTGTTAAATGTAAAGGATTTAACATTTTACCTTTAATTGAAAATAATTGGGCTGCCCAGCAAACAACTTCCATTTTTAATTTGGGAGGAAGCCGAATGGAAATAACATTTTCTCTCTCCATCCTCTGGCAAGCAGATCTGATTCACATGATCTAAGGACGGCCAATCAGATGCTTTTGCAGGGGATGTTGAATCTAAAGGATGTGATGTCAGAGAGAGAGTTGGTAAGAGATAGTTTGAGCTGTGGCAGACTAAAAGTTCTAGAAGCTTCACAATGACCACCTGGTAAGAAGATGCAGGGCTTTGGCTGTACCCGTTCTTCCTTGCTTCTGATTCAAACCTGCTTCTCAATCCCTCCTGTTGGTTTTATGAACAACTCCCAAAATTACTTTTCTGCTTATGTTAACCAGTCTTTTTCTCAGAATATTGCTAATATAGATATTTTACAAATACATATCTCTAACAATGTTTTTATAATTTTTCATAATGTATTTCTCATATACTATGTTTTAAATTTTTAAAATCAAAATATCAATATTCACTCTACTAAGCTATTATTGATGCATGTTTATAGGGCTTTTTAATACCAAAATTATTAAAATATTAGTTATTTCTTCTAGTACCAGTATTACTTTTCTTTTAACATCTTTATTGGAGTATAATTGCTTTACAGTGGTGTGTTAGTTTCTGCTTTATAACAAAGTGAATCAGCTATACATATACATATATCCCCATATCTCCTCCCTCTTGCATCTCCCTCCCACCCCTCTAGGTGGTCACAAAGCACCAAGCTGATCTCCCTATGCTATATGGTTGCTTCCCACTAGCTATCGGTTTTACATTTTGTAGTGTATATACATCCATGCCACTCTCTGACTTCTTCCCAGGTTACCCTTCCCCCTCCCCATGTCCTTCATGATGATATGAGGTATGACTTATAGTTCTATTTGTTTTATTTTGGTTCTCAAATATCCAATTGCCTCTCACTTTTTTTTTAATAACCAAAACTTTGCTCAATGAATCAGAAAGTTACTTTGTCAGATATTAATTGTGTTGTTGATTTATGGAGACCATTCTATTTCATTGATTAGTCTATTCTTGGAGTCTCACTACACTTTTAATTAATGTAGCTTAAATTAAAGTTTTATATTTGATAAGGTTAGTGCCTTCATTGTATGTTTTCTTCCAGAATTTTACTGGATATTTTTATCTACTCATTTTTCTAGATATATCTTACAAATTTTTCAAATTAAAAAAATCTTTGTAGTTTTGACTGCTATTGCATAAAATACACAGCTTAATTGAAGAAAATTCACAAATATTCCAAAACCAAATAATATTTTTATATTTACTCATCTTTTTATATTCCTGAGTAGAATTTTCTTTGCATGTGTGTTCTATACATGTCTTGGTAAGTATATGTGTTTTGAATTCGATCTTTATTTAATTTTAAAAGTGATTATTGTTAGCTTTCAAGGGAGTTATTAGAGGCATTTAGTATATTTATTTTGTATCAGTTTATTTACTGAGCTCACATTTTAATTCTAGTAGTTTGGTTTTCTTGGCATATAATCATGTCATATAATCATAATTTAATATTCTTTCAATTCATATCTTGTTTCTTTGACTGGATAGCTCTTTATCATTTAAAAATTACAGTAGTGAGAAAAAGATATCTCATATCTTGTTCTACGTAACCTAATAGGTCATGCCCAAGATTTGTTTGTTTGCTTGCTTATTTTTCTTTTGTTTTGGTTAGCATTAAATTTGATGCTTTTTTTGGGTGGGGGAGACTACTAATTTTAAGCATGATGTAGATTCATGTTATGAATAACATTAATTAAGGAATTTGTAGGAGGTAATTTGTGGTTATGGGAATTGAGGAATTTTTGTCAGTTTGTCTTTTCTCTCTATTGAAACTTTTACATCAGGCATCCACCCAGACTAAATGGAGAGAGAGGAGGATTTCGTGACCATTGGAAAGTACACTCCAGTTTTAGATCGGTCTCCTGTATTGCCATTTTGGGCAGGACTTTTGATAACATACAAGGTTTGCAGTCTAAAGCTTTTTGTTGATGATCCCCATTTTCTGTTACTGGTTCACTGTTGTAAAAAGTGGCTTCAAAATGATTGTTTTCATCTCTTCTACATTCTTCCCTGGTCAAAACAAATTTGGTGGGATCTTGGAAAATCTCCTTTCTGAAAAAGTACACCCAATATGCACATAGTACACGTAGCAAATGACCATTTTCTTTCACAAGGTTTGCACAAGACAGACAAAATATGAAATTTTACCCAAACCGTGTCTTGAAAAACTGAGTCAGAGTATAAACAATTTTAACAAAAGTGGTGCAGCAAGATTAATAACTGCTGATTTCCGAAGAATATCTTGCTGAAGATGTATTTTACAATGTACATATATAAAGTCCTTAAACTATTCATTGGAATATGTAGATTGCTAGAAGACTCTCCAAAAGAGCTTTAGTTTGCCCCTCACTTTTGGGGGTAGGAGGAGGTATATGGTTTATGGAAACACACACACACGCACACACACACATATGGGAAAACATGTGTGTGTGTGTGTGTGTGTGTGTATGGAAAGTGGGCACAGACGTTTCCTCTAATAAGTAAAATTTGTTTAGACACTTGATCCCACTGTAAAGAATTACCCAAACTCAATATTTTCTCTCTTCTGCTGTATAAAATAAAACTGAATACAAGAACAAAAGACAAATATCCAGGGATTACAGTTAGAAGCCTACAGGCAGTAGGGTGGTCCAATTCCCTGTCTCTGTTCACTCTCTGCACGCTTCTAAAGTGGCTCAGCCACTCCAGTAGCAGTTCTGAAAACAATGACCCAAATGGCCTATGATTGTTGTGCACCATTTTCTATTTCTATGAACATCTTATGGGAAAACCCAAATGAACTTTTTGGCCAACCCAATACAAAGGTAGTTAACTTTGAGGGCTCTGGAGATAGTGTAGAAGGTACAGATACACATCTGACTTTAGTTTGCTTGTTTTTGTTGTTGCTGTTTTGTTTTGTTTTGTTTGTCTCTGTGTTTAAGACACACAATAAATTTAAGGAACTTGATATATAGCAATCTACACTAAGTCAGTGACTGGCAAAAAGTGTTACTTAGTTGTTTGCTTCCACCAGGGACAGTGGATCAAAAAAATAATAACTTCCAAGAGACAATGAGACACGGTCAGATCCTCTCTCTTCCAGTCCTATCACCAGATATGGAATACTACTGATCTGCAGCAGAAGAAGAAGCTTCCATCCTTCCTATGAGGTCCCCTAAACAGGGCATTTATTGGGACTGGATGGAATTTTCTCCACTTATCTCTCACAACAATGCACTGATATCTTGTGAAACGAAGTTAAGTATCAGTTCCCAAAGTCATCTTTGAATTTGTTATGAATATCTGAAAAAAAAAAATGCTTTAGGGTTTAACAGAAATAGTTGCCAATGTCCCTATTTCATTGCTGATGATATTTTATTCCCCCAATTTTTCTTTTTTCATTTGGAAGATTCTAGACATGAGGAAAGGGAGTTCTAAGGCAATTCCTTTGGCTCCATCTTTTTGAAAAGTTTAATTTAGTTTTTCATATCTGTTTTGTTCACCATTTTGGTTCTCTAACACTGTCAGTTTCTAAGAATTAAACTGTGGTCAGGAAAGCAAATATCAGATGAGCTCTCTCTCCTCTTGAAAAAGAAGAAAAATATCTATATATTTCATGGTAAATTATCGCAACTAAGAGTAATGAGGTAATTAGAAGTCATATTATCATAAGCTAAAGATTTTTTAGAGATAATGGATATTGTACAAGGATGTAATCTGCCTCTTTTATTGAAAATCAGTTCTGCCTCTCTACTTCCAAAGATCACGTGGTAGGAGCCCTGGCAAATTAAGGATTGTTTTCAATGAGGAAACCTGGTGAGGAAATTGTTCTGCTGTGAATGGTAACAAATTAAAACTACAGATTAACATGAATCCACAAGAAATACTGAACATGACTTTAACTTCGTCCTTTATCTAGAGGTACTCCAAATCACTCTGGATTTACAACAGTAGAAATAGGACTGTAACCACTGCCACACTTCTTGTCTTGTTGTCTTTACTACTAGAAATAAAAAATGGACAATTTGGCTTTTGTAATGTTTCCACCTAAGATGAGCTTCCTCATAAGTTCATCTGTAAAAGGAATTTTCATCTATTTAAACAAAACCTCATCTTTCAAAGAAATGGTTTTTCAAGGAATATCAAACTTACGAGAACATTACACAACGTTGTTTTGAATATTAGCAATTTACTTTTCTTAGCTTCCACATTCCATTCATCGCACACACGCGTACACACACACACATGCTATTATTTCACTACATGAATGGTTGTCTATTTTTGCAATGATAGATATTAAAGTTTGTAAGACACACCTTGCATTTTTCCTAATATATCTACAATTATGAACAAAAAATATTTTGGCACAAAATTTCAATGGTTTTAATAGCCATACATGCTATATTATAACATAAATTTTCTCTTAAACTAAGGCTTTTTGCTTTGTTTTCCAACCTAAAAGCAAATGAACACCAACATATTTAATAGAAATGCTTCGTTCATAGCTACATATCTTATATAATAGCAAGACTCAAATATAATTTGAGTAATTTATTTCTCCAATGTAATTTCTTTCTCCAATCAAAGTTGTACTTGCTCTGCTTTCATACCTCTAAGTATATGTGTGTGAATGTGTGTGTGTGTGTGTGTGTGTGTGTGTGTGTGTGTGTCTCTCTCTCTCTCTCTCTCTCTCTCTCTGTCTATATATTGCTCTATTACTCGGTAAACACTCTTTTCTTAATTAACGTCTTCTGATCATTCTATTAGTTAGTTAAAGTCATACCAGTCTAGAATTCTTTAACTTTAGTCACTAACTGTTCTACTTATCCTGTGTACTCGGCCATTACTCTGCCTGTCTGCCATTTTACTTAATATATATATATACATATATATATGCATAAATAAATATGTATGTATATCCCTCTATAATTATAGCTAATGATTTAACTTTTGTTTTGACTATGCATGTAACTAAAGATTGTATCATTACTCATGTCCACAGCATTTCTTTTTACATGTCCATTATCAAAGTTAATTATTTATTTAAGAAAGAAGTCCTCTTCTACATATAAGACTTGGATAAAGGAAAGTAGTTAGTATTTCACAAGCCTTACATTTCACACCAGGAAGCCATGTTACACCTTTGATCTAGGTAGAAGGCCTTAATTAAAATAAATGTATTACAATAGAAGTGCTCACAAAGCACAATTAATGAATCTGTTAACTGGTTTTTACTTTGTTGTGGATACAGCAGCATTAGTTCTGCATTTGTAAAACAGAGCTCTTAAGGTCAGGAACTCTATCTTACTCTTTAAAAATCTTCCTTTTTAAAAATTTCTAGCACAGTGTCTGACATATAAGAGGCACTCCTCAGGAGTGATTAAATGAAATTTTAATGAATCTATAAGATAAATACAAAGATCTGTTTTTTCTTAGAATATGAGCTTCTTAAGAATAACGATCATGGGGCTTCCCTGGTGGCGCAGTGGTTGAGGGTCCGCCTGCCGATGCAGGGGACACGGGTTCGTGCCCCGGTCCGGGAAGATCCCATATGGCGCGGAGCGGCTGGGCCCGTGAGCCATGGCCGCTGAGCCTGCGCGTCCCGAGCCTTGCTCCGCAATGGGAGAGGCCACAACAGTGAGAGGCCCGCGTACCGCAAAAAAAAAAAAAAAAAAAAAAAAAGAATAACGATCATGCTTCCTACTTCTTGTTGCCTCTACTACAGTGCTCATTTCCAATAAGTAACTGAGTATTTTCAAATAAAATAAAATAAATTCTATTTAGGTACATTTTAAATTATGATCTTTAAAAGAAAAAAGTCAAATAGAAAAACAAAGGTATAAATCATCAAAAACTAAAATCTTGATATAATACAATTTAAATAGCTCAGTTTGAGGAATAATATAAAACTGTGCCTCATAGTCTAAAGCTCTCACATAGTATATTATTTTTAGTTCATTTCATGTCTCAGAGTGAAGGAGTTAAAAACCAACCACCGTTACTATTAAGGCAAAATAGAAGTAAAGTTATAACATATAATCAGAGCATTTAGGAAAAGTTCAAACAAGTAATTTTGAGAATTCAAGACAAACCTGGACTTTCCCTTTTTTTAACTTAAGATTTCCAAACAGATCATTGAGGTTGCTCCATGTTTAGAAGTTTTACAGAGAGGTTAATGTTATGCAATTAAAACTAGATGTTTAAATTATTTACTAAAATATCACTTATTTTGGATGTCGATGGGAAAAGGGAATTCTATTTACAAAAAAGCAATCCTTAAATTTGTTAAACTGCATCTGGAAAATGTGATTTTACTAAGATTAGAACCCGTCTGACCTTTCTGAACTGGCTTTAAATCTTTGGGGAATTGCATTTGTTTATCCTTAGAAAAATATGACTTCCTGTTTAAGAAGAAAGCTTCTAAAAAGCCAGGAGGTTTCTTGGAGATCAGGCAGGTAGTACTATAAGTAACTTTTTCAGGAGCTGTGCATGAATTAATTATAAACATGTGGATTTTATTTCCTCTAACAAGACAAATTGTTTTCTGATTTTTTAATAGGTGAAAATATTGGCAAAATGCCTTTCAAGTTTTCTACACATAACACTCTGAAAAAAACAGTTTTAGAAATAGAACACATATATCGACTACACTTGAAAATATTTTGGCACAAAATTTCCATGGTTTTAACAGCCATACATGCTCTATTATAACATAAATTTTCTCTTAAACTAAGGCTTTTTGCTTTGTTTTCCAACCTAAAAGCAAATGAGCACCAACATATTTAGTAGAAATGCTTCAGTAGTTGTGGTGTGCTAAAACTACAATCATATACTAGGATTACCCAGTATTCTTATGGCACTACATTTATAGTGGATGCTCTAGGCTTGTGGCATCTGAACGTTTAAAACTCTGAGTTTCTACTTTTTTCCACTAATCTGAAAGATCAGTGTCATACTGTAATTATTAGTTTTGCTCTGGCACAAATATAAGTCAGGAAACAAATCCTCGGTATCTACATCTCAATGAAATTTTGTGGTCTTTCTGTTCCTCTTGTGACAGTAGCACTCATTTACTCATGGAATAAAATATTTTGTCCTTTAAGAAAAGTGTCCATGAAGAAAAACAGAAGTGTCAGGAAAAAATAATAATAATGAAAAAGTAGTTAAATTGTTATAGGAGAAAATGCACAGGCAACACATGACTCTTGACAAAGGGGGTTGAAAAATCTGGGAACCTCTACAAATATTCCCACTTTTGCAAATTTGGAAACAGCTGTCCTTAGGAAGAACTGCTCTTGAAAGCCCTTTGGACTTCTTCCACTCAAAACCTCCACTGCAAACAACTAAATGACATTGAAATTTCAAAATAGAAGAGATGAATTTAAAATACTGACATTTAAAATGGATCCAGGGCTTCCCTGGTGGCGCAGTGGTTGAGAGTCCGCCTGCCGATGCAGGGGACACGGGTTCGTGCCCCGGTCCGGGAAGATCCCTACATGCCGCGGAGCGGCTGGGCCCATGGGCCATGGCGGCTGCGCCTGCGCATCCGGAGCCTGTGCTCCGCGATGGGAGAGGCCACAACAGTGAGAGGCCCGCGTACCGCAAAAAAAAAAAAAAAACGATCCATTTACCATGACTTAAAAATTAACAGTAAGTTTTGGCTGTTACTAAAAATAACAGCTATTTACTATATACTGTGTGCCCACTGTGTCAGAACTTCATGTAATCCACACAATAACCTGTAATGTCTCTCATTATACACCTGAAATAAGGAGGTTCAAAAAGTTTACAGAGCCCCCTCAGAAAGGTTAAGATCATCCTAGCTCATCAGCCAAGTCTGTTGAACTTTAGTGTTCACGAGTTTTAGTATAAAAAATATATTTCAGCTATGAGCTACGTTGATTGTGTCTCACTGAGCCCATCTACTAGGCTCTACGTAAAATATAAGAGGGACGGAAGGTTAATAATGTTATTGAGTAGATGGTAGGTTAAGTGAGTGGTCTTTGGAAACTTGGGTGTCTGAGCTCAAACCCTGGGTCGGCCTCATACTGACTGGGTCATTTTGGACATGTTCCTTATAATCTATAGCCTCAGTTTCCTCACTTGTGAGATGTGGATAATGATGGTACATGCCCAGAGTATAGGCACATGTAAAGCGCTTAAAATAGTGCATGCCAGATAGGGTTCCATTCTGTTAACTATCATTACATACAACATATTCCATGGCCATAGTAACCTTCTGCTATCGAATTCTTTGTTGTTTTCCTCACTCTCCCTAGAATTTAGTCAATATGGTTAGACATAATAACCAATTAATTAATAACTATCCTGTTGGGTTAAGGACTTTAATGGAGAAAGATGTATCTTTAAAAGTTTTAGATGTAATTCTGACTACCTCTTTGCTGCAAATGTTTTCACTGTTTATGGTAATATTTATTTTTCAAATTTGTCATGGGATTATATATGAAAATAAGCTTTAAATAAACATCATTAATGTTTGTGTGAGTATAATATATTATATATATATATAATATAATATAATATAATATTTCAGTCTGACAAGAACTGGAAATAAATCTTCAAGTTCCACAAAGGAAGAATCACTCCATTTGATACAATCTGAATTAAGCAATTTGAATTCTTTGTAAAATGGCATTTAACTAGCGGACAGAAAGACAAGGAAGCTGAGTCAACTTCGAAACTTCCTCTATTTTGCAGCGATGGTGTTGTGAGCCTTCAAGTAAAGGGAGATCAGTTTGATGCCATTTTGAGCTCATTGTGCATTGGAGCATAAAAGGAAGAGGTGGGTGGCAGCAAAGCTGAGCTAGGAGCCTTCTGGAATGAGACACGGCAGGAGGCGAATGGAGCAGTTAGACAGATGGGTGGATGAAAAGACCAGGGCACAGAGAAAGATGTTCAATGATGATGCAGATAAGAAGGGGGGAAAGGTTACGATATGACCCAATTACCACAAATAACCAAAGAAATAATAACTTGTGAGAATAGAATGCAAAAGGAAAGATGAGAGGCTCATTGGGATGTTTTCTGGAATTCCTTTTGCAGCCCTCCTCAGACTAAGTCACCCAACTATAATTATCTCAACTGATCTGAGAATTCTTCACTTGTGTTCGTGTATCTCAGTACAGATAAATAAAGCTAAATAAGAAGATGATTTTTGTTTCTTTTTCATTGGATTACAAGTTTATAAAGGGCTAAAACTGTATCTTCTACTTCAGTATTTCTCCACACTGACATGAGTTTTAAAATGCTGTTACTTGTCAGTAAGAGAGAATACTTCAAATATTGATCAGAGTTTTTTCAACATGGTGGGTTATTTAAGTTGGATTCAAAGATAAGGAGAAATTATTTGAAATTCAGATATTAATAAAAGTATCCGCATATTTTAGAGACTGCCTTTCATTGCTCATAATGGATAGTCGTATTTTAATAACAATACTACTAATGATTATTATTATATGTAGAATACCAACTTGGTGTTAAAATTTCAGTCATTTTATAAAATTATTATTAGACTCCTAATCAAATATCTCTCACCTAAACATTTAAAAATGTATATATTTGCAAATTACCTAGGTGACATATAATTCTTAAACACTGCATTATGATAAATGCTCTGTCAAGGTACTTATGACTCCATGTTTAAGATTCAGCTTTTGTTTGAAAATTCTGTAATACAAAGAAAATACAAATAGATGAAGACACATTCCCAAAGACCCAGTACAATAACTGCATAACTAAACCTCCCTATCTAGTTCATATATTTATTGTTGCACTTATCATGCCATATAATTTATTACTTTTTTGTGTGTTTGTTTCCTACAGTAGACAATGAGATCGCTTAAGGGAAAAGTTGGTTTTATTACTATACAATATATAGTACGGGGCCTGGCACACAATAGCATTCCAAAATAATCGGTGAAGAAAAGAAAGAAGGAAGGAGGGGAGGGGAGGAGGGAAGGGAAGGGAAGGGGGAAGAAAAAAGAGGGAAGTGAGATATATGTGAATATATGGTGTTACACAACCTGCTTCCATATTCTATTCAAGCAATAATTTTGTGGGACAGGGTTCCATTGGATTTAGTGTCCCCTGAGGGGTCAAACAAACACAAAAATAGTGTCTTGCATGTATACAACACTTCATAATTTAGACAGTTCTTTCATATGCCTTAGTTATTTGATCTTCACAGTAACTCCATGACACAAAAATCATTTCCTGCCCTCTTTTACAAAAGAAGAAGCTGAAGCTCAGAGAGTTTAAATGACTTCCCCAAGTGTACCCAGATATAAACAGCAGAGTTAGAATCAAAGTGAAAAATCTTCCAAGTCCATCGACTTCTCAGGAACATAGTTTAAGTTTAATTTTATTAAATTAACTGTACACAATAGTATGAATTCCTTGAGAAGACACCTAAAGTTTGCCTTGTACATACAAAGGAATAATAATAGTAATAAGAAGAACAACAATATAGCTAACATATATTGACTGCTTGCTTCTTACAGACACTGCCCTATGAGTTTATGTGTATTTGCCTGTTTAATCTTGACAACAACCCTATGAAAAAGGTACCATTATGCTTATGTTATATGTGAGAAAAATGAGGTGCTGCAAGGTGCAGTGAGTCATCTAAGGTAAAACCAACCGTAACAGTAAAGCTGAGCTATTATCAATACTACCTTATATTAAAATGTCTCTGTCCTTGATATTGTCTAAATATGCACTTAAAATAAAAGAAATCACAGTTAACTCATAATCCAACCTGGAAACTTTACACCAGTACCTGAAGCCAGTTAGCTGTGTTTCTTGGCAAAACACTAAGCCTGTTTTGTATCTCCTTCTTTCCCATAAAATGAAGCTTAACAGAATGATGCCCAAGCTATCCCTGAGTTCTGAAAATCCAGGAGGAAAATCTGCACACAGTCTTCATAGCACTTCAGTAGTAGACCATAAAGGAAGAAATCCGCCTGGCAAGTCAGCATATCAGTGAAGAAAATGATGAGTCAAGAGGAGAATTAAGTATCAAAAATAAAATATCTATGTATTCTACAATTAAAGTTCAATATTTATCCTGGAATGACTATCTACAGGCATCTAGGGTAAACCACTTTTAAGAACATATTTCAGGGTTTCCTTGGTGGCGCAGTGGTTAAGAATCCACCTGCCAATGGAGGCGACAGGTTCGAGCCCCGGTCTGGGAAGATCCCACATGCCGCGGAGCAACTAAGCCTGTGTGCCGCAACTGCTGGGCCTGCGCTCTGGAGCCTGCGAGCCACAAATTCTGAAGCCCGCGCGCCTGGAGCCCGTGCTCCGCAACAGAAGAAGCCACCGCAATGAGAAACCCGCGCACGGCAACCAAGAATAGCCCCCGCTCGCCACAACTAGAGAGAGCCTGCGCGCAGCAACGAAGACCCAACGCAGCCAAAAATAAAAATAAATAAGATAAATAAACTTTTAAAAAAAGAACATATTTGGGTTCTTTTATTTCAACCCTGAATGACTCCAAAAGTTTGAGGATGGGGCTCAGACCAGAGAGCAGGTCACAATTATCATGGGTCACAAAGAGGCAGAAGAGAGACATTATGGAGTCCAAGTGACTCTCAGATGCCCTGGGTGAACTGCCTCCATGGCAACCCAGCTCACTGTCAGTATTTCAAGCTCATTTAAGGGTAGTCTCTCCGAGACTGCTTTTCTACACTGGCTTTTGAAGCACTGAATTACCTTGATTTCCACCTTCCCATTCCACTCCTCTGCTTCTTGTTTTGATTTCTCTTTTCCGATTTCTCAGTTTTTTAATCTCATTTTTAAAGATGAGAATTCTCTAAGGTCTAGTTCTTGACCCTTTGTCCTTCTTTTGCTTAACTGTCCCTTGGGAAACTTGTATAATCTGAATGACTAACTAGAATTTATGAGATTATGAGCCAGATCTCTTCCTGCTTACTCATCCATTTCAACTGGATGTCCCAAGACCACTCAAGTTAAATAGGTATAAACTCTGAAACAATACAATTTTCCCAAACCAGTGCTGTATCTGGAATACCCTATACGGTTCTGCAACTCATCTTTAACTTCTTCCTTTTCTTCCACATCCTAATCCCTTAGTTTTTTGGGGTTTTTTTAGAATAAAAATCTATGAATGAAACAACAAATAAATTATTCTGTATGTTGTGTTCTATTCTTGATCTAAATAATTATTTACAAATCTTTTGAATGAAAAGCCTCAAAGAAAGAACTGATCTAATATCAGCCAAATTTTTTTAAAAAATAAAGATTTTTAAAATACTAAATAAGGAAAGAGAATAATTGGAAGAGCAGTTTGCACCATCTCTCCTGAGTTCTCTGTCTCTCCAATACTTACCTTGACAGTCAAATATAAAGGGGGAAACACATGTCCCATTAGTCAAAAAAACAGTTTTGGAACATATATAAATATACATTTATATCATATCTACATATCTATAGACATATACATATATATCTTTACGTTGCTATTTCTCTCTCTCTCTCTCTCTCAATCTGGCTAGACTATCCCAATTATTGCTTCATGTGTTTTTAAAATACTATGACTATTGAATAACGTTGAAGCTTAAGTGATGGACATAAACTTATTTTTATAAAATATAGTTTGAATCGTGCTCTTTGCCTCAAGACTTATCAAAGTGCTGACATCAGCTTGAGCTCTGAACACTGAAACTCCTGAGAGCAATTTAAAGTGATGTCCCAACATCACTCAAGTTAAGTAGGTATAAACACTGAAACAATAAATTTTTCCCAAACCAGTGTTGTATATGGAATACCCTATACGGTTCTGCACCTCATCTTTAACTTCTTCCTCTTCTTCCACAACTTCCTCTTCTTCCACAACTAATCCCTTAGTTTTGTTTTGTTTTGTTTTTTAGAATAAAAATCTATGAATGAAACAACAAATACACACTGGGAATTAGGTATTAGTTCTTGATAGGCCAAAATGAGTTTGATGGCTTTTTTTCCAAAGAGTACTAAATTCTATGAGTTTCATTGTTCTCATCTGCAAACTGGTGTGTTGGGCAGAACAACTCCTCATAAATTTATGAATTCTAGGATGATGTGCTTCTCAATCTGGTTTTCAGACTGGTCTCACTCAAATTGAGCAGTGAATGAATACGCATAAAAGAAGTAAAAAATTGACGTGAAAAGAACAGCTTAAAACATGGATTATAAATAGAAGGGATTTAGTGCCCCTCCAGAAGAGACCTTAGAAAGATCAGGTAAAGTACATCGTTATCTATAGACTTTGAGATTGGCCTCAGCTACTTTTAGAACTGTTCTTGAGTACTCAGTAGGGGGAAAGTACTTTTTTGTATTTAAAAATTTGTCATCAACTTGAGGATATATTCAACTAAGGTGTCATGTCTCATCTCAAGTGGAAAAACAAAGGTAAGAAGCCTAGCAGTACAATAGCATTTAACAGCTGATAATAGTGTTTCTGCCTGATTTGGTGTAATTACCCAGACTGAACATGCTCAGCTTCAGAATTATAGGCAACCGTTAATTATCTGTTCCCTATCCCAAAGTGTATATATTTTTCATAAGCTTTTAGGGTTAGGAGTCCAAAGGAAGTACAGCAGTTTGTTTTATTTAAACTTTAGTCTGTGGTATATTTTACAAGATTTTGGGGGGACAAGTAAATTGTAACAGAACACTACTAACTTTAGCTAGTATTGGATAAAAAAGAAATATGCCAGCTTAACTCACCAACTCTACAGACTTCAATGATGTCTGCAAATGAGAATTTCTTTTCTTAAAAATCACACTGTTAGAACATTCCTCATCTTCATTTTACATGTAAATAAAGCCAATTCCCATAAAAATCTGATGACTCAAATCATTGGGACGGGAAGAAACATTTCCTCCACCTCTACCCACCCACCCACGGGTATGAGATATTGAATGAGAAAGACACAGACAGACAGACACACACACACACACACACACACACACACAATTAAGAAGTTCTGTTGCATGCTTTCTGTTGCATGAATGAAATCCCTTATGGTACTTTCTGTAAACAGTACAGTAAAAGTTTAAATTGCTGTTCAACTATTGTAAATGCTAGATTCATATTTCACTGAATGCAACAATGAGCCAAGATATGGTCACTTGGCTTTATACAAATAATGCAAAATTTTGAGGTTTCACTAGTTAGTAGCACTGACTCTTCTGTGATAGCTGCTCCAAAAGTAACATTATAACCTTTAATTCAGGGTCTTTAAGGACAGTGGTGCAGGTTGTGCTGTACACAAAGGTACCTTGCTAAGGAAACGTGATTTCAGCCTGAGTTTAGCTCTCCAAGTCATGGGATATGGCATGAAGCTTGCACTGCCCAGCATTCCACCCTACAAGGAACAGCTTTTTCTAATTTCTCTACCCAGAGGAGTCTTTTTCTAATGTGCACTAAGGACCTATCTGTGAAAGCAAAGGGCCTTGCTTCTGTTTTTCTCTAGCATAATTCTCTATCTAAAATTTTTATTAAATTATATGCTATATTAGAAAAGGGATAGTGTCCTATTTGTTTTTGTTTTCCTATCATTTAGCATAGTACCAGTTTCTTTGTTTGTTATTAGTGGAATCTAGAGACCATGAAGTAATGGACTTGAGTTCAAAGCCAAGTCTTTGAACAACTAACTACAGGGCATGCCACTTACATGGACGGCTATGGAAATGACACTCCCTGGAGCTGTGCACGGTCATATAACTTTAGAGGGACTCCTAGTTTTATAACGATGTATGGTGGCATGATTTTTAAGAATAAGTATAGTAATTAACAGCAGATAATGCAATTTTCATGCACACTATCTTATAATATCTCATTTATACATCACAGTTAGCAAGTAAAGATTTTTATCACTATTTTTTAGGTGAATTAACTGAGCCTCAGAGAATTAAAATTACTTCTTGCCTAAGATCACACTAGTATTTTTCAGAGCTGAAATTCAAACACAGGTTAGTGTGATGCCAAGGTATATGAGATTTTAAATTATCCTCTTTTATATAAATATCTGAAAGAATTTTATAGAACAACATATTCCATATATGGCTGAGTCCTAAGAGAACAGACATGTCATGACAATTATTCTAATCATACCAGTATGGCATTTAAGTAATCTTTCAGTTAGTAAAATACTGAGTCATACAAAATTATAAGAAATAAAAGTGCACACCAACATATCTTGACTATGACTTTTGGTAAAAAAATACAGTTTTGGAATATTCATTAAAGTTAGCTTTTAATATGAAGTTAAAGCAAGAAAAACAAATGACCACCTAAGGTCCATCTGATTTTACCTTGGTAGATATTCATTTAGGTGAGGATAACAAAAGTGGTGAAAAACACAAAAGATTCTGTTATTATTTTTATTATACTAATGTCTATAATATTTTTAAAATACTTCTTTCACATTATTCCATTTGATCCCATTTTATAGAAGGCAGAAAGGTGCAGAGAAGACCAGTTACTTCTAAAAGGTGATGGTGCTACAAAGAGGAAACTGACAACGAGACTTGAACACTGATCTTCTGACTCTAAATGAAGAACAATGTCTATTTCATCAAGAATATTGTTGGCAGCTACTTACCATAGAGCCAACTGAACAAATGAAATACCCAGATTGCATATGCAATACAGATTGGTTTTTATTAGCAAAGATGCCTATCAAGAGTTAGGTAATTTCATCTCTTTAGATTTGGCGGGAAATCTTATATGGATCAAAGCAAAGCAAATACTGTGAAGTTATCTTGCTGACTTTTCAAGTCCAGTGAGGTAGTGGAAGTAACAAAAGTTATGGCTGCTCTAGACTTCATTATTATCAAAAATAATTTGATGATTTAAAGTGGCAAGAAGCTTGGAAGAAAAATACCTTGTCACTTTAGCCAAGGAAGAGAACCCTAGGCCTGGTCTCACATGCATCTTAAATTTAAGAAAAACTGATTTCCAGAAGTGTAGGGGATGAGAAGGATTATTGGTATTATCAAATAGACTCAGAGACACAACATTTCAGTTAAAGAGAAAAGGTATGACTGTGTATGATCCTAATAAAGATAAACCATAAGAGAAGAAGGCATTATTTTAAATTAATTTTTAAATAAAAATTATATATATTTAAGGTGTGCAAATGATTTGATATACATATGCAGAGTGAAATGATCACTATAGTGTAGCTAATTAACATATGATCTCCTCACATAATTACCATTTTTTGTGTGTGTGAGTAGAGCACCTGAAATCTACTCTCTTAGCAAATTTCCGGTATTCAGTACGGTAGTATTGACTATAGTCATCATGCTGTACATTAGATCTTTATTCATCCTACGTAATTGCATCTTTGTACGCTTTGATCAACATCTCTCCATTTCCCCACCTCCCCACCCCTGATAACCATCATTCTCATTTCTGTCCCAATGTATTTGACTTTTTAGATTCCATATATTAGTGAAATCATGCAGTTTTTTCCTTTCTGTGCTTGCTTTATTTCACTTAGCATAATGTCATTTAAAATACAGCTACCCAGAGATGTCTTTGATAATTTCAGGTAAAGGACATGTGGACAAGTGGAAGAAGGGTCACATAAAAAAAGGGGGGGAAGCCCATAAACTCATCATAAAGATGTTGAAATATAAAGAAAGGATCACTGTGAAGAGTCTTAGGACAAAAAACGAACACAAAGGTTATTTACAAGTATGTTTAACGCTAGAAAAAGGAGGAGAAAAGGAACATTCCCTAGGATTGGAAGAAGGCAATGTAATATCATGTTTCTATTAGTATAGTGTAGTCATATATGTCCACTAATGAAATTAAGATACGTCTGTGTGTGATAGAAAATAAGCATTACTTCTGAACACTATTTTCTCTGGCTCTTCTATTAAGAAAAATGACCTTAAAACCAAAACTGGCACAGTCAACTGGATTAATAAGAGACAGAATTTCAAACTAAGTAAGACGAATGAGCCAGAGTTGTAACCTGATGTAAATACAAACTTTAGATTTAAATACTGATACTTCTACATATGAATTGTGAGGTCTTCAATACTCCTTGTAGCTCTCTGTTCAGCACTCTTCTGTAAAATCAATGGCATCAACCCCGTGACATTATGAGGAAAAAAATGAGCATTTAAGAGGCAAACATCTGATATGCAGTCCTTGTACACATGCAACACTCAATTCCTTTAACTATTATTATGAGACAAAGTCTTAGCAAAATCCATATCTAGTTATTATAGCTCCCAACTCTGAACCCAAACACTTCAGGCTTACATAAATATTTGGTGAACAAACAAGCAAACAAAAAATCAAAATCTTACAAGAACGTGAGCTGTTTAAAATGACTTCAAGATCCTGGGTTCTAATTAGTTATACCCTAGGAAACAAAATCTATAGATATGATCATGGGACCACCTGTTAGTAATTATTGAATACTAGGACAAATAGGAAAATTCCAGAAATACAGAATAAAGAAATATTCCAATTTTTTAACATGAGAAAAAAGATTCTAGAAACTACTGAATAGCAATTTAGAGGTTGACTCACAGAGTGAAGCGTTGAATATGAGTCTGTGAGCACTTCAGGAAACTGTGTTCTCTAAAGAAAGCTAAGGGGCTTCCCTGGTGGCACAGTGGTTGAGAGTCCGCCTGCCGATGCAGGGGACACGGGTTCGTGCCCCGGTCCGGGAAGATCCCACATGCCGCGGAGCGGCTGGGCCCGTGAGCCATGGCCGCTGAGCCTGCGCGTCCGGAGCCCGTGCTCCGCAACGGGAGAGGCCGCGGCAGTGAGAGGCCCGCGTACGACAAAAAAAAAAAAAATTGGGAGAAGGAAACCCATGCGGAAGGTCTGTGCTAGAGACTGAATTATTTGGCAAAGTGCGGGGCACATTGCAGGGCTCAGTAGGTTACATGAAAAATGTTTTTTATTGAAACCCATTTCTAAAACTGAGGATAAATTAACCTATGGGCAGGATAAAAGAGCAATTTCCTGGTTATACAGTTGGCTGGACCTGATAACAATCATCTCCTTTAAAGAGGGTAGGTGTTCTTCAATTCGTCAAACGAGCTCTCTTTACTAGCCTGGTCTTCTCCAAACTCAGCTAAGAACCAAAAGACAGAACTTAATGAGGAGACAAATCACCGTTTGTTCCAAAGAGGTCTTAACATTAAGAGAGATTCAAAATTTATAGGACTTCCAGGTTCAAGATGGGCTTTGAGTCTACGTGTTTACCGCTATCCTTCCAAAGTGTCACTGAAATAACCATATCAATGTAAAAATAAATATTACTGAATTATGTTATGAGGTAGTGAGCTCCTTGCTAAGCAGTTTTTATTTTATTTTATTTATTTATTTTTTTTTTGCGGTATGTGGGCCTCTCACTGTTGTGGCCTCTCCCGTTGTGGAGCACAGGCTCCAGACGCGCAGGCTCAGCGGCCATGGCTCACGGGCCCAGCCGCTCCGCGGCATGTGGGATCTTCCCAGACCCGGGCACGAACCCGCGTCCCCTGCATCGGCAGGCGGACTCTCAACCACTGCGCCACCAGGGAAGCCCAGCTAAGCAGTTTTTAAAGAAAGGCTAGCAAACACTTGGCAGGATGCTGCAGAAATTATTTCAGAATTGGATAAAAAAATGAATAGATGAACTTTTTCTTCAAAATAAAAATTATTTTAATATAAAAATTTATATTCCATTTGGTCAATCTATAAATATTTATTGTTGACGCTCTGTGCTTGGCAATAGCTATTAGTGTGATATACTAATCTGTGACCTCCATCCCTCAAATCACAGCTGTTCCAGCTCCACAATCCATCTTATAGGGAGGAGGAAGGAGGAGAAGGGCGTGTCCCCTCCCTTGAAAGGTATTTGAGGAAGTTACACATGATTAATCAGAACTTAGCCCCATGCCCGCCAATTGTAAAGGGTTTGGGGAAATAGCCTTACTCAGGATGACTATGACTCAGCTAAAAATTGGGCATTCTATTACTGCAGAAGAAAGGAGAATAAATAACAAGAGACAACCAGCAGCCTCTGGCCATGGACCCAAAACACAGACCAGAACATAAGTAGGGCTTGGGAGAATGACAAGCTTCCTTCTGCAGGTAAAAGCTGCGAGGAGGATGATTCTGTCAAGGAAGAGCCAGTGCTCACTTAAGAGGCATTGTCGGGAAGGATCAGTGAGGTGATTGAGGATCAATGGGAGTCTAATAATCAAAGAAGAGAAGTTTCTCAGAGAGCACATTTGAAATTTTGGGAGTTGACCAGGGAGAGCCATAGTGGGTTGAGAAAACTAAAGAGAAAATGGATGATCTAAGGGACTTACATCTTTAATGATGGTCGGAGAAAATAGGGCCATAATTGGGTCAGCTTGCTGCAAGTGTGTCAAGATAAAAAGAACCGACTGATACCCTCAGCTCATCAGGACTCAGCTGCACCTTGGAAGGGCACTGAGAATGTGAGATATGAGAGTTCATGCATATTTGAGAGCAGCTCTGCACGACAGATCTACTAGAAGCATAGGAATGAGGAAAGTTGGGGCAGCTGAGACAGCCCAGTTTCTGGCACAGAGGTATAGAGAAATGTTTCAAGAAAAGTTGACAAAATTGATAGTCTCCAACAGAATCTGCAAAATCTAGTTCCTAATTCTCAGATGTACGGGTAAAGAAAAGATTGAATTTTCTTACTTCCTATGAGTAGAAGTATCCTCTGACAAGAAGGGAAACAAATAGCATTCGATGTGTATATAGCAACTATGAAAGTGATGTATAAGCAGATCTAGACTAAATCATGTGGGTGCCCCTAGGGAGGCTAACGATTTACTGCCTCTTTTAACAGATGTGTAAATATTTAAAATACTTACCTAGAGGAGACTGAGGGCGTCAAGTCAGAAGGAACCAAGGAGGGCTACTTGTGGCAGAGCTCAAACCCCTCTTCATCTCGCTCTTGTTCTCCTGTCACTCTGCTCTATGGCAAACTTGTACCTTCCACTGGGGAACACTAGAGTCCTACAATTTAAAAAATTGCTCCTAAAGGCAATGCGCTAGTCTTCTATTAATGCTTGAGCATATTCATTGAGATCTAGCTGCCCAGCCCGAGGACATATCAAAGAATCCCTTCTAATAGAATGCAATGGTCTTCCTAAGAGGAAGTCAGTAAAATACATTCCTTTTCCCATCCCACTGCATTCCCAGTAATATCTGAGCACCCATACAGACCAGTGCCTTAGCACTTGCTATGTAGACAGACTCTTGGTTTGTCTCTGTATTTACAGCTCAACTCGACTCCTGTAAACACAAAGAATGACATGTGGCCCATTCTCAGAAAATCCACAGCTTTCCCAAAATAGACTTTGAGTTCTTTTGTCTGTTTTGTAAATAATTTAAATTAACCTGCTTTTCAAAAATTAAGCTAATGCTTAAAGCTAATTTAAGCTAATGCTTTAAAGTAATTATTTATAGACATCATGCTAAATTCTATGAGGACAATTTTGCTATTCAACCCCATTATTTCTGACGGTTTGTTCAGATTGAGTATATTTTTCCTTCAGGTTGAGTATATTTTTCTTTCTCCAAATTTCCATCCAACAGCCTTTGCTGCTTTTCTCCTCCAAAAGAAAGGATTCTATTTTCCTTTTCAGAATATAATTTTCAGAGTTTTATATTCAGTTATATTTCAGAGTTATGATCAACTATTCTAATTTTTTACTTTCCCCTTCTCTCCTCATGGCATTTTGTCATATGAACGATCACTTATGAACCTTTGCAGATGCCAGAGAGAAATTTTCCTATTTGGAAAATAGAGCTTTTCAACATGAGTAAAAAATAACATTAGCAACAATCTTCCAGAAAATACTATATGTCTCTGAATGGTAGCATTGGTAGAGTTTAGATCCAGCAAAATCTCACTAAATACTCAATAGCAACATTCCTAGAATTAATTCATTTATTTCTAAAAGTGTGAAACAAAAATAATGCCATCTCTAGGCTACTTGGTGAGAGAGAGGGAAAAAAAAAAGTCTTGTTTATAGTTATAATGAGTTGGAACTAATTCCGTTTCTTTGTTTCTGGTTTGCCATACCCAGTCTAGTTGTTAGGGTATGTGTACCCTTCTAAATACACTGTTTGCTTTGAATAAGATCTGAGTGGGAAAGAGTCTCAGTTCACAGCCTATGGAATCTATCTGCATCTCCAAGGAAATAGTTGTTTACTACTCTGTTGTCATTTGTTCAGAGCACAACACAGAAGTGAATTCCCATCAATATTCATAGCCCTTGTAGCCTCCAGAGGCTCCCTGTGTGATTGTGCTTCATTTAGCTCTAAATCTGTATTCCCATATAGATTTAAACAAGAGAGCTAGGGAAATTTTGAAGTCTTTTGTTCCCAGTCACAGTAGTATTTAAATAGTCCACTGGGTATGCAAATATTGTGGGTTCCTTTATTGCTCTGTTATAGTCTACCACGAAAAGATTCACCTTAGGGGAACATAACCCCTTTTTTGTTCTTTTTTAATTTTAGATTCCGAAAAATATTTACCTCTACCCTTACTAGCTTATTTATAAATCAGTTTGGTTTCTCAAATTCACACAAGGTCAGGAATCTATAATTCTTTTCAATGCTGAGGTTATATCCTATGCTTCTACTCTCACTCCAGTGTTCTTAGACTCACTCAACAGGTTAAACCTGAACTTGTCTACAGACTTCTTATTATTAAACACCTCAAAATATTTGGTATACCTGTAATTATTCAGTGAAAACATATACAATGAGTTATGATGACCGTAAGATTAGAGAGAAAAAAATCTAGGATCTGTATCAAGTCAATGAAAAGTAAGAGTTTACTAAAAATCAGCATTCTGCATATGTATGTTATTTTGAAGCATATATTCAGCATACTCTATGGACTGTATACACATATACAACAGGTGGAGATGTAGACTTCTCCTATAATGGGACGGAGACATTAAAACATTTTTCCTTTCATTGTGTCATTGTTCTTTTTTTTTTAATTTAATTTTATTTTTTATACAGCAGGTTCTTATTAGTTACCTATTTTATACATATTAGTGTATATATGTCAATCCCAATCTTCCAATTCATCCCTCCCCCCAGCTTTCCCCCCTGGGTGTCCATACGTTTGTTCTCTACATCTGTGTCTCTATTTCTGCCTTGCAAAAACAACTTCTTATGTAGAAAATGATATGATATGCCACAGTAGAACTAGAGAAAATAAACTTAAAATTTGGTGGAATAAGATAAAGAAGTAATTCTTGGTGATAAGATAAAGAAAGCATGAGGCTAAATACTAACACAGGGTCAGGAATGTTATTCTATAAGGGATTTTTTTTTTCAAAAAGAATTTGTGCCATTTGTCTAGAATGGTTTAGAAAACAGAAACCTAAGAATATATGGAGGGAAAACAAGTAAATGAAATAGACTTAAATAAAAAATAATCTATTTTAAAATAATCTTTGCAATTTGCATTTAAGGTTCTGGTGCCAGTTCAGATAAAAGTAAATGTACTTCATCCTCTCTCCTACTGAATACAACTAAATATCTAGACAGATGCATTCAGCAGCTACTGAAGACTCTGAAAAGTTAAACGGTAGCAGATAGAATAAGAAAGGAAACCAGAACTCAAAGTAAGACCAATATAAGTGTGAGTTTCTTGTATTTTTCCCTCTAATATCTCCCAGCCTGGACTGAAAAGCAACAAAAGCCAGAATTGCAATCTGGGTGTAAGCAGAAAATGCTCCAAGAAAAGACCTTTATTTCTGGTCTGCACATCAGGGAAAGTAGCCCCCAGGGTCAGAGAGAGTGGGAAAGTTCACTGTTTTTTGTTTTTTCCACTCTAGTTCCAGGCAACCCCATGGCAGTGTTGGCAGGGCTGGGCAGAAGCGGCTGGGCAGGCAACCAGAACTCTGACGGAAAGGAACCATTCCTCCTAACAAGAGAAACTGTAACCCTGAGAATGGGGGGGAATACCCCAATTCTTTTTCTCTCTCTCTATAGTCCTACTGCTTGAACTCAGAGGTGGACAGTTGTGGGAAGTACACAGCCCAGTGGGAAAACTAAAGCCCTAGCTTTCTGGACAGAAGAGAAGGGTGGGAGCCTCTGAGAGCCAGAAAATATCAAGGAGACTCAATGAGGAGAGAATTCAAGAAAGTGATCCCACAAAATTGTGTAACCTCAGCTACATAAACATGAATGAGACCCTAAACAGCACACCAAAGACCCTGAGAACTGAACTCTTGGTAGACCACCTTGAAGGTCTCAGACTCTGTGGCATACACATGTGACAGAGCTAATTAGCACTGCAAACTCTTTGAAAAAATGAAGCAGCTCAGAACCATAGCTCACAGAATGCAGTTGGGAACTTTCAGCCTAAATCTGTACAGATCTATTAAGTGATAAACACACACACACACACACACACCAATCTTCACAGTAACTAAATGACTCAGAATCTCATAATACAACATACCAAATGTCCAGGGTACAATCCAAAATTAGCCAGCAATCTACAGATTCAATGCAATTCCTAACAAAATTCCAATAGTCTTTTCTCCAGAAATAGGAAAATTGATCCTAAAATTCATATGGGATGCTAGTGGTCCAGACTACGAAGATTCAGTAATCAAAAGAGTGTGGCACTGGCATACAGATAGACATACAGACCAACGGAATAGAATCAAGAGTGCAGAAATAATCCCATATTATGGATAATTGATTTTTAAAAAAATTTCATTGGAGTATAGTTGATTTACAATGTTGTGTTAGTTTCAGGTGTACAGAAAAGTGAATCAGTTATGCATATAGTCTGTAATGGCCTATATGGGAAAAGAGTCTAAAAAAAGTATGGCTAATTAATTTTTGACAAGGGTATCAATTCTGTTCAATAGGGAAAGAAGTATCTCTTCAACGGCTGGTACTAAAACAACTGGATTTCTACACGCAAAAGAATGAAGTTGGACCGCTACCTCAAACCATATACAAAAATTATCTCAAAATGGATCAATGACCTAAATAAAAAAACTAAAACCGTAAAACTTTTAGAAGAAAACCTAGGAGTAAATCTTCATAAACTTGGATTTGACAAAGGATTCTTAGATATGACACTAAAAGCACAAGCAACAAAAGAAAAAATAGATAAGTTCGACTTTATTAAAACTAGAAACTTTTGTTTGTCAAAGGGCATTATTACGTACGTGAAAGACACCTACAAAATGAAAGTTTTTTGCAAACCATATATCTGATAATGGTTTAATATCTGGAATATATAAAGAATTTCTAAAACTCAACAACAACAAAAAAACAAACAACCCAATCCAAAAATGAGCAAAGCACCTGAATAGACATTTCTCCAAAGAAGATATACAAATGGCCAACAAGTACATGATAAGATGCTCAACAATCATTAGTCATTAGGGAATGCAAATTAAAGCCACAAAGAGATATCTCTTCATACCCATTGGATGTCTACAATCAAAAATATAACAAGTGTTGGTGAGGGTATGCAGAAAATGGAACCCTCATGCACTGTTATTGGGAATGTACAATTGTGTAGCATTTTTGAAAAGCAGTGACTGTTCCTCAAAATGTTAAACATAGAGTTACCATTTGATTCAATGATTTTACTCCCAGGTATATACCCAATAGAAATGAAAACATATATCCATATAAAAAGGTATACACCAGTGTTCATAGCAGCATTTCCTAACAGTCAAAAATTGATAACAACTCAAAGGTTATTCAACCGATAAATATATAACAAGTAAAATGTGGCATACCCACAAAATGTATACCATTTAGAAATAAGAAGAAATGAAGTACTGACACATGCTACCATGCTGCTGACCCTTGAAAGCATTTTGCTAAGTGAAAGAACCAAATCACAAAAGGCACATATGATTCAATTTCTTTGAAATATCCAGAATAAGCAAATCCACAGAGACAAAAAGTAAACTAATGGTTGCTTAGGAGTAGAGGAAGGAGGGGACAGGGGAGATGGGGATTGACTGCTTAGGGCTGACGTTATTGGATTTCTTTTAGGAGGGGTGACAAATTGTGCTGATTGTTGCACAATCAAGTAAATATATTTTAAAACATTGAATTGTACATTTATATAGGTGAATTTTTATGTTAATTATATCTCAATGTCTGTTATTTTAAAAACATGTTTTTTATTCTACTATAAAATATATATAATAAATAGATGAAATAATTTCTGTGTCTCCTTAAGTTTTAAAAGTTTAGGCTTCTAAGCAAGGCCCTTTACTTGGAACCTCTAATTCTAACAGAGACTGTTTACTGTCAGAATCACCTGAAATTCTAACTTATACGAGTCAAATTTTATATGTTGTTAATAAAATGTATCTCTGTTAATTTAAAAATTAATATAGACTGTTTAATACTCAAGTCACAAAGAGAGAACATAGAAATGATATTTAATCAAAATATTTCAAGTGATGTTTTCATATAGTCATTTCTCTATTGTAACCGAGCAACAAATATTTTACAGTTAAACTGCTCATGTGCAAATTGCCTTTCAGGAAGAGGAAAAATATAAAGGATTCTAGAGAACAGAATAAAAGCTTAACATCATGAACCAGTCTTGCACAATACTGGAGAGTAGACACCCAATATATGTCAATGACTGGCTTTGGGGATGAATTTAATCTCATAAACAAGAGCCTTTGATTTTATAAGCATCAGTAGTATCATTATCACAGAATGTTAACGAATACAAAAAAAAATTGACCATCCAGTGACAATGTTTACACATAAGAAAATAGTGACCGACCCACTAAAGATTAAGGAATCTACAAAATTCAGAGAGCTAGATTGTTAAAAGATTTAGAGGAGAATCAAGGGTACCTGATTACTTGTCTGATTTTCTTTTAACCAGTCTCTTTCTGCCTAATTTGTTAAGTCCATTGGGTGAAAAAGGAATGTAACTAAACCTTAGTATAACTTTAGAATTGACCCTGTCAGCTATTTTTTCATTGTCTGTAGACGCTTAAATGTATTGTCTTCAGCAGAAAGCAATGTAAGTAATTGCATAGCATAAAAGTAAATGTTAAATTATAATTAAATTATTCTGCAAGCCTATCACACTAAGTTTATGGCCATTTCATCATACTGCAGCAGCACGCAGAACAACAATTAGAGAGAAAGAAACGTTCTGAATTGAGATCTCAACTTTCTGAAGACTCGTCTCCTTGAAGGCATCTCCTAACATTGTTCATGTCGTTGCTTTTCATTTTCATTTTTCAACTGTCAGCTTTTCTTCTATATATACATTTATTGTGATCCTTTTTCCTTCAGCAGATAGCCAGACACTGGGAGATTCCAAATTAAATGCCTCTCAGTTCGACTTAGTACAGAAAGGTCCTGATTTATTACTCAAGATTTATCCAGTGCTTTTCCTTCTCTCAGATTCTTACAATCATTTACTAGCCTTTCCTGAGGACTATGCTGTGAAGGTCATTTTTAGCACGCTTACTTGACAGAGGAGAACACAGACTTCAATTGAGAAAATTATTTTGACCGAGGTGGCAGAATAAGGTTAGCTCAGAGCCCAGAATAATGTCCAAGGTCACGTTAGCACACTTAGTTCCACATTTCTTTCTCATTTCTCCAATCTTCAACAGAGAAGCAGAATCTATTCATTTTGTGAACCCCTTTCCTCCCAGATGTTCTTCTCGGAGCCTAAACTTTCCACAGGAGCTAGCACTGGTCAGTGTCTTTTACCTAATCCAAATAAACCTCTGTAAGATGCACAAAACTATGAGAGCCACATTACCTAGAAAGCATTTGTGTGTGTGTGTATGTGTATGTGTGTGTGTGTAAGTGGAGGGGTGATTTATTCAAAATGTATTCACTCAACTATAGTTTTAGGAAGCCACCATGTGACTGGGACAATATGAGGTTCTGAGGTACTGAGGCAAATAAGACACAGTTCCTGCCTTTAAGAAGTGAAAAACCTACTGGGGAAACAGAACAATCTAGAGATAAGCAAACAATTATATATGTATTTTTAAAACACACACACACACAACAATGTGATGTCTTAGTGACATTAAAATGTCCAGGATGTTTACAGGAGTTCTAAGAAGAGGACAGGCCAGAAATCAGTGACAGTTTACTCATATTTTGTGAGTAAAAACTGTGGGAGAGGAGCGGAGTCAACTTCTCCTCATGTATCTCCTCTACCTACTGTGCACAAGCAGCATGAAAAGGTGAGGGAATGGAAAGGAAATAGCAGGCGTACACGGTGTTGTCTTCCACTGTCACCACTGACTGCAAGAAAAGCAAGTGACTGCATCCTCTTGTAACACTGAATATCATGAATAAAATGATTAAAAAAGTGCTAGGAATATAGTACATATAAACTACTTAGTACCTTGCCAGACACAGAGTAATGGCTTAATAAATGTTAGCTATTTTTAGTTACTATTGATATTTTAACCAATTGTATCAACAGCTCTTTTCAAATTTACTCTATGCTGCCACCTTGATAGAATGAACAGAAGGAGAAAAAAGGAGGAAAACAATTGGAAAATATTGGTATTGGTGTTTTAAGCGGAAAAATAACACGAGATACACTCTATCATTTATATCACCCTATTTCAGTGCCATCTGTGCTAGACACATATACATTGTTTTATTTACTTCTTACAACAATGAGGGAGGGAGGGAGGCTTAACTCTATTTTATAAGTAAGAAAAATAAGAATCAATGAGATTTAAATAACTTTAGAAGGTCATACAGATAGAAAAAGGTGGCACCAGGACTGGATCATCTCTCCAAACTCCAGTCTTGCTGTTTTTATACACTCTCTTCTCAAATCAGAAAATAGTAGAACCATGACTTAATTCAACGAGTATTTTCTGAGTTCCTACTCTGTGTCAGGAACCGTGTTCAAGGTACTACAGAGAGAACAGTGACTTTTCAGATATGGTCCCCGACCTTATGAGGCTACAAATACAGAGGGAGATGGACAGAAAAAGAGGCAATTGTAAAGCAGAAACACAGGGTGTTGTGGGAGCTTATGGCAGAGCATTTAACCCCTGGAAGGTTAAGGACGATTCTCAGGAGTGATATCTCAGCTGAGACATGAAGCGTGAGTATAAATCAATATGATGGAAGTACAAGGAGGTGAATGATGTAGGTAAAGAGGAAAAATAGCCTGTGTGAAGGCTCAGAGACAAAACTGGGTATGATGATTTGGAGAATAGGATTACCCACCGAAAGGACGGGACTATGGAATGGACAAGCGATAATGTTGAGGGGTCCAGGTCATGCAGTCCCCTTGAGCACCACGATAAAAAAATAATGACCTGATCCCAATTAGAATATGGACTCTATGACACATTTTAAGCAAGAGGATGAAGTAATTAGACATCACATTTTTCTTTTCCTAAACTTAGCTTTTATAAAAAGCTATTAGGGGGCTTCCCTAGTGGCGCAGTGGTTGGGAGTCCTCCTGCCGATGCAGCGGACGCGGGTTCGTGCCCCGGTCTGGGAAGATCCCACATGCCGCGGAGCGGTGGGCCCGTGAGCCATGGCCGCTGAGCCTGCGCGTCCGGAACCTGTGCTCCGCAACGGGAGAGGCCACAACAGTGAGAGGCCCGCGTACCGCAAAAAAACAAAACAAAACAAAAGTTCTAAAAAAAAAAAACTATTAATATAGTACTTGTCTTCCTCATCTAAACAAAATTGTTTTTAAAAGTTTCCTTACGTAAAGATGGAAATGTTAGCTGGAGTTCAATTTTACAGAACTCAAGGTTATACCGAATTTGGGGTAAGAGGGGGAAAGTGATGAAGAGGAAGGAAGAAAATTACTTTCTTGATCTCATACTTTCCTATTACTACTCACTCTCTTACCTTCTCTCTTTAAACATCGTGCCTATGATCTAAACTTTGCTACTGTCATTGCCCCATCTTCCACCACTCCAATTCATCTCACTGAAATCTAGACTCTGTCCTTGTGATAGTTGCTTCTCTTGCAAAGACTATTGCAGATTGCCTATCAGGTGGACCTTTTTGAATCTTAGGGGGAAGAGGATGGTTAGAATTGGTATTTTCCTTCCCTCAGGTCAGTTAGGCTCTAGGGAGCCATTGACTAAAACCACCTGCCTTGGCCAGGCATGATAATAACCACTTACATGAGTCGTCTCACAACAGGAGGTCCCAATAAGGAACATGGTGCTGCCACCAAAAACCAGGAGAATTCGGGAGGGGCCAAAAGGAGGGAGGAGACGCCAGCCCATAATATGTCCTGCCAACCTCCCAGAAACCCTTGGGCTGGAATCCATCTTGGCTGAGAGATGCACACGTGCGCCACAAAGGACCCAAGTCTGACCAAATATGGGCACAAGCAAGATGACTGGCCAGAGACAACCCAGAAGGCTAACCCCATTATCATAAAACCTGAGACTGTGAGCCACATGGCAGAGGCATTCTCCTGGGTTCCCTTACCCTGCTGATCTTAGCCTCGGTGCCCCTTTCCAATAAAGTCTTTTGCTTTGTTAGCATGGGTGTCACCTCGGACAATTCATTTCCAAGTGTTAGACAAGAGCCCACTCTCGGGCCCTGGAAGAGGTCCCCCTTCCTGCAACAATACTTTCATTTTTTATACTTAATCCTTATATTTTTTATGCTTTTGTCTCTTACAACATTGTCCAAGGTTTCTAGTAATATTAAATCAGTAGGTGTACAAATTGGCATCTTTTCTTATTCTTTGCCTTGATGAAGATGATTTGATAAGACCTGAAATAGAAAATTTTAGTTATATCCTTGAGAAAATAGATACTGCTTCTACAACTATGTTATTGGAAGAAAAGTTCCATTAACTTAAAATGATTGTAGATAAACACAACTTATATCTTTTGTACACCGGTGATCTTCAAACTAAAGTCTAGCTAAATAGATAAATGTTCAGAGTTCCTAATACTATCTGTGGTAAAAAATAGTCCTAAGGACATATTTTTTTTATATATAAATTTATTTATTTTTAGTTGCGTTGGGTCTTCGTTGCTGCGTGCGGGCGTTCTTTCCAGTTGCGGCAAGCGAGGGCTACTCTTCTTTGCGGTGTGCAGGCTTCTCATTGCGGTGGCTTCTCTTTGTTGTGGAGCCCAGGCTCTAGGGTGCGTGGGCTTCAGTAGTTGTCACACATGGGCTCAGTAGTCGTGGCTCATGGGCTGTAGAGTGCAGGCTCAGTAGTTGTGGCGCACGGGCTTAGTGGCTCCGTGGCATGTGGGATCTTCCCAGACCAGGGCTCAAACCCGTGTCCCCTGCATTGGCAGGCAGAATCTTAACCACCGTGCTACCAGGGAAGTCCTAACGACCTATATTTTAAGGCTGACACTATTCTCTGCAAAGGCTTAAATGGTATTATAACTACTCTACATAATCTATCAGTATGTTCCTGTCAGTTTACTAAGGAAGTGTCCACTGGTAATAACTACAGTAGAAATAAATTTCATTTAGTTGCATGCATCAGAGCATATTAAATATTATCTTAGTTTTTCCATATATCTCTTTGTCTACTGCTATTTTGTACAAATGAAAAAAAATCCCTGCACCAATATAAGTGATGGTTTGATAATGACAGTGAAATACCTGGCTTCCTTATTTTTAAAAAAATGCATTGAAATATGATGGGTTGTCTAGAAATGCATCCACAAGTACTAAAAATAGGAAAACATCCTTCACGGAAGGATGCTCACCAAATTTAATATACTGGAAAAAAATTAGATTTGGTGTGGTCAAGCAAAGTACTTCCATAAGAAATGTAATGATCTGTTCTGTTATTTTGTAACCTGGATAACAGATATATGGTGTTTGTTTTTATTATTCTTTATATTTTTGTATGTCACAAATATTTAATAATAATAACAGATAGAATAAAAGCTCATGTTCAAACGTTTCCTTCACAATTGTGACCTCATTCTTGCTTCTAGTGTCACTACAGAAAATTCTGAGGTTAATCTAAGTCGTTTTCCTTAGATCAGAAGCTCTGATCTGTCCATAAGCTTTTGGAATTTTCTCAATATTGTTGATGTTCTTAGATGTTACCGTAACGTGTGTACATCTGAGTTTTTCTTTATTTATTCTACTTGGCACCCTAGGAATATTTTCAATATGATTTATTTAACCTCGCTTTAGTTCCGGGAAATTGTGCATGATTATTTCCTCTCCATCCAATTTTTCCTCTCCTTTGTCTCTTCATATTTAGATTTTGACATCTACTAAATTTCACATACCCTAACTTTTATCATTTCCCTCTATCTTCCTAATTCTTTCCATGAGAGTTTCTTGACCTGACCTTTTAGTTTATTCATCTTCATCTGTAATCATTCTGCTTTTTATCTTATTATTTAATTCTAATTATTGTCTTTTTATACTCAATCTTTCTCCTTTGTGTTTTTTATAAGGGCTTACTTTTTTTCATTTTACCATCCCCCCCAATGTATTAGAGAATATTATTTTTATTTATTTATTTTAACATCTTTATTGGAGTATAACTGCTTTACAATGGTGTGTTAGTTTCTGCTGTATAACAAAGTGAATCAGTTATACATATACGTATGTTCCCATATCTCTTCCCTCTTGTGTCTCCCTCCCTCCCGAGAATATTATTTTTATTTTTAATTCTTATCTGCCTATTTCATTAAGTCTGCTTCATTGAGTTTTGCATGCTCATTCACTATCCTTTATCAGGACTTCATCACTCAAACGTCTGGCTTCTTTTGGCAATGAATACATCTTCCCCTGGTTGTATCCAGTATCTAGGCTGGTAACATGGGTAAGGTAGAGCACTGTGTGTTGCTCCTGGCTTGGTTAAGGTGGTAGGACTGTAGCTGAGGGCAGTGCCTGAGGAGTCACAGTCTAAGCTTGATCCTCTCTCCTCTGTTCCATTTGCTGTCTCTCCAACAGGTGGCACTGCCCCTCAGGGAACCTCTGCTCCAGCATTGTTCTCTTCCTAGAGCTCTTCTCTGTCGGTTTGGTTATCCACAGCTCAGGGAAGGAGATGGAGGAGGAGAAGGGGACAGGGCTCTATAGAAGTCAGCAACTCAGCCTGCTTTGTCTTGAACATCTCTGATGTCACCATGCTGACCCCAGTGGTCCTGGGCAAGTGCGGCTGCTCTTCCATCAGTACTGAGGGGGCAGGTGGGCATCTAGGCCAGCAGTGTGGCACTGCAAGAAAGGAATGCAACTCAAAAGTTCTTCCCCTCAGCCAGTCTCCATGCTTGCACATGCAAACCTCTTCATCCCTGCCAGCTATTGCCCTCCATAATAGCACAGAGCCAATTTGCTGTGCCCAGCATTTTCTATGTCTTGACTTTAGTTCTTCAGACCCATACTTTTTGTTTTTTAACTTCTGCATTGCTTCCGGGGTTGAACTAGAGGAGAAAGTCATGTAAACAGACCACAAAGTCTGATCAGGATTCTAACACTGACGAGCAACACGACTTGGACTTGGCTTTATTTGTGTTCAGTTTGTTTTGCTGAAACTGAGACGCAAGCAATACAAATAATTCATGCAAATGGGAAGGGGAATACAGTTTCCAGGACCTCTCTCATCCCTTATGACAGGTGCCTGATGTCTACACAGTGGAGGAGCATGCCAGTCCAGCCAGAGCAGCCCAGGGCCAGGACTCACTGTCTTTTGCGTTTAGGCTGGAGGAGGAGCCACACCCCCAGACACGGGTCTACCTACATATAAGGCAATCCCTTGATACCTCTGTGCTATGTCTTCCGGCTTCATAGAGCCTACAGCAGTCATTTATCTGCAGCATCTGATCTATTTCAACAGGGGCAGGAACGCTACTTCTTTTTTCCCCCATATTTGCATCCTTTAAGCCCTATTTATGTTTGTAGCTTCAACAGTTTGCACATTGTTAGTGCTCAATGTACACTTGTATGTTATTATTGTTTTGTTGTTTATGAGCAAATAGAGGGAAGTAATGGGTTAACATAAGTGTTAAATAGTTGAAATCACAATTCACAAATGAGATGTTTATTTGTGGAACAATTCACATCTGGGATGTCAGTCTTCGCATGAATTTTACTCTAGAGTTAGGAAGGGAAGATGCTGCACAAAACCAAGGAGGGAATCCAAAGGTCACAAGCAACTTACAAGCATGGCCAGTAAGGGAAAATCTAGGCCAGTTGTCAGGATTCTGTGCAAAAGTGAAAGAGAAAGACAGAGCTGAGTTTGTTCAAGTCAGTTTATAGAATCATGGGACCTCAATAGATTGACTGATAATAGAAAACAAACATAACATAACATAAGATAACCAAATCTGCCCCAGCAACATGTGAGGTGACCCCTAACCTCTCTTTTTATCAGTGCTGGGCTGGGCAACCCATGAGTGGGCAGATCTCTCCCCTGAAAGAGATGAGAGCAGCACCTAAAGCATCAAAGGAACTGCTGAGAAGAAGGTCCAGCTTGATGCACTGCAAGCCTCCAGGGGTCTGGGATGATGAAGCAGTCATGCTCAGTAACGTCTGTGGGACAGGTTAGGACCATCTCTCCCCTAACTCTCAGGTAGATAAGAAAATATTTTCTATGCAGTGTTAGAGAGTTTTCCAATCTCTAAAATTAGGTATCTCCATTCATATTTAATGAGGCTATTAACTAAAGTTGCTTCATGTTTGAGGGTTGTTTTTTAAAGCACACACAAAAAACAAATTAAATGATGGGTGTGAACAATCAAGTAAAGGGTCATTACCCTCCTTTGAACAACCAATATGCAGCAATTAATGGGGATTTCTCTATTTAGAAATATTTTCAAAAAGCAAGACTAAATTACTAAAGGAAAAATGAAAAGTTAATTAGTTGCTTTTGACTTGTGCTGGCCTTGACTGTTACACAATCTTTCGAGGTCATCTTTAGAAAGAGGATACTTGTGTGTCCAAGGTGCTAAGCCCATCCGCTTGTTCTTGGGGTTCTAATTAACTTCCATGCTGGTTTGATTAACACTGGCATTTGTTTTTTCCTAGTGGAAAGCAGCCACTGTATGCAAAAGCTTAAGTGAGTCACCTTTTGTTAGCAGGCTTCACAATCACAGGGTTTTTTTCTATGTGGTGTCAAACTTTTTTTGGTCTGGACTTTGAAATACATGACTTTTCTTAGTTGCAAGGGATTATATAAAATGCATCTTTTCTTTTATTTCTTCACAAAAAGTCAAGAGGCACTATTACTATGCTTCTATGAACAAAGGCATAAGAAACAACATAAAATGGGTCATTTCATTTATACTCAGTTCATTACATTATAATATTAAAATAACCAGCATATTTTATACTTTTGATGTCCACCTGGATAGCCTGTGCAACACAGTGTTTTCTCAGTTTCTTAACCGATCTCTAGGGTCCTTCGGTCCTCATCACTCCATCTCAGCCACCCGTTCTAGTGGCCCCCTGCCATGGACACTATTGTCATCTAACTACTCTACAGCTAAAACTACCAGATCAAACACTCCACTTTATAACCACAGTGACCTTCCTCCCCTCCAGCTACAGTGTCATGATCAGCACTTCCAGTGGTTCTTAGGGTGAGCTAGAGAGGACAGAGACCACTAAAAGGCCATTTCAGTGATAGAAAAGAGAATACATGAGATTCTGGACCAAAGCGGTAATGAGGATAAGATGAAAGATGGGAACAAGAAACATTATATAGGCAGAAGAGACAGAACTTAGTTGAAAAGCAAATGTGGAAATTGAGGGAAAAGAAGTATATTAGTCCTCTATTGCTGTACAACAAATGCCACAAACCTAGTGGCTTAAACAACACACACTTATTATCTCTAGTTTCTGTAGGTCAGAAGTTTGGGCCTGGCTTTGCTGAGTGCTCTGCTCAAGGTTTCATAAAGCTGAAACCAAAGTGGTAGCTGGACTGCATTCTCATCTGGAGGCTTGACTAGATGGGAAGGATCCACGTCTCAGTTTCTTCAGGCTTTTGGCAGGACTCGTTTCCTTGCAGCTGTATAATTCATGGCAGCTTGTTTCTTCAAAACCAGCAAGGGAGGGAGTGCCTGCTGTTGCCAGCATCGTACTTCAGAGAAGGCCTAGACTCTCTTCTAAAGGGCTCACATGATTAAGTCGGGCCTGCCCAGGATAATCGCCCTTTGTATTAACTCAAAGTCAGTTGGGTAGGGACCTTAGCTACATTTAAGCAATCCTTTCACCTTTGCCATAGTCTACTGGTTAGAAGTGAATCAAAAGGATGAGATTACAAAAAGGTGTGCATTTCAAGGAGTAGGAATTACAGGAGCCATTTTAGAATCGTACCTATCAAAAAAAAAAAAAAAAGAAAGAAGCAGAAGTCTAAAGGCTTGATCCTGGGGACTGGAGAAATGGTGGTACTAGTAAAATGAAAACAAAAACATTAATGTATAAAAGAGTTTGGGAGAGCAGATAGGTTCAGTTTTGTCCATGCTTTTATTGAGATGCCAAAAATATAAGAAGAGTTGCCCAGAGTAACTGAAGATATAAGATGAAATAAAAGATAGAAGCCCAAATTAAAAATATTGATTTATGAGGTTTACACTTAAAGTCATCAGACTGGGTCACCTCATTAAAGAAGAGGATAAAGAAAAGAAACATTGTGGGGAGGCAAGTAGAAGCCAATAAAGAAAAGAGGAAATTTGAATAAAAATGAGTAGATATATAGGAGAAAATGGAAGAAAGCAGGCAGTACATAGCATGCAAGTCAGTAGGTTTTAGCCTTGAGTGTACATCTAGATGCCTGGTAGAGCACATCACAGAGTTGTAGTCTAAATATTCCCTATAAGAGACATTAAAGGGGTTTTGAGAAATTCAGACTCTTGGACTCTACGTTAGATCTACTGACTCTGAATCTGCATTTTAACAAACTTCACAGAAAATTTTTATGCCCTGTAATTTTGAGACAAAAGAGTGGTCTGTGAGCTAATGCAGATCCCTCTGTTACTTGTCTGGAAAGAGATAAATACAGAAATTGAAAATATGTTTAGAAACACTTATAGCAATTCAACATTGCTGTGACATCCGAGTGCATGACTAGTGGTCTCATCTCAGGGAGCAGCGTATGGACCACACTGAGGGTTATAATACTTATATGTTGAGTCACATGTGGCAGTGATATAATGCATGACACTTGAAGGTAAATTCATCAACTATAACTTGAAAGCACATGAAAATATGAGAAAAACAATAGTTTATATTTTTATACTTTATTTTCATAATTTAAAATTTTAAAATATATATATATTTATTTAACTATTTATTTATTTATTTTGGCTGCACTGGGTATTAGTTGCAGGATGCAGGATCATTTAGTTGCAGCATGCAGACATCTCAGTTGCAGCATGCGGAGTTTTTTGCTTTTTTTTTTAAAAGACATTTTATTGGAGTATAATTGCTTTACAATGGTGTGTTAGTTTCTGCTTTATAACAAAGTGAATCAGCTATACATATATCCCCATATCTCCTCCCTCTAGCGTCTCCCTCCCGCCTTCCCTACCCGACCACTCTAGGTGGTCACAAATCACCGAGCTGTTCTCCCTGTGCTATGTGGCTGCTTCCCGTTAGCTATCTATTTTACTTTTGTTAGTGTATATGTATCCATGCCACTCTCTCACTTCATCCCAGCTTACCCTTCATCCTCCCCATGTCCTCAAGCCCATTCTCTACATCTCCATCTTTATTCCTGTCCTGCCACTAGGTTTTTCAGAACCGTTTTTTTTTTTTTTAAGATTCCATATATATGTGTTAGCATACGGTATTTGTTTTTCTCTTTCTGACTTACTTCACTCTGTATGACAGACTCTAGATCAATCCACCTCACTACAAATAACACAATTTCATTTCTTTTTATGGCTGAGTAATATTCCACTGTATATATATGTGCCACATCTTCTTTATCCATTCATTGGTCGCAGGACACTTAGGTGGCTTCCATATCCTGGGTATTGTAAATAGAGCTGCAATGAACATTGTGGTACATGACTCTTTTTGAATTATGGATTTCTCAGGGTATATGCCCAGTCGTGGGATTGCTGGGTTGTATGGTAGTTCTTTTATTAGTTTTTTAAGGAACATCCATACTGTTCTCCATTGTGGCTGTATCAATTTACATTCCCACCAACAGTGTATGAGGGTTCCCTTTTCTCCACACCCGCCAGCATTTATCATTTGTAGATATTTTGATGATGGCCATTCTGAACAGTGTGAGGTTTTTTTTTTTTTTTTTTTTTTTTTTGCGGTACGCGGGCCTTTCATTGTTGTGGCCTCTCCCGTTGCAGAGCACAGGCTCCGGACGCGCAGGCTCAGTGGCCAAGGCTCACGGGCCCAGCGGCTCCGCGGCACGTGGGATCCTCCCGGACCGGGGCACGAACCCACGTCCCCTGCATCGGCAGGCGGACTCTCAACCACTGCGCCACCAGGAAAGCCCCCTCACTGTAGTTTTGATTTGAATTTCTCTAATGATAGTGATGTTGAGCACACTTTCATGTGTTTGTTGGCAATCTGTATATCTTCTTTGGAAAAATGTCTATTTAGGTCTTCTGCCCATTTTTGGATTGGGTTGTTTGTTTTTTGATATTGAGCTGCATGAGTTGCTTGTAAATTTTCGAGATTAATCCTTTGTCAGTTGCTTCATTTGCAAACGTTTTCTCCCATTCTGAGGGTTGTCTTTTCATCTTGTCTATGGTTTCCTTTGCTGTGCAAAAGCTTTGAACTTTCATTAAGTCTCATCGGTTTATTTTTGTTTTTATTTCCATTTCTCTAGGAGGTGGGTCAAAAACAATCCTGCTGTGATTTATGTCATAGAGTGTTCTGCCTATGTTTTTCTCTAACAGTTTGATGGTGTCTGGCCTTACCTTGCGGTCTTTAATCCATTTTGAGTTTATTTTAGTGTATGGTGTTAGGGAGTGTTTTAATTTCATTATTTTCCATGTAGCTGTCCAGTTTTCCCAGCACCACTTATTGAAGAGGCTGTCTTTTCTCCATTGTATATTCTTGCCTCATTTATCAAAACTAAGGTGACTATATGTGCATGGGTTTATCTCTGGGGTTTCTATCCTGTTCCATTGATATATATTTCTGGTTTTGTGCCAGTACCATACTGTCTTTGATTACTGTAGCTTCGTAGTATAGTCTGAAGTCTGGGAGCCTGATTCCTCCAGCTCTGTTTTTCTTTCTCAAGATTGTTTTAGCTATTTGTGGTCTTTTGTTTTTCCATACAAATTGTGCAACTTTTTGTTCTAGTTCTGTGAAAAATGCCATTGGTAGTTTGATAGGGATTGCATTGAATCTGTAGATTGCTTTCGGTAGTATAGTCAATTTCACAATGTTGATTCATCCAATCCAAGAACATGGTATATCTCTCCATCTGTTTGTATCATCTTTAGTTTCCTTCATCAGTGTCTTATAGTGTTCTGCATACAGGTCTTTTGGCTCCTTAGGTAGGTTTATTCCTAGGTATTTTATTCTTTTTTTCACAGTGGTAAATGGGAGTGTCTCCTTAATTTCTCCTTCACATTTTTCATCATTAGTGTATAGGAATGCAAGAGATTTCTGTGAATTAATTTTGTATCCTGCTACTTTACCAAATTCATTGATTAGCTCTAGTAGTTTTCTGGTTGCATCTTTAGGATTCTCTATGTATAGTATCATGTCATCTGCAAACAATGACAGCTTTACTTCTTCTTTTCCGATTTGGATTCCTTTTATTTCTTTTTCTTCTCTGATTGCTGTGGCTAAAACTTCCAAATCTATGTTGAATAATATTGGTGAGAGTGGACAACCTTGTCTTGTTCCTGATCTTAGAGGAAATGGTTTCAGTTTTTCACCATTGAAAGCGATGTAGGCTCTGGGTTTGTCATATATGGTCTTTATTATGTTGAGGTAGGTTCCCTCTATGCCTATTTTCTGCAGAGGTTTTATCATAATTGGGTGTTGAATTTTGTCCTAAGCTTTCTCTGCATCTATTGAGATGATCATATGGTTTTTCTCCTTCAATTTGTTAATATGGTTTATCACATTGATTGATTTGCATATATTGAAGAATCCTTGCATTTCTGGGATAAACCCCACTTGATCATGGTGTATGATCCTTTTTACGTGCTGTTGGATTCTGTTTGCTAGTATTTTGTTGAGGATTTTTGCATCTATGTTCATCAGTGATATTGGCCTCTAGTTTTCTTTCTTTGTGACATCTTTGTCTGGTTTTGGTATCAGGATGATGGTGGCCTCATAGAATGAGTTTGGGAGTGTTCCTCCCTCTGCTATATTTTGGAAGAGTTTGAGAAGGACAGGTGTTAGCTCTTCTCTAAATGTTTGATAGAATTCGCCTGTGAAGCCATCTGGTCCTGGGCTTTTGTTTGTTGGAAGATTTTTAACCACAGTCTCAATTTCAGTGCTTGTGACTGGCCTGTTTATATTTTCTATTCCTTCCTGGTTCAGTCTCAGAAGGTTGTGCTTTTCTAAGAATTCTTCCATTTCTTCCACGTTGTCCATTTTATTGGCATAGAGTTGATTGTAGTAATCTCTCATGATCCTTTGTATTTCTGCAGTGTCAGTTGTTACTTCTCCTTTTTCATTTCTAATTCTATTGATTTGAGTCTTCTCCCTTTTTTCCTTGATGAGTCTGTCTAATGGTTTATCAAGTTTGTTTATCTTCTCAAAGAACCAGCCTTTCATTTTATTGATCTTTGCTATCATTTCCTTCATTTCTTTTTCATTTATTTCTGATCTGATCATTATGATTTCTTTCCTTCTGCTAACTTTGGGTTTTTTTTGTTTTTTCTCTAATTGCTTTAGGTGTAAGTTTAGGTTGTTTATTTGAGATATTTCTTGTTTCTTGAGGTAGGATTGTATTGCTATAAACTTCAATCTTAGAACTGCTTTTGCTGCATCCCCTAGGTTTTGTGTAGTCGTGTTTTCATTATTATTTGTTTCTAGGTATTTTTTGATTTCCTCTTTGATTTCTTCAGTGATCTCTTGGTTATTATGTAGTGTATTGTTTAGCCTCCATGTGTTTGTATTTTTTACAGATTTTTTCCTGTAATTGATATCTAGTCTCATAGCAATGTGGTCAGAAAAGATACTTGATACGATTTCAATTTTCTTCAATTTACCAAGGCTTGATTTGTGACCTAAGATATGATCTATCCTGGAGAACGTTCCATGAGCACTTGAGAAGAAAGTGCATTCTGTTGTTTTTGGATGGAATGTCCTATAAATATCAATTAAGTCCATCTTGTTTAATGTATCATTTAAAGCTTGTGTTTCCTTATTTCTTTTCATTTTGGATGACCTGTCCATTGGTGAAAATGAGGTGTTAAAGTCCCCTACTATGATTGTGTTACTGTCAATTTCCCCTTTTACGGCTGTTAGCATTTGCCTTATGTATTGAGGTGCTCCTATGTTGGGTGCATAAATATTTACAATTGTTATATCTTCTTCTTGGATTGATCCGTTGATCATTATGTAGTGTCCATCTTTGTCTCTTCTAATAGTCTTTATTTTAAAGTTTGTTTTGTCTAATATGAGAATTGCTACTCCAGTTTTCTTTTGATTTCCATTTTCATGGAATATCTTTTTCCATCCCCTCACTTTCAGTCTGTATGTATCCCTAGGTCTGAAGTGGGTCTCTTGTAGACAGCAAATATATGGGTCTTGTTTTTGTATCCATTCAATCTATGTCTATTGGTGGTAGCATTCAATCCGGTTACTTTTAAGGTAATTATTGACATGTATGTTCCTATTACCATTTTCTTAATTGTTTTAGGTTTGTTATTGTAGGTCTTTTCCTTGTCTTGTGTTTCCTGCCTAGAGAAGTTCCTTTAGCATTTGTTTTAAAGCTGGTTTGGTGGTTCTGAATTCTCTTAGCTTTTGCTTGTCTGTAAAGGTTTTAATTTCTCCATTGAATCTGAATGAGATCCTTTCTGGGTAGAGTCACCTTGGTTGTAGGTTTTTCCCTTCCATCAGTTTAAATATGTTCTGCCACTCCCTTCTGGCTTGAACAGTTTCTGCTGAAAGATCAGCTGTTAACCTTATAGGGATTCCTTTTTATGTTATTTGTTGTTTTTCCCTTGCTGCTTTTAATATTTTTTCTTTGTATTTAATTTTTTTTAATATATTGTATTCTTATTATGTAACTTTACACTTCCACTTTTTATTTTTTTATTTATTTATTTTTGGCTGTGTTGGGTCTTTGTTTCTGTGCGAGGGCTTTCTCCAGTTGCGGCGAGCAGGGGCCACTCTTCATCACAGTGCGCAGGCCTCTTACTGTCGCGGCCTCTCCCGTTCCAGAGCACAGGCTCCAGACGCGCAGGCTCGGTAGTTGTGGCTCACGGGCTTAGTTGCTCCGCAGCATGTGAGATCTTCCCAGACCAGGGCTCAAACCCGTGTTCCCTGCATTGGCAGGCAGATTCTTAACCACTGTGCCACCAGGGAAGCCCTCTTTGTATTTAATTTTTGATAGTTTGATTAATATGTGTCTTGGCTTGTTTCTCCTTGGATTTACTCTGTATGGGACTCTCTGTGCTTCCTGGTCTTGATTGACTATTTCCTTTCCCATATTAGGGATGTTTTCAATTATAATCTCTTCAATTATTTTCCCAGTCCCTTTCTTTTTCTCTTCTTCTTCTCGGACCCCTATAATTCGCATGTTGTTTCATTTAATGTTGTACCAGAGGTCTCTGAGACTGTCCTCAATTCCTTTCATTCTTTTTCCTTTATTCTGCTCTGCGTTAGTTATTTCTATTTTATCTTCCAGGTCACTTATCTGTTCTTCTGCCTCAGTTATTCTGCTATTGATTCCTTCTAGAGCATTTTTAATTTCATTTATTGTGTTGTTCATCATTGTTTGTTTGCTCTTTATTTCCTGTAGGTCCTTGTTAAACATTTCTTTTATTTTCTCCATTCTATTTCCAAGAATTTGGATCATCAGTACTATGATTACTCTGAATTCTTTTTCATGTAGACTGCCTATTTCCTCTTCATTTGTTTGGTGTGGTGGGTTTTTATCTTGCTCCTTCATCTGCTGTATGTTTCTCTGTCTTCTCATATTGCTTAACTTACTGTGTTTGGGGTCTCCTTTTCTCAGGCTGCAGGTTCGTAATTCCCATTGTTTTTTGTGTCTGCCCCTAGTGGCTAAAGTTGGTTCAGTGGGTTGTGTAGGCTTCCTGGTGGAGGGGACTAGTGCCTGTGTTCTGGTGGATGAGTCTGGATCTTGTCTTTCTGGTGGGCTGGATCACATCCGGTGTTCTGTTTTGGGTTGTCTGTGACCTTATTATGATTTTAGGCAGCCTCTCTGCTAATGGGTGGGGTTGTGTTCCTGTCTTGCTAGTTTTTTGGCATAGGGTGTCCAGCACTGTAGCTTGCTGGTTGTTGAGTGGAGCTGGGTCTTAGCATTGAGATGGAGATCTCTGGGAGAACTTTCAGTGTTTGATATTACGTGGAGCCAGGAGGTCTCTGGTGGACCAGTGTTCTGAACTCGGCTCTCCCACCTTGGAGGCAGAGGCCTGACACCTGGCCGGAGCACCAAGACCCTGTCAGCCACACAGCCAGATACATGTGGAGTTTCTTGCCTTTTGGGAAATCTGAGATCTTCTGCCAGTGTTCAGTAGGTGTTCTGTAGGAGTTCCCCATGTAGATGTATTTCTGATGTGTTTGTGGGGAGGAAGGTGATCTCCACATCTTATTCCTCCACTATCTTTAAGGTCTCCCAGCATGCGGACTTTTTAATGAAGCCTGTTTTAAAATTTACAGTTCTACATTATTAAATGAATTAGGAAAATAAAATGTTTATTTATTTTTAACCCTAATTTACAGAAGGTGAAATAAGCTTCACTGGACTTTTTTGTCAAGAACAGACACAGCTTTTCTATTTGCAGTTATAAGAGCAAACCAAATGATGACAGTGGAAGTAACTCCAAAAAATGAAGATCAATAGAGTTCATGATGGTTTTACCACAAAACATATATCCTTGTATATTGAGTTTGGTTTTTAGTCAGTATTGATGGTGAAGTGCTAAAACTAAAGTATATTACTTCAGAGATGTACTGGCTAGTGCAGGATTAAAACCATTAAAAAAATAAAGAACATATGCAAATTTAAATCAAAAGAATTCTTTGAAAGGGTGTTGAATTCAAAAGCTGACAGTGATAGATGTTCAATAACTCTTACTTAAACATTATAATTCTATGACTTCTTATAGAGAAGTACTTTTGTTTGCTATGAATAATAATCTATATTAATTCCCAAGTTATAAGTAAAAGATTATAACAAAGATGTCTGTTTGAACATGTTGGGTGTATCTGTGGCAAAGAAAGTAGCTCAAGTACTGTGTTCCAATGATAACATAACTCAAAACTGGGAAGTGGCTAATGGTAAGAAGAACAGATAATGGTAAGAAGCCAGTGACACATTTTTAATTGCAATTTGTTGAATGCACAGATATTGCTAATATGGCAATTCTTTTAGTATAACTACAATTTGAAGATGATGTTAATATGAAGGAAGATTTTCTTTTTTTTTTTTTCAGGCTCATTGCCAACAAACACAAATAGCTCTGAAATGTATAAACGTAGTCAGCAAATGTGGTTTGGAGTTCAAGCTTTATTTTATAATTATAAAGCTAACCATTTAAAAAATTGTTATTGTGTGGCAAAGCATGATATTTATTAAGGGGAAAAGTTCTCTTGAAAATGTGTAAACTAGAGAATAAACTCTTAGTGTATTTTCAGTTGGGCCCCAAACTTCTTAAGATGTGGTTTTACAGCCATGCTTGCTCATTTATCTGATATCTTTGGTATTCTTAATTATCTTAATACTTCCATGCATTGAAGGAATGGAACATATTTTTTGATGGCAGATGAATCAAAGGAAAAAAACTGAAATTTAGAGGCTTGAAAGAACAGAATTTCTACAGGTTGTTATATGTTCCATTATTTAACAATAATTATCACTGAAAATGGTGATCTTCTTGATATTGCTTATCTTTAAAAAGTTATTATCAAATGCCTCATGTGCCTGAATATCATGAATTTCATCTTCCACAAAATACTGCATAGAAATTTCCATATATAGTAAATTCATGGCTTTGGGATTTATTTTTCATCTAAGAATAATTTGAATTTAACTATAACTTTATAGGATAAATTATTAAAGTCACCTATTGATGAAGAATTTAACATAAATTTTAAAAATAGAGCATCACTTACTTCATTTTAAATTAAAGTTAAAAACAAATATTCTAAGCTTCCTGAAATTACTTTAAATCTCTACCTGCCAACATACCTTTGTGAGACTAGTTCTCAACTACAAGTGTTATGAAAGGATAATATAGAACAATTTAGTTATGCATTATCTCCTACAAGTACAATAGTTATCAATATGCTCTATATCAGATAAATTAACAGGCAAGAAGCAAGCTTATTTTTCACATTAAAGACAAAAATTTTATGTTTATGTTGTTTATTCAGAGTGAACATATACGGGGTTAATATAGGGAGTTGTTTTATCACTTAAAACTTTTTCTTCTTGTGTTATGACTGCATAATGCCACACAGCTCATATAGCTATACTGTATATCGGGGGTCCTCAACCCCCAGGCTGCAAACTGCTATGGGTCCATGGCCTGTTAGGAACCAGGCCACACAGCAGGAGGTGAGCAGCGGGTGAGCCATCGAGGCTTCATCTGCTGCTCCCATCGCTCCCCAATCACTCGCATTACCACCTGAGCTATGCCCTCCACCCGCCCCACCCCAGGGAAAAATTGTCTTCCAGGAAACCGGTCCCTGGTGCCAAAAAGGTTGAGGACCTCTGCATATTAATCATTTACAAGCACATTTTCAATGCATTATGTTTGATTTTTGTAATTCCTTTATTTCATCCTATTTTATTTGTTTTGCTTACACTTATTGAAATACAATTTTGTCTGTTGAATCTTACAGTTAAAAAATTTGCTTTGTATTTAGCATTGTCTTGGTTTTTTATTTTTAATTCCAAAATAATTCATATTTATTGTATTTTACTAACGTATCAGTTGGCAGCCCATTTGGAAATAAAAACTGGTCCTTCATCTCACAGATAGTTTGAGGAGCACTGTTCTAGAGTATTAATAAAGACACATAGAAGAGGCTAAAATATGGAGAGAATAGGGAAGGTGAGAGAGGGTCAGATCAAAGTGAAGAACAGGCTTGGAAAAGAAAAATGGGAGGGGAGACATTGAAAGGGATAAAGGGTAGAGCACAAAGTGGAAACTTGGAGTCCATCACCTTCCATCTAGTCAGCTCCAAGGAATTTCCAGGTTACAGGTGTTGTCATACTTAAGGGAGGCTCTGGGGTCATGACAATGGAGGTCATTGGTGTTGAAGGTGAAACTACTTTGCCCAATGACAGCTCTATGGACAATAACGTCTCTGAGAGAAACAATCCCTGCAAGTCAGAAAAATAAAATGGTAAAGAAAATGAAAAATATGAAGGTGTAGTCTTGGAAGCAAATAGATCATGTCAAAATGGGGAGAGGAGAGTAACCATCAGATGTCATCAACTTCAAGGGAAGAGAGATTTTTAAACAGTGGTGGTGGAATAACGGTCTGGAAGAGGCATCAAGGAATAAGGAGGAGGCTGCCCCTCCTTGGACCTTGAGTAGGAGAAGTAGAAAAAAATTCACTTCCACTGTAAGGTCCTCTAATGGAAGAGGCACCTCCAGGAGAAAGTTCACTTGAGTTTCAGGGAACTGAAGCAGCGCTAGAAAAAAAATATGCAGGTTGAAGAAGCTTGTGCTACAAGTAGAGTTTCTACCTCACACGGGGAGGGGGAAGGAGTAAAGACAGTCCCAAAGTGGAAAAGTAGGTGTGTCAGGAAGGTTGGGCAAGCCGTATCAGCGTTAATTTCATGTATACCCAGGATGGCTACCTAAGGTAATACATGAACTGTATAAATTAAAAACAGTGAAGTTCAGGAGAGTTAAGAAATCATGGGAAGCGTTGCTAAAAGGAGCTGTGAGTAGTGAGAATTTTATTATTACAGAATTTTGTGCCACTAAGAGGCCTAGAGTAGGCAAAATGATAACCTGTCCCCCGACACCCCCATCAAAGATGTCCAAGTCCTAATACCCACAACCTATGGATATATTACTTACATGGCAAAAGTGACTTTGCTGACGTGGTTAAATTAAGAATTCTGAGGTAGAGGTAAGGAGAGTATCCTGGATCATCCAGGTCAGACAAATGTAATCACAAGGTCCTTATAAGAGGCAGGCAGTAGGATTCAGAGTCAGAGGAAAGGAGAGATGGACACAGACCAGAGAGATGCAATTGCTGGCTTTGAAGTTGGAGGAGGGGGCCAGGAGCCAAGGAATGCAAGCAGCCTCTAGTAAATGGAAAAGGCAAGAAAAAAGAAAAAGCTCTTCCTTAGAGCCTCCAGGAGAAAAGTGAGCCTGCTGACACTCAGTTTTGACCACTCCTCTCCCAAACTCTAAGACAATAAATGTGTATTATTTCAAGCCACTTTGTGGTAATTTCTTCCGGAAGCAACAGGAAATGAATACACTGCCACTATGTTTTAATTAAAAAGTGTAATTGTAATGATAAAATACATTATACTTTATACACACACATACACACAAATACATGCACAACACACACATATAATCACAGAAGATTTGCAAAATCCTGCATTACACCCAAGATATAAGCAAGTGCAAAATTAAACTATTTTACTTACTGATTTGCTCTGAATTTTCAAGTTTTGTATAAAGTTGATGGATTAAAAAATTGATTTCTATTAATTAATCTAATTATAATGACAAATAACATTGAAAGGATGGATACAAAACAAATATAATCAATCTCCTAATTATAAAAGAGTTACTAAAGTCAAAGTGTAAATATACAAAATTATCATTTAAAGGAAAAACCTTCCAAAGGAGTTCAATATAATAACATTAAAAATTTCAGAAGGAGATGCTTCTTAGAACTGAAAATGGAGAAATTCATTGCCGAGAACTTTGAAGTCTCTTAGAAATTTATTGATTTCAGAAAAAAAAAGGAACAGGAGTGTCACTACTGAGAGAGAAACCCGAGAGGCTTCGCACAAACATCTCTTTTTACTAGCCTTATTATACAGCAATAACACCCTAAGTGGTCCTAAGGCACGGCCTTAGGACGTGCCCACCAACAGCTAAAACAGTCATTACACATGTACTGTGTTCTCACTCCTGCCCTGACAGCCACCCAGTACTTGTTTATTTACATGCTTATTAAAGTCTCACAGGTAAAACGTTTCCGAATGTGTTTTCAGAACACGTTTTATTTTAGTGCTTCCAAATATTTTGAGGATAATGGTTAGAGGGATGGGGAAAAAGTATAGGAGCTCAGCCTGAGAATAAATATCTGTTTTGGCATTTTAATGTCTGAAGACTCGAGAACTGCCAAAAGTCTGCTAATCGAGAAGCAGTAGAAATTCACAATCAGCCCCCAGAATATAAAACAATTCTATTCACTGCAAAAATATGCTTTCTGCATTTACTTACTGGCTGTTTAGCACAAATGTTTTTTGTCCCAAAGTGGAAAAGCTGGCAATTCTTTAATTTCCAAAGTGCTCATTGAGTGCAGTTGTGGATATACACGGCTTTTGTTAACGGCCTATCCAGGTACCATTTGCTTCTCTTTTGTCAGATACTGCCTTTATTTGAAGTCAACAGAAGCCCTTCCCCTTTTCCCTCTGGCACCATTTGTAGTTACTGTGTTCACAAGAGAAAGCACAGGCATCAGGGCATGGACTGATTCTGCTTTGAACCCATTCAGATGCAGCGTTGACATTTTTGGGATAACTTTAAATTTTTTTGCTTCCTAATGTACCATAGTCTTCAAAAATAGCCCAGAGTATGGCATCTGGGACTCATCGACATTAAAATATCTGCTACCCAGAGTAAAATCCCAACAATAACTACAGTTTTTTAACAGCTCAAGAAACACACCTTGTACTTGAAGGAATTTCACTGTCATTTTTAAAAGGCAATTTCTTTAGTTGAGTCATAGTCTCACCTCCCTTACTGGATCCCAAATTTCCTTTTCAAGTATGAATCATAAGGGGTCAGCAGAGTAACACCGGCTGATAGAATCTCAGCCTCCCGATGCATGCATAGTCATCAGAGGAAAAGATTACCTTTAATGTAAAGGAATAATGCCTCCAAGAATCAGTAAAATAATTCTGTTGCCCATAAAACTAAATCAAGATTACAGCTGCCTTATCTCCTCTTTTAGAATAAGGAGGTTTAGTGTTGGAGACAAAAAAAATAGTAAAAGTAAATTTTTTAGGAGTCCCAATATTTAATAAGTATCATTTGTGTGCACAACTATTTTAAAAGCAGGGGAAACAATGAGGAAAAGGACCCTAAAGAGTTAAGTCTATAAATGCACTCTTGGGTGGTATAAGTCGATAAGCGGGAGCATATAAATCACTGGGGCATCACCACGTCACCTGGGGCTCAGCCTATCGGCAAAGTAGGCACTAGCTAAAGAGACACTCAGGTTCCTTCAAGTGAGAGGACCTTTCTTCGAAACCCAACCTTTCCAGCTTCCACCAATTCAGCCCCCTTTTTACTAGCATTTTGCTACCACCTCTTCTTAAAAGACTTAAAAGAAACCACTAAAATAACCCCCATAGAAGTCTTAGAGATTGTTACCTAGAGTATCACATTTATCCAAAAGAGTTCATATATCTGTTTAGCAATATTCCACTGAGTAAAATAGGAAGCTCAAGAAGATGGTTGATGGAACAGGTATTTTGGGTATTTACTTCTAAGGCCACTTTAAACTTCACAGTAACCCTCTAAGGGAAATAAAACTCCTATTAAAGGCTTAATTAAGTTTAAAAGAACTCTAACAGAAAAACATTAAAGCCATACCACCGCTGCTGACTCCAGGCATTGGACCTATAAAGAATATCTAAGAAGGAGAGGTGGGCCTAGAACATTCAGAGATGTGTGGATCTAAATTTCTGCTTCCACACTGAATTTTTAGCCATTATGTTGGTGTAAGACTGAAGACTCTAGAACATTCTCAAGCATTAATCCTTCAACAACCTCTGTGGATTTTATTTCCCATCACTTGTTTTCTTCTAGGCCTAGAAGCTTGATCATTATAGAAGGTGATGATGGGAGGTTACATAGGGAAGGAGGTGTATCAGATCAGTGCCAACAGGTCAGGAAGGCAGAAGTTCTAAAACTAAATAAACTTGCAGTTATAAAATGAATAAGTTCTGGGGATCTAGTGTACAGCATGGTGATTATAGTTAATAATACTGTATTATTTACTTGAAAGTTGCTAAAAGAGTAGATCTTAAATGTTCTCACCCCACACACACAAAAATGGTAACTATGTGATGTGGTGGAAGTGTTAGCGAATGGTGGTAATCATTTTGCAATATGAGTGTGTCAAATCCACACATTGTATACCTTAAACCTACACAATGTTATATGCAAATTATATCTCAATAAAGGAGGAAAAAATTAATTAAATGTATGTTAACATGGTCCAAGAAATATGTACTATTCAAAAACACTTATCTTCAACAATCCCTTAAGCTTCTGACCTCATTCCCCCCCCGCAACTTTCCTTAAAGATAATCAACAAAACACATTTTGAAAAATGGATGGCAGAGAGAAGAACCAAATTTGAGCAGAACCCAAACTCAGCCTTCAGAGTGTGTGTTTCTGTTTGTGAAGGAAGAAGAGGGGGAGGTGGGAGAAAAGAGAGGGGCAGGATGTGAGTTCACTTCGTTGTGATGAGAGCTAGACACCTTAGTTAGCCTGCCAACTGACGATCAAATGGGAAACTGTTGTGCTCTGTTTTAGAACTGATTGACATTTTAATTATTCTACAGCTGGAAGTGTTAATCACACCAGAGAATGAGGGCATAATTCCCAGCTGGTAAAATTTCACACAATAGCTTGGCAGGCACCAACGTGCAGATAGTTTAAATCATTTGTTAAAGAAAAAAAAAACCCAATATTTAAAATCCCTTCACAAATTAAACCAGCAACAGTAGATTCATACTTAAAAATCTCCTTAGCTATGGTCTGTACTTATTTTTGACTGTCAGAGAGTCAAAACATTTTATGAATCTGAGGAAATTACAAATTTAAATATAACTAATTTGAATAGTGTGAGATGAGTAAAAGAAATTAAAATAATTAATTTAGTTTTGTTTATAAAATGAAAACTATTACTATTCAAACTGATGCATTATTCTTATTAACACAAGCCTCTCTCAGAAAGCCCATGTGGTTTTTAACTGATTAAATGTCTCAAAACACATGTTTAATTCAGAGAAACACTTGTTTAAGTTAGTTCTTTACATACTTATCTGATCATAAGAATCACCTAGACTGTTATTACAAACTCTCTTAGAACTTCTAAGTTGATAGCTCTGGGAATCTGAATTATCAAAAAAGAACTTCTAATTTGATAGCTCTGGGAATCTGAATTATCAAAAAAGACTCTGGGTGATGCTTTTTTAAAATCAGACAAGTTTGGAAATATTGGAATACATATTTGGATTTTTAATTAAACTCTATTTAGTTCTATTTGCATATATAGAAAATATCTGTTTTTTTCCCAAATTTATTCTGTCTTTTCTTTTCCTCTACAAGAGAGAAACAACTACCAAAATTAATTAAAATACAAAATTTCTACCTATTAGTTTTGCTGATAAAAAATAAACTTGAAAAAATTTTTCCATCAAATTATCATAAAAACTAGTTTTGACATGTAGTAAAACTTATAACAAATATTTTTCAAATTTCAACTTAGTTGGAAGCCCTGAGAATGTGAATGTGCTTTCCTTTTAACAGAATGCAGTTTTCAACAGAAAACACATTCTAAGAGGAATACTATTAACTTATATATTAACATTTTGTCTTCAAAGCAAGTTTTTCTCTAGATTTTCCTTAATCTGTATGAAAGTGTCAAGCTTCAAAAATAATTACAAAGATGTTTTTAACATAAGTGAAATACACACCAAGCAAGGTATGCCAGTGCCCCTGATTAATCGGAGAAAGTCTTCAAGGAAAGGGCTGAGCTGTCCAACATTGGTGCACCAGGTTTTATTCTAAGTAAAAAAGTAACCTTGAGATAGCTATTACTATTATCATTATTATAATTCCCATTTTACAGACAAAGAGATGGAAATATAGTGAAAATAATTTATCCAAGATTATATATTTATCAAGTTATTAACTAGCAGATATGAGAACTGAACCTATGAATTCTGGCTTTAAAAGAAACCCAAACCTTGTATCTACCTCTATAATATACTGCTACTTCATTTTTTGTCTTTCTCCTAAATATGTTAATGAAATGCAATCATTCTTAAGGTGGTATCCTCCATAATCCAACAGACTTTTTTTTTTTTTCCCCAATTTCAGGATAAAAATCTAAAAATATTGACAGCTTTCTGTCTGACAGGCTGTGGGGCCCTCATGTGTCAGAGGTTGTCCAGGGCACTCAGGAAGCTGCTACTGCTGCTGCTACAGCTGCTGGATTTAAACCTAGGAAGGTAAGGAAAGAAGGGCGTGGCGATAAATAGAACTGACTTTCAGAACTAAAGGTTTAGGAAGACATTCTCAGAAAGTCTTCAAGCTGTGAAATAAATGGATCTGGTTGGGTTATGTTTCAGAGATCCCTTAACTAAACTGAGGAAGTAGGGACTAGACTGGTGGTGGTCTCCATATTTGAAAAGGATCACCTTCCCATTCCACACCCATTTCCTCTCCCCCATCCCTCTGCTTCAGCAAAGAAGTGGCTTCTTGTTCTGCCATCTAACTTTATTATTATTATTTTTTTTAATTTACTTGGCTGTGCCAGCTCTTAGCTGTGGCACGCAGATCTTCGTGTACGGGATTTTTAGCTGCAGCTTGCGGGATCTAGTTCCCTGACCAGGGATCGATCCCAGGCCCCCTGCATTGGGAGTACAGAGTCTTAACCACTGGACCACAAGGGAAGTCCCTGTCATCTAACTTTTAATGGGAAAAATTGTTTTTTAAAAAATAACATCATTCTAAGACCTATGTTGTTCTATTTCAACAAAGAAGTAAGCTCAGCCTTTTAGAATAGGATTTACTTTTAAAATAAGAAAATAGTTGTCTATAAACATTGTACACTCTGAATTTGTTTCTTAAGAAAACTGAAGCAAACTGACTCTGCTCCATGTTGTGAAGCCTGGCCCTTGGGTTGCTGATTTACAAGCTTGATGTCTACATGCTGTATCTTTTTATGTTCCAGTTTATCATGCAGATATGCAGACCTCTTAAGCTATTAAGACATCACCATTGACGTTGCAGTTTGTGTATATGTTTTATACCTCATTAAATTCTCATCTTTCTAGCTCTCAGCAATAGGCTTCTGGCCTAGGCTACAACATAATCTCAAAACATAATGAAAAATGTAAAAGTGTCACAGAGAAAGTTGATGGTTGAAATCTTTACCCTAATCAATGATTTATTGGTGATAATAGCTTTATAGTCAAATAGAAATTTGTCCATGGCACAATCCAGGTAATTTCTAAAAGCAGAAGTTCCCATCAGTAAATCTTTCTGTTTTGAAAAAGAGCTGTATAAATGGCACATAGGATAACAGTATGGACTGTTTCTCTACAAAATGATAAAGTTTTAGATTATCTAGTAAATGGATAATTTTTTGCAATCGATGGTATTTTCCCACTTCTGCAGTTAATAATTCAGCAAGGCAAGCCTTCCCTCTCAATCTTATGATGCTATCATGAAGAAATGTCTCATGTGATTCCAGACACTAGAGATTGTTTGAAATTTTCCCTGACCGGGTGATTAATCCCAGCCCCTGACTCAGTGCCTCAGACACAGTGGGAGACCAAGAAAGATCTATTGGCTGAAAATAGACAATTCATTTAACTGAATAACTGTTACCTAAAATAAAAAATCACTGCCCATAGTTCACAGGAGGAAAGAACGATTAAGAAATCAAGAGATTCATTAATTATCCTTGCATACTTCTTTTTACAAAGCTATTCATCTGTTTGTTTAAACATATATATATACAATTTTTTTTTAAAGAAAGGTAATTTTACAAAACATCTGTACAGAGGAGCCTGGATTCTTTATATGAAGTGAAAAAAATTGAGTTTTCATAATTAAAATATTGAAATAAATTTATTTCAAACATAAAAATATTTGTATAGACATGTAAGGAGAAATTCATTATAACCTCTTATAAGAGAATATTTTTCCAATCTGGCTATAAAGTGATAAATGTTTGTCCCAAGACTTTGACCTTCTAGGTCCTTCGGCCAACTACAACTATCACTGTGAGTATATTCAGACTATGAAATATTTGTAAGGTATTAGCTACAGCTTATATATTAATCGTTATATGTATCAGACTTGTGGTTGCCAAGGGGGATGAGGTTGGAAGAGGGATGGAGTCGGAGGGAGGCTGGTGTTAGCAGATGTAAGCTATTATATGTAGAATGGATAAACAACAAGATCCTACTATACAGCACAGGATATCATAGGATATATCATAGGATATATTCAATATCCTATGATAAACCATAACAGAAAAAAAAATTTATTTTTATTTATTTATTTATTTTGCGGTACGCGGACCTCTCACTGTTGTGGCCTCTCCCGTTGTGGAGCACAGGCTCCGGACGCGCAGGCTCAGAGGCCATGGCTCACGGGCCTAGCTGCTCCGTGGCATGTGAGATCTTCCCGAACCAGGGCACGAACCCGTGTCCCCTGCATCGGCAGGCAGACTCTCAACCACTGCGCCACCAGGGAAGTCCCAAAAAAATATTTTAAAAAGAATATATATGTGTGTGTGTGAATCACTTTGCTGTACAGCAGATATTAACACATTATAAATCAACTATACTTCAATAAAAAAATAAATAAATAAAATTGTTATATGCAGCAATCCTAAAAATCTAATAGGCCTGCAGAGATGGGGTTCTCTTTCAAGATACTGACTCAATCCTAAGGGTAGTAGGCAGAGGAGATTGTAAAGCCAGGCCCTGAGAGACTCAACCTCAAATCCATCTTGCTTCAGTGTATACACAGATTACAGTAAATAATATATGGGCTAAACAAATGATAGGAAATAACAAAATAGTAACATTTGACAAAGAATAAACCAATGGCAAAAAATAAACATTTGGCAAAGAATAAATGCCAACTTCAGATAAATAAGCTTACGTTTAGGACAAAAAGAGAATAGGAAAAAATAAGGCATTCTTTGCAGAATGGTTCTTCATGAAAAATACATTTCTCACTTTTTTTTTCTCTTTTCTACTGCTCCTAACCCAGATTTTTCAGACAGGGACCAGAGTTAAAGGAGAGCATCAGTCGGCTGCAAATAAAACACCTGTGGTTCCTTCGCAGACAGGATCAACCCCTTGAGTGTCTAGTGTCAAGTGTCTAGTGCAACGTCAAGGAAATAGTAGCCAATCAATAAACATTTGCAAAACTAAAAGTGAAATATGTATCATGCTACTGCCAACAAAACTCAGCGTTTAGCACGGTGATCAGAGATCTCTTCCCCGTAAATCCTGTGGAATTTATTTTAACACAGTCTCACCCGCGGGTTTTTGTTTGTTTTTTTTGTAAGAGAAAATTTGGTTCATACATCTGATTTATTTCTTCTTTGATCAATAAGGATATTTTATGAAGGTCACAAAGGCCCAAGAGGGTTTTATAAAAGACTTGTTTACGAACTATTTAAAAAATTGTTTTCTTATAAACTGGTATGATCTTTCTCTTAGCATAAACAATTTTTCTATACATATTACATTTTTTTCTGAAAGGAATCTCAACTCTGAAGTTAACATTTGTTTGTCTTTTTCATTAGCTGGCCTACAAAGAGTGGATGTGACACAGAATGCAGACACCCCCAGGCAGGAGCCAGACAATACTTGGCGTATGGATCTCACACGCAGTCATGATGGAAAGATAATACCATTCTTTTGAACTCTTGATCATCCAAGCTGCTGCTATTTGTATATCTATGACATACCCCATCTCATAAGGCACGAGTTAACGTACTCTTAAAATATTGTATTACATAGGAATATTGCATATGCAGCAATCATTGTAAACTGAATCAATTCTGAACTTTAGGGGAAAAAAATTAGGAGTCATACGACTGAAATGCCAGCATTTATGATCCTACTGCTTCTCGTTTTCTTCTTGGACCACGTGCAAATGAAACATAAGTTACGAGCAGGATGGATGCGAGTACTTCATGTTCTGGATAGAGGGTAATGAGTCATCTGGAATTGATGTTGATAATAAAAGAACTGAGGAATTCCACAATCAGCATCCGGAGAAAGTGACAAGAGAGAAAGAGCTACCTAGGGATATGTTTATTTTCAGAGTTTTGAGAAGTGGGTAGGGAGCATGTGCTCACATCGCTGAAGAGCTGGGTGTCTCTGTGTTTGTTTGGACATGAATAGGAATGGCCAGTTACCATCAGACCAGAAAGCCCTGGTTGGGTGGGGAGGAACTGCAGAGATACCACTCTGCACCCAGTTTCCACTAGTGCAGTGTAAGTGGAGGACTGATCTCATAACAGGGCAGGCACTACATTTTCTAAAAATGAAACCAAAGGTCAGAGGAAAACCAGAGGAAGATGGTGAGCTTCCCTGAGAACTCAGTTACACCAATATGTAAACTCCCCTGCATCAAAGTTAGAATTGGTCTCATATTCTAGAGCAGAACTGACCCCATAGATGGGGTGGGTATGAGGGGAAGAGTATCTGGGCCAGAGCGGGGAGTCCAGGGCAGAAGGCTACAATTAAGTTCACCCTCAACTCCTTTCTTTTCTTCCTCTTTGAATTCTGGTCCAGTTTCTAGCACTTCATTTAGGTCATGTCTTAATTCTAAAGCTAACAGCATCTCTTAAAATGCCAAAGGGCAACTTGGTATAATGAGTATGCCCAGCCTCTTTAAAAGGAAAATTTTTCTTTTAGACCCCCAAGACTTCATTCACACCCCCTAATTTTAGTGGGGGAAAGACCTGATAGATGACTAAAGAAATGCTAATATTGGGATGCTGTTACTTCTGAGTGATTTATCAGAATTCTAGCACCCTTAAGAAATAAAAAATAAAAGAATGGATCTTTCATTCAGTAAATATTTCTTGAGGCTGTAGCATTGTGCTGGGCACTGAAAAAGCAGTGAGCTACAGTCAAGCTTCCTGACCTTAGGGAGCATACAATCCATCAGGGAAGGTAAGCAAATAAAGAGGTGGTTGCAGCTATTCTGAGAGGGGACAGGCAAAGTTCTGTGGGAGCACACAGCCAGGCACCTTGTCTGCAGAAAGAGCCAAGGGCATGAAGGAGGCGTGGGGATGGGGAAAGGGGCAGAGAAGAGTATTTCAGGCAGAGAGGACATTTTGTGTGGAGGTCTAGAAGCAAGGGAGCAAATGATACCCTGGAAGAACTGAAAATTCAGCCTTCCTAGAACTCAGAGCACCAAATGGGTTGGGAGACTATTGGAGGAAAGGCTCCAGAATCAGGTGAGACCAGGTCAGATTCTGCTTTAGGATCTGTGATGGGGTCTAGGTGTCTGCATTTTCAAAAGCCTATTCTAACAGTTAAAAGAATTGAGAGTCTGTCCTTAACAAGCTCCTTTCGTGCCATGAAATTCTTTCTTTAAAGGTTTAAACCCATTACTCAGTGACATCTTGTAGTTAGCTGCCTTTTACCCTCTCTACACAGCTGTCCAGGTCTTGGTGAGCAGACTCAACGAGCTGGTGTTTCAATCACTGTGGTCCCTAAAATTGCTATGACAAGACACCTTGGGCCATAAATCCCCAAGTTCCACCCACCTTATTTTAACAAGAATCCCCAGCAGATTGTGATGCTGTTACTAGAGGACCATGGTGTGAAGCACTGACGCATACATTTGAAATAGGTTAGTGATATTTTATGCCTTTTAAAGGAACGTTTATTTTTTAGAAATCTAAATTGTTTTTTCCATATAGTCTATTTGAAATTTTTAAAGGCCGATTGAAAAAAAAATAAAGGCAAATACAGGATTTTGGAATTTTCTTTCTCCATTCTAAAAACACTTTCTCCAAAAGAAAAGTGATTTTGGGGGGTGGGGCTTTGAATTTAAGGGATTGCTTTAGGAATATCATTAAAATATTTAGTAAACATTTTCAGAAATAATTTTTTAAAATATCTGTTTTTACTCTTTTCCTAATTTTTTTTTCTCCATGATAGTGAAAACACTTAATCCACTCAGGGGGTTAATTTCATGTAAAGTTTTATGTCTTAAAACTGAATTCATTTTTTCACTGGCATTGAACACAACAGCATCTGCAAGCCATTAAAAGGAAATTCCTTTGGAAACCACTATAGTTTGACTCTACTGAATGATTTTTCACTTGGAATGAAGTCATTCATACATTTCTTGATATTTTAAATGCAGCTATAACTTAAATTAATAAGAATAAATTTTATTTTAGTCAATATCCTATAAATCAGGTTTCACCAACTAGTTTTCTAATACTTGGTATATCCTTGAAAGGCTTTGGATGTTAATTTTTATATTAAAATTATCTTTTAATCATTGTTATTTAAAGTTTCCTTATTTGAAAAAGACACTCTAAAATAGTAAAGGAATTCTTTGGAAAATATTACCCCCCATGTCACCAGCTAGAAAAAAATTCTGCATCATAACATCTAATGATTTTCCACAATAAAATATATTTTACATAGCTTAAAGGGCCTTAAAAAGGCGTACATGCAACACATCCTGTTTTCTCACATTTCAAAACTAATTTCAGAGCTGAGTAGATTTACCCATACATTTATATACATATAATTATGCCCCCAGATTATGTTAAAAGTCACCTATATGAAAGTCTAATATTCATGCAGCCTGGGAACAATTAATAATATTAAAGAAGAGAAAACACTACATTTTAAAAATGTGGTCAACTTTTTTGAATCTTTTTTCTTTAACAAAAACTAGTACTAAAACAAATAAATTGTTTAAGGGAACCCTCCTGTTCTTTAAAAATCTCATTTTAAAATCCTTATACCCCTACAATCCTGCTAATACATGAACTTTGTGTCTCTCTGTATTTGTGTACTAACTGGAAACAGGCATGAAAAGAATGAAGAGATTTATGGAGAAAACGAATTAACCCTCTTTCTTACAACAGCAGAAACATATCATTTCAAGAAATCATTTAATAGTTTCATAGAAAACTGCTTAACTTTAGAAACCATTAGTAAATGTTCTAAACCAAAAACTTGCTCCCTTGTCAGTACTCAGACATTCTTAAGTCTTTTTTGAAATGCTCTGCAGTCCTCGACTGGTTCTCATTCCACTGCTCAGTCAAATACACATTTTAATTTAGGACTAGGAAATACGAAGTCAGACTAAGGCAAGGGGGAAATGTGGTCTCACAATTTGATCTAAAGGTAGTACAGGCAAACATTGACACCCCACTCCCAGAAACATATTAATATTTAAAAAAATGGAGTCCTTTCAAATCAGATATTGGAGTGTTTATAACAAATAGAGAAAAAATTATATAAATATATACTATATATAAGTATATATAAATACATATATAAATATATATATGTCACCCATTATGAAAAAGTAAAAACCTTCACAACCCTTATACCATGGATCAACATTGATCAATTTTTTTTAAAAAAAATAAGTGTTTTAATTCTTACCTAAGTCTTATAGAGAAAAGAATTATTGGACATACTCTTTCTTCTTTATTTTTCCAAGAAGAGAGGAACAAAACAGTTTTTATGATAAGTGTGAAGTGTTTTATTTTACCTAACTGAGGATTCCAGCCTTTCATAACAACACTACCATCTGCTGGAATTTAAGAATATTATTGCCGAAAGCTTTGGAAGCCCTGGGTTGCATTTTTACAACTATGGCCTAAAATGGTTTTTACTGTATATTTTCATAAAGCACTGGCTATTTCCAAAATGGAGGAGTTTACTAATAGTTGCAATCCCCCCACACCCAAGTCACACACACTGGGGAGAAAAATAAAAGAACAGCTTTGACTTCTTCCTCTCTCGATTTTTTGGACCTCCACTTCCTTTTATAAATATACAAAATAACCCATTTATTCAAAAAATAGTCAGAGACCATTGACTACTTGCTAAAAATATGCCACACAACAAGAACATACAGTCGAATAAGAAACCGTTCTCCAGGTCTTAGTCTACTTGTAGACCCAGACCTATAAGTACGCAATGGCATTACAACCTGGGAAGTACCATCATCAGGGCACTGAGGCTAGAACAAGGAGCCTTACCTCCTGACAGACTAGGATAACACCTGGATGTAAATATTGGGAGAAGGGAGTTTTCCTGAGGAGCAAATACATATCTCAAGTCTTGAAATTTGAGCTGGAATCAGACAGACAAGGCAAGGACGTGTAAATTTGGAAGAGCTTGACAGGTCAGACTGGAAAGCAAACTTTTCACGCAACGGTCACCTGTGTATATTTACACCTTACTTATTCTTCCATTCATTCAGCGGATGATTTTGAGCATCGTCAGAGGTGAGGCTAGGAAAAAGACTTTACAATACATAACTGCGAAACGTGTGATAAGGATGTGCACACTCAGAACATTCATTCATTTACTCAGCTATGGCCCACGAAATGTCGAGATACTAGAGATAAATGATATCATCCATGCCTTCAAGCAACAGGAGGAACATTTCTAAATAATCACATAAAATACAATGTGATAATTTTATCAAACTCTATACAGAGGGGAAAAAAGTGAAATGTCTCTAATCTCAGGGGATGCTATGCTCCATGGAGAAATAGCCTTACAGAATCTGAAAAATTACTTTGCATCCACTAATTAGATAAGACAGGATGGTAAAGGTTATACGCTTGAGATGTGCTGTTAAATGGACAAGGACTGAATCAATTTCCACTCTGGTTGAAAGTTCATTAATCTCTCAGAGCCTTAGTTTCCTATAAGGGAATAATAATAGTAGCTGCCTCAGAGGGTAATTACAAGGTGAAATGAACTTAATGAATGTAAAGTGCTTAGCACAATGCCTGGCTCAGCTGATACTTGAAAATATTGGCTCTTTCTCCTTCCTTTCCTCCTCCTCTTCTTCTAACTTTATTCAGCTTGTGAAAGCACTGGCCAGTCAGAAAGAATACATAAGCAAAAGCACGGGAGGTATGAATTAACCTGGCATGCTGGCCTGGTGAGGGAACCGCTAGCGATCAGATATCCATCTAGACAATCCACACCTGTCCTTCAGTCAGCAAATACCGAATGTCTATTTTGTCTCAAGCCCAACCTCAGATGTTCTAGTGTTCTAGGGGCTGTGACTGAAAAGTGTGCAGAATACAGAGAACCAAATAAGTGAGTGGCCAATTTACCTGGTTAGGAGTTTGCTAAGAAAGGCTTCATAGAAAAGCTCACATTCGAGCCCCCTTAACAGAGGAATTGAGAGCTCAACCAGTTGTCTGTGCTGGGGATTCCAGGCCCCTTAGTTCAAATGTAGCCTGGGCGCATGGATCTTAAAGAACCTTTGAATTCATGTAGAGAGAAAACTCTGTCTCTTGACTAAGAAGTCAGTAGCAGATGGTGTAAAGACACAGTCTGGAAGCCTGGAAGCCACATAAGAGGGCATCCTGCCAACAGAAGCCTTTCCCTGTTACAAGAAGTAAAGGCCAGCATTAGATGGATTTCCATCCACCAAGGGTCAAACTGGATCTTCTAAAATAGAACAGCTACATATAAAAATTTTATTAAAAGATTTAATACTGCTAATGTATCAAGTTATCTTCACTAACCCCAGGGTCCTTTCACAGGCCTGCTGCATAAAGTATGCAGGAATGTTGAATCAAATTATAAACTTTATTTTTAAATATATCCCCCTTAGGCATCCTCTCAAAAAATGTATTTAATTCTATCTAAAGAAAGTTATGCATAAAGGCCTAAATTTGCCACCACATGTATCTCTATGAATACTGTTCTTTTATGAGGCTCTTCTTCTAGCCAGCAGTCACGTCCGTAGAAAACGGTGGGGAAAGTTAAACATGGGTTCTGATTTGCATTGCACACGTAAAACAATAACTCTTCATGATAAATTTACATAACCCAGGATCAAGAAGCTAAGAAAGATTACATACTAAGAAAGATTACTCAAGCCTTGCCTTAGAAGAAAGGTTCAAAACAACTGAGACAAAAACCAAAAAGGCATTTAAAATGGAAACACAGGGTGTTTTTTTTTTTTTCCCCAACAGTTTTAAGTTTGTGCCTGCCCTTCATCCCTTGAAGGAGCTTACCTGTCTCCTTCCATCTCACCAGCCATTCTTGGCCCCTTTTTCTTTTCTGACCCTCTGCTGAGTTGGAATTTTCTGTCAGTTTGCAACTAAGTGCGGAGTTGCCATTGTCAGGGTTAGGAGCCAGGAAGTGGGAAGGTGGAGGCCTCACTGTGATGCTGGCTGACTTGACCTCTGGGGAAGAGGAAGGCTTGAATCACCCCTGGTTTTGAAATCACCCTTCTCCACTTTATCATTCCAGCAAGAGCAGTTAAAGGAAGTTTGCCACTTTCTACCCCTTTTCTTCACTGTGGAGCAGCAAATATTAGAAGCATCTGAGGCAAAATTCAGACCAGTAAGAGCTGAACTAGGCTCTCACTACAAAGAAAAGTAAGACAATAAATAGGAAATAAATGGCTGAAAGGGTTTTCTCAAGCAGCAGAAATCCAAGAAGGCAGAATGCATAAAAGAAGGACATAAAGAAGAGAGATACAAAGGAAATATGTGAGGCACCATGGAGAGGCCTGTGAAATAAAGTCTTAAAAAAAATACAAAGACAACCAAAGAAAGAATAGTGTTGTGAAGGACTCTGGAAAAGGAAAAAAAAAAAAAAAAAAAAAGAGCCAAATCAGAAAGAAAAGGAAAAGTATAAAAATTCAAAGAGAGAAAGGGAACATTAAAAGACGCTGAGCTCTCACGTGAGGCCACTGCACCAGAAAGCCCTGTCTTTTTGCCAAGACTTTGAAAACATAAAAAAGCTGAAAATGTGTTGTCATTAGGCATCGGATTAAAGTTCCAGAAGCCTTTCAGATACACATGCTTTTAAATATCATGATAAATTATGCATCTATGACACAGATTGGCATGGCTTGGCCTTCGAGTAATCAATAATTCAAAAACTATGAGGATGAACCTCATCTAAATGGGAGTTTCAAGTTGGATTCTGAAAGGATCCCTACCATCAACAAGAAAGATGTGCCCAGCAAACTATTTAGCTTCTCTCCTAAGAAAAAGGAGTGGCTTTAGCACACACTTGTATATAGAATGCTGAGGTATTCCAGCTGAATATTTTGTGCTAAATTGTCAGATGAATTATTCATGGATTTTCAAAACTTTCTCTTTTTTTTTCTAATTGTAAATTTTCCATCAAGGCTCTGGAACCACCAGCTACATGACATCTTACAGATGATTTCCATTTCTTGGAAGCATGCCAGTGTGAATGTTGAGCAAGCCCGTTGAAGAAAGCAGCAGGAGTTTTTAAGCCTAGCAACATCCAAGATAGGACCAGACATTTTTTCTAATATGCTGATGTGTCAACATAAAGAAAATACGGTGACACTAGTAGTTATTTAGCAGTTTCTGTTTCTACTCAAAATATTTTCCTCTAGACTTAAGAGTTAAGCTATTGCCAAGTGATATACAAGGCAATTGCCACAGTTCTGTGAGATGTTGCATAGACTTTAAATCTGACATTTGAAATTGCTTCTAATTGAAGAGCTGCAAGTTGTAGTTTAAATAATACATGCACAGTCAAACTCCTTTCTTGGAAAGCTAGAAAACTGAAGATACTTTTTTCCCCAAAATTAATCTCTGCTATCTTCTGGGATAACAGCATTCAAACTTAATTTTAGGCTCAATTTTTTAGCCAATAAGTGTGAGTCTTAATTGAAGGAATTTCTTCAACTCTCTAAATCATGTCACAGTCAGAGCCTTATTTCAAAACCATAGGCATAGACTAAGAGGGACACTGTAAATTGGCCTTACGACATATTTGTTAAATATGCAAATTAAACCAGTCTCTCTACCCTCACTTTCCCAAACATAAATCTCTCAGCTTAACTGCCTGAGTGCAGGTATGGTGATTTTCTCTGTGTTTCAATTTCCAGCAGTTAAAATTCCATTTAACTAGGGCATTTTAGCTGCTCGATATTATACTGATGCAATTGCATTACAGAAATTATGTACTAAGGATGAAGTGATTAAAATTGATATTTGACTTAATTACAGGGTACAGTACATGGATATTTGAATGTAACTTAATGGAAAACAAGATGCTTTATTTGTAGCATTTATCCTTGCAGGAAACTTGCCTGTTAGTAGCTATTGGGCCAAGTCTCAAGCTACTGACTCTTCAGGAGGAATACAGAAGAATGTGCATAAATATGAAGTTAATGATGTAGTTATCCAGCTAACCGCATGAAAATTTAATATATTCCCTTCTAAATAGTGTCTCTCACAATGTATCATCTTAATTCTATTACACCTAACTAAACAGTCAGCTGACAAATTTTCATGGCACTATACATCAAAGAGCAAATATATTATGTGAAATATGTCAGCATTTTGACTAGTAAAGAAACAAGTAGAAAAGTGATGACTACAAGAAGGAAAGGCATAGTCCCATAATTACATGGAATTCAACTGACAAGTAACACCTAGAAGTCATTCTTTCTTCAATGAAGAAAGATCTGGTTCTAGGGATGCAATTATTTATCTTTTTCTCTTTGCTTTTTTTCCTTCTTTTTTTTCTGTTTTTACAAAGCCACATTCAAAGTAGTGTTTTATATTTAAAAAATAATACATCGTTTAAAATTCTGGTTAATTGCTTCAAATAAATACCTCTAAAACATTCACTGTGTTTAATAAATAAGCCACCGTAAACTGTAAATTTCACTCACATGGTTGTTGGCAGCCCTCAGTTCCTCATTGGCTGTTTACAGCATCACTTTGCAGCACATCTACCTCAGGGTCCACCTCAAGCTCATTCAGCAATGACCCGATCTCAGGTCACAGGGCCCCAGTCCTACTTACATGCTTTCTGACTTTACATAGGCAGATGGTGGGACTGGAATTCACCTTAGTTTGAAACGTTGTTACTGTCACAATCACTAATCTTAAACACAGTCTGATCATCAGCTATAGGAGATGCCATGCTCTGAGTTAACTGACTGACCTGAACTTGCCAATTTCTTCCTTCAAGACACTGATGGCACTTAACAACAATTAATCAACTCCACAATCCCTAGTCACATTGCCCCATATGACTCAAATGCTAAAGATACTGCACAAACCAACATACCTTCTTTCTCCTGTACCCCATGTTAATTCACTATAGGTGAGATATTTAGTAATTGTCACAATTATTTAATATTTGTGATGCTTTAATATGCCAGGGTTTAATACTATCCTTTCTTACCAACGATGGGTTCTTTTACACCATGTGGCTGGTAAATATTTAAATCCAAATTCCCATTCTAAGAATCTGCTTCCTTGAATCACTTCTGTAACAAAATATCTTAGTTTGAATTTTGCCATAAGCAGATTCTGTAACAAGGTAGTGTGAGTAGTTTATTTTGGAGTTGACGCTAAGAAACCACAAGTAGGGACAGGGGAAATAAGGGAAGAAAGGGCAACAAGTAGTGTTGGTTACCAAGTCAGTTACCACAAAGGGAACCACTAGAGCTTCATCACACTGGCAAACTCTGATATCCAGTGGGGAGCAAGGGACTCTGAGTTATTCCACTCAGTGGGGAAGAAAACTGGGGTATCTATCATCAGTTAACGGGTGTTTCTGGGAGTCATTAAATCCAAGGACTATTGGTCTGATTGACAAGTGAGCATAGGAGTCTCCAGAAGCCAGTGAAAGCCATCAGGCAGTTGGAAGTTAGGCTGTAATGTACTACAGTGGTAAGACGGGAAGGGGATAAGGGCAGGGTTCCAACAGCACATGCTACTCATTTTGTACTTAATAAGAAAACACTGCGTACACCAGAGGTATACCTTCCAAATAGGCTAAAAAACATGTTTAAAGATGCAGATGTGGATGTAATTAGATATTGATCTGTTTATTCCTGGTCAGGTGTGTTTTGCTTTGTTTTTCAAATGTAAGTATTTAAAATCTCTGTACTGCTGAATGAAGAAGGTTTATAAATCAATCATGTTAGAGGAAACATTGTTACCTTTATATTATTTCAATGGAAAATGATGTTACAAAACTGTGGTCACAGCAACAAGGATATGTTGTACAGCATAGGAAAATATAGCTATTGTTTTGTATTAATAATTACCTTAAATGGGGTATAATCTATAAAAATATTGAACCGCTATGCTGTACACCTGAAACTAATTTAATACTGTAAATAAACTATACTTCAAAAAAACCCCATACAAAATCATTGTCATAAAGCGGGAACAGAAAGTCAGTAGGAACATATGTTTTAACAACATGCTTATTAAACCTGGAAAATACACATTCATTTCAATGCACATAGAGTAGTCACTAAAGTAAATACTTTTCTGGGCCATAAAGCAAATTTTGTTGAAACTTTCAAAAAATTTCAAAGGACTGAAATTGTATATGGCATATTCTCTGGATACAGTAGAATTTAACTAGAAATTAACAAGAAAAAGATAACTAAAATGTTCTCAAAATGAGAATTAGGCAAAACACATTTAATCTTGAATCAAAAAATAAATTGCATTGGGAACTTTGAAATGAATAATGAAAATACAACAAATTAATATGTGTGGAAAAGCCAAAGCAGGGATTTCCCTGGCAGTCCAGTGGTTAATACTCTGCACTTCCAATACAGGGGGCACAGGTTTGATTGCTGGTCCAGGAACTAAGATCCCACATGCCACACATTGTGGTCAAAAATAAAAAAAAGAAGAAAGCAGCCAAAGCTGTACTTAGAGGGAAATATATAGCTGTAAAAATGATGCACCTATTCACTTTGAGAAACATCATCAAGCTGTACATTTAATATCTCTGCACTTTACTGTATGCTTATTAAATTTCAATTTTAAAAGTTTAAAAAACTGGTTATTATCTGATTTAATGAATTTACACTAAAATACAAATGAATGATAGCATTCAACTACTGTTGACCCCTGAACAGTAAGGGGGTTGGGGCACCAACTCCCCAGGCAGTTGAAAATCTGCATATAACTTATAGTCAGTCCTCCATATTTGCAGTTCCACATCTGTGGATTTAACCAACCTCAGATCATGCAGCACTGTAGTATGCATTTACTGAAAAAATTCTCATTAAGTAGACCCATGCAATTCAAACCCTTGTTGTTGTCAACTGTATGTCTAATTTTTAAGAAAGACTTATCAAACTAAAATGATTTTTGTTACACTTTCAAGAAAAATGACATTATAAACTGAAAATTTCTGGTAGTCAATGTAGGAGAGTTTAGAAGCCTTTCAAATGGACCTCAAGCCAACCCATCTAGCAGAAGGTTATATAAAAAATGCATTTTAGGGACATATTTGGGTAAAACAGAGCTTAGAAAGTTAAGATGTTGATGAATGATAAAAGGAAAAAAACACTAAGAAAAATAATGTCCCAACATATTTTCTTGGTTCAGACTTAAACATGGTGAAGTAGAAACCAAGGGAGCGCTTCACTCACATCAACTGCACTATTTCTAGGATAACCCTTGAAAAAGACCCCCATCAGCTCTTAGGTGCCCTCCAATTTATAATCCCAAGTTTATTTCCTCTTAATTCTACAAAGAATAGAATTCTTACCCTGCCTCCTTCCACCACTGATTATTTGATAGATTCTCATGATTTTGAAGTTCATCTAGTACTATGTACGTGACATCACAACTACAAATAGTAACAGTGTTACATTATTACTATTTGTAGTTGTGATGTCACACACATAGTTAACTCACGAAACTATTTGTTTGTTAAAAACAACGTATACTTCTTAGTCCACTGCAGAGTCAAATCTAATTTAGTTCAAATGAATCTTGTTGGTCCTTTTTAAATACTTTGACATTTGAGCTGTAACTTAATCTGAAATTTAATTTACCTGCCCTCCCTTCAACCAAGCTAAGAAGAAACATCTCCAAATTACGTATAATTTTACTGTGATCCTTTAATTTTATCTTTTACTGCAATGTACTAACCAATATAATTTCTTCTTCCTCCCTCCTCCATTAACACCTATTTCTTGTTCTTCCTGTTTCTCCATCAAAAAGTTTAAAGACTATTTATCAATCTAGTGGTACCTGCCTGAGTACACAGGAAATATCAGAACAAGGAAGCATAGCGTTCAAGAACCATCGATACAAGTAGATCACCATGTTCACTCAGAGTGAGGTTTAGCATCATTTGGAACATAAGAGAACAATTTCTTAACTTTGCCATTCATAGCTGTAAGGGAAATCTAATATATGAAATCTATCCCAGAACATTTTGTGAACATGAAAGCATTTTGTGTTTTAAAACACAAACACAGCTTAAAAGACTAGTCATTAGTAAACTGACAGACAAATTTTCCCATCACAGGGCTCTGGAGTTTCTAGTGGACTCCGCATCACCTGGATGGTTTATATACAGGACCACCATTAATCACTTCTGCATTTCTGGCAAATGCATACTAACTGATGTCAGAAAAAAAATAGTTCACCATCCAATAGGGAAAAAAACATCATCTAAATATAAAAAATAAACATTTTCTCTTGAATATACTCATACCCCAAAATTTGGAAATTTTCTATGCTGTTTTAACATATTGTTGATTTGGATTTTTTCTTTCTAAAAAGTTTAATAGGTTGTTCTGTTGTAAAAGTAACACATTCCTATTATAAACAACCTAGACAACACAGAAAAGCTGAAAAACCAATCATACATACTTCCATCATCTAGAGAGAACTATTATTATGTTAATTTTTATTCATATTCCTTCCTGTTCGTTATTAGTGGGGGGGCATGGGGTTTTTACTGCATAGTTATGATTGCATTGTTTAAATTGTTTATGTGACCTTTATCACTTAGATTTTTCTATGTTAGTATAGTTTTTCATAAACTTCATTTATATGGCTTTATATTTCATCACAAATAGCTATGCAACAATCTGCTTAAGCATTTCTCTATGTTTAAATTCTTAATTGGTTTCTATGCCCTCTTTATGACTTAAAGCTTTTCTTATATTTCTAGTTTTTCCTTTTGATCATCCTCTCTGCCCCCATATGTATATATATATTTTTTAAATTTATTTATTTAATTTATTTATTTTTGGCTGCATTGGGTCTTCGTTGCTGCACATGGGCATTCTCTAGTTTCAGCGAGCGGGGGCTACTCTTCGTTGCGATGCCCGCAGGCTTCTCATTGCGGTGGTTTCTCTTGTTGCGGAGCATGGGCTCTAGGTGTGCGGGCTTCAGTAGTTGTGGCTCGCGGGCTCTAGAGCACAGGCTCAGTAGTTGTGGTGCATGGGCTTAGCTGCTCCACGGCATGTGGGATCTTCCCAGATCAGGGCTCGAACCCGTGTCCCCTGTACTGGTAGGAGGATTCTTAGCCACTGCGCCACCAGGGAAGCCCCCCATACTTTTAATAATTGCTAATTTGGTATTGAAATACAGTTAGGTGTCAGTGTTTTGTTTTTGTATTTCACTAATAGATGATGGCTTCATTAGAAAATTGTCTTTAAACAATTTAAAGTTTATACTTAATATTTGCTAATTTGGTAATGAGATACAGCTAGATATCAGTGTTATTCCTCATACAGCTTGAGAAACTACCTCATATTAAACTAAAGCATTGACAAAAAGCCTAATCATTTGATAACAAACTTCTTCTGTAAGACACAGGTTCAATGCCCTTTCTAGAATTTACCCAAAGTTCAATGACTGCCCTCAGTTAGACATCCCAAGAATCCAGATCCTTACACTTCCTTTGCTTTTCAGCTCTTCAAATAAACTCAGTAAAAAATTTACACAGTTTAAAGGAAAATGCTCATGGTCTAGGTTTTCAACTGCAAAAGCCAACAGAAATTATATCAGAAAAAAACTATTCTTCTACTCTAGCAGTGTTGAAACACCATTATTTATATGCTTATTTTTAATAATTTTTTATTCATTTTTGTTATACCCAATTATTATTAAAAAAACATTTTTCAACACACAATTTAAAGCCACGTGAAGTTTCCATTGTCCCTGTCATCCTACAGAGAAGATATCTTATTCTGTGGCAAAACAGCACATTATGCAATTGGCAAAATAACTCATGTCTCAGAAGTACTCTTTGAAATATTTCACATAGAATCTGTTTGTTTCTTTGTAGGACACACACACCTGTCTTCACTTGCTTAGTTGACAAAATAAAATACTACTCAAACGATAGCATACTTCCAAATGAGATAGAAATGGTTAACTCTTCCTTTTGTAATTGAAACTTGCCATCCTTAAGTGCCTAAATGTAATTATAGAAGAAAAGAAATTTCCTCTGCTTATGTACAGAATAATATTTTATTGTAATAATCAGTCATCTTGAATTGAAATGCATATATGTGTGCTGTGTGGATGACCAGCATGCATTTTAATCCTATTTCCTATATAAACAGCGATTCAGAGTCTATGACAAGGAGGCAATGTTTCTATAGTGTTACCCAAGTACAAAGCATGTTGTTCACAAAATATCCTCTGTCACTTGCCCTTCTTGCAGAGATTACAGTTCTTCCTTGCTTCATGAAAACTCAGGAAATATGCCAATATAATTTTCAGTCACTGGCTAGATCTTACCATTTTTAACTGAATTAGAGTATTTGGACTTATCAATAACATTTTTAAGATTTACTTTCTGCTTTTCCGGGCTTATTTGTCTTAGTTATCTGTGCATTTTCTATCTGTGCCATTTTTTAAGAATCAGTTTGGCTTTGCACTTAAAATAAGTATTACTTTTCATGACTGAACTTACGCATGGTGGAAAAGGAAAGATGAGAAAAGAAGAACCGTGAATACAAATTGCTTCATTCTTGAACTTCTTTTTTATATGCTTCCTAACAGAGTGAATACCTCAGGGAAAGTTGTCCACTGTTTTTCTCCATAGTCTCTTTTTGTTCATATGCTTTATTTCTGTTACTAGTATTGTCCTTTTTATTATTGTTACCAAATATTGAGCAATTAAAAACAAGTACTAATAAAGTACACGTAGGGTACAAAGCACCATATACAATGAATACCCACATCTCACCCAGTTTAGGAAATGAAATTTTACCAACATTTTGAAGACTCCTGAGAGCTCCTCTCTGCTCCTACCCATTTTTCAGCTCCTTCATAGATAACCACTTCCCTGAATTTTCTGTTTATTGCTCCCTTATTTCTTCCATAGCATTTTACCACTTTTGCCACTTATATTTATTTCCTTCAATAAGGTACTCTTTAGTTTTAGTAATATGTGCAATTATTATATTTTCACTTATAATTTTCTGCCTTATTCTTGACTAATTATTATATTTCTGAGATTTATGCATGTTGCGTTTAGCTATAGTTCATTCATTTCACTGTTATACAGTATTCATTTATGACTTCTATTATTAATAGAAACCACAATTATTTTCAGTATTTTGCTATTATAAACAGAGATGCTATAAACCATGCATTTGTACATGTTTCCTGGTACATGTGTACAAATCTTTCTCTGGGGTAATGGTTCTCACATTTTAGCTGTATCGATCACCTAGAGGGCTTGTGATTGTTGGACCTCAATTTCAGTGTTTCCAGTTCAGTAGGTCTGGGATGGGGCCTGTATTATGGTTCTCCATCAAGAAAGGAATATAATGGAATTATTATAGGAATTGGCTCACACAGTTATGGCAGCCAAGAAGTCCCATGATCTGCCCTCTGCAAGCTGGAGAACCAGGAAAGCTGGTGGTATAATTGATTCCAAAGCAGAAGGCCTGAGAAGGGGAAGAAGGAGATGAAGGAGCATTCCTGGGAAGTCCTGAAGTTGGAAGGCCCAAGAACCAGAAGCCCCCATGTCCAAGAACAGGAGAAGATGAACATACCAGTTCAAGAAGAGAGAGAGAGAAAGAGAGAATTTGCTCTTCCTCTGCCTTTCTGGTCTATTCGGGCTCTTAACAGATTGGATGATGCCTGCCGACTTCTTTATTTCGTCTACTGATTCAAATACTAATCTCTTCTGAAACACCCTCAGAAACGTCTTATCAGCTATCTGGGTATCCCTTAGACCAGTCAAGTTGACACATAAAATTAACCATCTCAGAGCACAAGATTTTGCATTTCTAACAAGTTCCCAGGTGATGTGGATGATGCACATCCAGGGACCAACTTTAAGGACAACTGCTGTAGAGTATATAGCTAGGAAAAGAATTTCTAGTCATGGGGAAACAGCAATTTCCAATTGACTATATAATGCCATATTGTTTTGCAATGTTTCTACCAATATAGACTTCCACCAGCAGTATGCATAAATGTTTTGATTTCTTCATATCTTTGCCAGTACCTGTTAGTGCTAAACTTTTAAATTTCTGCCAAACAGGAGGGTGTGATATTATTTCTTTGTAATTTTAACTTTAATTTCCCTGATTTAACAATAGATTTGATTATATTTTCTTATGTTTATTACCCATACATTCTTCCTCTTAGTTCCTTTTCTCCATTTTTCCATTGGGTTTTTCTTTTTCTTGCCAATTTATAGACGTTCTTCTATGGTCTCTTTATGAAGACTCTTACAGCGCTTGTTTTAATACCTTCTAATTTTGTCTTATAAGGTCTAGGAGAAAATTGTTTCTACTTTTTATCCTTTTTGGTCATGACTGAACATACGGTTGTTTAATACAGACTTGATGATAATAGAATTATTTATTAAAAACTTGTCCCTACCAAGTACTCTGTTATCTGATGAGGGTTTATTCACTCCATCACTACTCTCAAGGTAAAGTCACAGGCACCACTGTTAGCCTCTCCCTCACTCCCACCCCACTTTCTCCTTCCCCTGCTTCTACCTTTGTCTCCTCACTCAACAGCCAGACTAATCTTTCCAAAGTACAAGTCAATTCATCTCCTCCCCTGGGTAAATTTCTCCAACGTTCTCCCTTTATTACACTTAAGGAAAAATCTCAACTCCTTGCCATGGCAACAAGGCCTAAGAGATCCTACTCCATTCTCGGCTCTGCCACTCTCTTCCTAAATCATCAAAGTGTGGCCACTCCTGCCTTGTTGCTGTTTCTCAAATGCTCTAAATAAGCTCCTCCTTTAGCAATGCCCTTCTCCCAGGCCACCCAGATTATCCTATCTAAAATAGATCCCTCACCTCCTCTTCAAACTCTTATTTTCCCTATCCCCAATCCTGCTTTATTTGTCTTCAGAGAATTCATCAATACCTGACATTATCTTTGACATTATAATTTTTAATCATCTGTCTTTGTCCCTGACTAAAATGTAATCACCATAGGGTAATAGGATTGTTTTGTTCATCTCGATAGCTCAGTGCCTGGAAGAGTTCCTAATAAAAATTATGCTCTCTACAAATATTTGTTAAATAAATGGGAATCAGAGTTCTTGCTTAAAGAGCCAAGAATCTGTCCATCTCCAAAGCTATTCCACTGGGCCAAGCTCTTTCTCAGCTTGACATCACAGCACACCAATGAGACACTACGATCCAGATGAAGAGATGGATTAGTTCACACCAATAACACAGACTATAACACCAGTGACACCAAAAAGCCCTGGAGATTAATTAGAAATTAGATTCCTCAGTTCCCCCAATTTCTGAAGGTACGTCTTTTCCCCATCTTCTACCACTTGGAAATCCCTTAGGGAGAGAAGACTTCGACATTTGCTCAAATAGCCATGTCCTCTTACAGTATTTTGAGAGAATGGTATGACTAATAATGTTTAAATTTTATTGACACACTTCTTGTTTGGAATGGTGATTTGAAGGCAGATATTTAACCCCTTTCTCTTCCAAGTTCCCTCTAAAATGACAACCACAAAAATATCTAGAAAAAGTCTATATAAATGGAGTCATACACATCACAGAAACTTCAGGGACTTTCTGTTAAAAATACTGCACACAAGTCCAGACTAAAGTCAGCATTAATTCATCGATGGTTAAGAACATGCCAGTGAATAGGATATTTAATATAGGTATAAAAGGAATCAAGATCAAGGAGAAGCAATAATCAAAGAAGAAAAATATCCCTAAACTAAAGACAGAATCGAAGCCTCAGATCAAAAAACTTCTTCAGGTGATAAGCTAAAGTTTTCATTTTGTTTGTTTGTTTTAAATTTCAATACCAAATTTGAAAATAAAATCTTCACACTTCCAAGCAGAAAAAAGTAGCCCTTAAAAGGAAAGAGTCTATTTCTCATTGGAATTCTCTTCTTTAAGTAAAAACAAAAATATGCTAAGAAAGAAAAGAGAATGTGCCACCTACCTGAGGGATCATTTGTGAGAAAAGAAAAAAATAAGAACTGTAAAAAAAAGTGTTTGAGAACGGCAAAGAAGTGGTATAAAAAATGGTGGTGTGTAATAAAATTAATGAAAGTCTACATGAGGTTAAGATTCCTCTTGGAACTGTTACAAAACAAAAGTTCCCAAAAATTCTACAAGGAAATAAGACTCTAATAAAATAAAAAATCTAATTCTGGAGATCACCTGAAAACATCTTGGAGATGATGAGAGAAAAGATGAAAAAAGCTGGCAAATTTATCATCTGACCCAAAGGGAAGGTAATACCAGTCCTAAGCCAATTTGCTTTCAGAGCCATTGCTTTATATTGCAGGAGGAATTTCTACTGCATTTCTGGTTGCGGTTACCATATTAAAGATTTTAAAGGAGGTTGGAAGGAGAGATGAAAGGAAAAACCTAGGAAATTTCTCCCCTACCTCTCGGTCCTGATTGACATCTCCCACAGCAGCTGCATCCCCTTCAGGGCTCCAGCTCCTGCCAGACAGGTCCATCATGGTACCAGCTTTCACCAGGTAACCTGTACAAAGATAAAAACATATTCCCTTTAAATAAAAAAGGCAAGTTACGCTATCTATCTCCCAATATAACTGTGTAGATGAAAATGTTATGGCTTGGGCTTCCCTGGTGGCGCAGTGGTTAAGTGGTTAATCCGCCTGCCAATACAGGCGACACAGGTTCAAGCCCTGGTCTGGGAAGATCCCACATGCTGTGGAGCAACTAAGCCTGTGTGCCCCAACTACTGAGCCTGCACTCTAGAGCCCGCGAACCACAACTACTGAGCCCATGTGCCACAACTACTGAAGCCTGCATGCCTAGAGCCCGTGCTCCGCAACAAGAGAAGCCACCACAAGGAGAAGCCCACACACTAAAACGAAGAGTAGCCCCCGCTCACCGCAACTAGAGAAAGCCCGTGCACAGCAATGAAGACCCAAAGCAGCCACAAATAAATAAATAAAATTTAAAAAAAATTATGGTTCAAAATTAAATATTACATCTGAAAGTTATTTCAATAAATACAAGAAAATCAATAATGTTAGATACAAAAAAATCAATATTATTGTAGATTGCTGGCATTTAATAAAAGCCCTCATTTCTCATTCTAAATGAGTCTTTACTTTGCCACAATAAAAAAGAATTTCATCTCTTAAAAAAAAGAATAAATTAAATTTTAAAAGTCTTTTCTTAGATATATTGATATAACTCTTACAAAATGGTTTATCATATTTCAGGTTAATTTTACACTGAACAAAGAATTTCCTATTAATAACACTTGTTTATCTGTTCATACTGGTTCCTAATTTTTACTTTGAAAAATAATATGTAATAGTACAATAAGTATTAAGTATGTGTATGTATGAGTGTACAAATCAATGCAGGTGGTTTTATGTTATGGAATGTATTTCCAAGCGTGGAATTGTTATTTCAAAATAAGTGTATATTTTAAAGCTTAAGAGACATTGCCAGATCATTTTTCCAAAAGTGCTGACATTTTTTACCTAATCACCAGCAATGAATGAGAATATTCTCTTTGCCTCCTTACCTGCAATGGACTTCACTGTACGTTTTAATTTTTGCCAGCCTTATGGGTATAAGCAGATATCTAGCTTTTAATTCAATTTGCATTTTCGTGGTTACTAAAGAAATACAAAATTTTTTACATTGGCAATTTGGATATACAATTTTGTGAATTGTCTTTATATGCATTTTTCTATTGAGCTGTTTGACATTTTCATGATATGCAAGACCTCTTTGTATATTACAGAACAGGGCTTTCCAGTGCTTTTCAGTTCATGACACTCAGGAGATTATAATTGTATGTCAGCATGGTATAAATGGACTAAGAGGCTGCCAGTGACTGGGCTGGACCAGCCTGGGGATTCTAGCTCCCTCTCTACTGAAAGGTAGCCTGAAAGAGATGTAACCTATATGTGGGTCTGCTTGGAACAGATACAATAACTCCTGTTGATAACATCAACTTTGATATAGTGTATATTTTCCAAATTTATCATTTAATTATTGAGTTTGATCTTTACCTACACATTCTTTATATTGTCTAAAGTGTTTATGTTTTGTGTTGCATGTCTTTAACAAATCCCCTGAATTTTATTGTAGTTTTTAAAGTTTTTCATCCAAGACTTTTGCAAATCATGTGTGATGAAATTTTAACACTATCCTTATTGCATATAAATATTTTAGAAGATACCAAAGTAAAAAACAAAAATACAAGATGCTTCCAACTTCTGACTGATTATAGATTATGTACTGGCTGAAATAAAACAAACATGAAAAATTTTCTCTGAAACACTTCGAATTAAGCAATATTTTAATGATAGTTTTTTGTCTTTTTTTTTTAAACCAACATGACATTTTATTGTGTTTTTTAATAATATAAACATTTTTGTTCTTGCTTGATGAAATCATCTTATTTTAATCTTCGTATAACATTTGGTGATATAATATTTTGAGGGCTTGGGTTCTAAGTTCAATTGATTCAATGCTTAATTTTAACAGCTATCATAGATGAAAAAGATACTTCAAAAATATGCTGATATAAATGGATTAAGTGCATCATTATCCTTAGTTATTAAAATATGAAATTCATGTTTCATTCCCAGACACCAATTACGCCAAACTTGTTGAAATTCAGACAGGCAATTCAGTTCACCTTGATGTCACCTTGATGTAGACACCGGGTTAAAAAAAAAAAAAAATTAACAAAAGGATTCAAACTCTTCATCTGAAAGATGTTAAATAGTGTAGAAAATTCTATTTGAAAAGTTATAAAGTTTGCAACTATAAACAGTCTTATAGGTGACACACATATCCTTTTTCAGCCATAATGTCACATATTAATGGAAATATTTCCAAACATCTGTTTTCCAAATATTCTCCACAATATCAATTTTTCCCAAAATTGTTTACTTACTCATTCACTGTAAAAAAAAGTTCCCTTTACTTTAATGATATGTAAAGGGTAAATGTGCTTGTTTTTATATATCTGCTGAGTTGCATTCTGTCATCAGTGAAAAGGTCAACACATTTTCAGCACTAATCTTTTTGTAAATAAAATGCTTAATTTGTCTTTAAATTCAACGGCTCCTTTAAGTATTTTTCAATGAAATAATCAGTGAAATTCTCTGGTAGCAAATATTATCACTGTTATTCCCTATCTTATTACAAAGTCATGTAAATATTTGATGTCATTTTAAAGAGTTGTGTTCTTTTGAAATTAAAAACATCAGTGTTGATGTACGCCTGACTTCAATTCCTCTGATGAAAAACTTGCCTATCAATGATGCAGTTAAGATTTCACATATGGAAACATTATATTAAAATCCGTTTAAATTTTTTTAATTCCATATTTTAATGATAGTTTTCAAGGAAAGGAACATGAGTTCATCTAAAAATCCTTCCCCTGGGAGTTAAGAAAGTCTTTTTCTAGGTGCGGCTCAGTCCCTGCCCTGGCAGACTCACAGATTCTCTTGATCTCAGTGTTGGCATTGTTAAAGAGGTATATTGGATTAAACAACGTCAGAGATATTTCTTTCTGCTCTAACATTCTACAATTCTACTGTATTTCTCAGTTACATGTTAAACAGTCAGAAGAAACCAAAAGAAATATATTTTTCAGGATATCGGTGGCATTTCCTTTGGGAAAGCCAGATGAAGGTAACTCCCAGTGTTAGAAACTTAATTTTTTTTTTCCTCTTTCATTTTGCAAAAAAATCTTGATGAAAGGCTCTTAAGGACTACTTCAATTCCCTGTTGAAGTGAGCAAGATTATGGTCTTACCCATGGGATTTCACAATTTATAAAAATTACTATCTCAGGGATATGTGTTAAAAAAAGGGGGGTTCAGAATAAATTAATTATGATAAACTAGGTAGCTTTTAAGGTCATTTTGTCAATGCTTTCCATGTTATGCGATAGAGTTTCATGAGTCAAGACCAGGGTTTAGAATAAAATGAGACATCAAAGCCACACAAGTGGATTGAAAGTTGCATATATTCTTAAGGGTTAGTGGAACTTAGAGTGATTATTTTTTCAAAAAAAAACTAAGTCTGCAACACTGACAAGAATCCAGCCTTACTTGACTCTGATAATATTCCATTAATTCTCCATCAGCTTAAAAGTCTCACTGAGTTTGTTAAAAGCCAGAATTTATCATTTTCATTACATGACTTAGGGAAAAAATGGTAAACAGGACATTATTCTTATAAAAATATATGTCCATAGATATTAGCATCTGAACAAAATCTTTTTATAATCATAGATGAGTTGCCTATCTTCCCCTTTCCTGTTCAGGACATGTCTTATCTGCCTCTGAAGGATCTTTCTTAGATCTCTCTCCAAAGGAAATTCATTTAAACAAGGTGTCATGGATAAGCCCAAGAGAAAAACTCAACATACCTACTTTTCAAGGTCTAATTCTAGTCTTGATCCTTTCCTTCTAGGGACTGTTTTCAGATCACCCAAACCACAGTGTTGTTTATTTATCTGAATTTTAAAACTGGTTATACATATTGTGCATTTGGAAATTAATCACAGATTCTCTTGTTTTCATATTTACTTTCATCACAGACTTGATTTCATGTTTTGTTTGCAGGTTTAGTTTTCTATTTAACTTTCCAAACCTTTGTGTGTATATATACAAAGGTATATATATATATATATATATATATATATATATATATATATATAACTCCCAAGTAATCTCTAAGGTAGTGAAGACAGAACTTTTGTTCCAAATATCAAACCCAATTCTAATCAGTTTAAATAATATTAGAACAACAGGAACGATAAGGGGCCCCTGGCCCAACGGACGTTGGAAGTTGGAATTTGGAAGACGGAAAGTTTCCTCTGTTTTAACTGTTGTCTCCTTTCTAAGTGGCTCTAATTCTTCCCTGCTGCAAATAGCTGGGAGGTGAAGGGAACCATGGGAAGGAAAAATAGTCACTGATAGTAGTAGATTTCCTTTTTTTTTTTTTAAAGCAATTCATAAGGGACAAAAGAGATCTTAGTGAAATGGAGTCCTCCTAAAATAGAGCTACTCTGCTGAGTTTATGATTAACCTCTCTCCAAAATGTTATTCCCTTTCTTGTCCTGTACCTGTTCCCCCTAAAGATTGAGGAGTATCAAAGAAAATCGGAGATTGTAACTGAGCAGGACCCTATGGGGCCTTCTCGGGAAAGATCCCCTCACTCACGTCCTCCACCTGCCTCATGTTTGTAGAAAAACTCTCTCCTAGACTTTCCCCAAGTTCCAAAGAACAAATTTAATCAGAGAGGTGAGAAAATGCAGAAACAAAGGATAACAGTCAAGCACGACAAAATAATAATAGTTTAGCCATTAAACAAAGTCAAGAAACTTTAGTTCCTCCAGGGCTATAGATAATATTCTGAGCCATATCTTTGAGCTATTTTGCAGACACTGAAACCGCCACCAGGTGGAAGAAGTTAACTGCATGCTGACCACAAGCACTTAAACCCCAGACCAGTTGAAACCAGAAGGCTGATGATGGTGACTCCCGATTACCTCACAACCAACCAATCAGAAGAATGTCCACCAGCTGATGGCTCAGGCCACAACCTGCCTCCTTCACCCTGGCTTTAAAAACCTTTGCCTGAAAGCCATCAGGGAGTTCAGGTCTTTTAAGCACTAGCTGCCTAGACTGCTTGCTCGGCGCCCGGCAATAAACACTGCACCTTCCTTCACGACAACTCAGTGCCAATAGATTGGCTTTATAGCACGTAGGCAAATGGATCCAAGTTTAGTTTAGTGGCATTACTTCTTGCTCAATCTGAAAAATCCTTGGATAGAAGATTGATTGGTCCATCTTGGAGTTCATTCTCATCTGTAGATGGAACACTATGGACCAGACCATTAGATGGCTCAGCTGCAATGACCCAACCTGTGGGTAGGGGAAAGGAGTTGACCTGACATGGTTGTAAAGGAAGATTTTCCAAGAGAGTGTTCTGCTCTGGGCCGACAAAGCAATAATTTGATAATTAACACTATGTTTTTCACACATGAGATGCTTAAAAATTATTTATTGTTATTCCACTATCACACTACTAGGTTTGTAAACAACTTTTTTTGAGATATAATATGTATACCATAACATTTACCTATTCAAAATGTTTTTTAGTATATTCACAAAGTTATGCATAATCTAATGTGGATATAATAATCTAATTTTAGAATATTTTCATCACCCAAAAACACAGTACTATATTTTGAGAAAAGAAAATCTGCCACCTCTGTATTGTTTGACTTTAAGGAAGTGATGCTGAGGTAGGCAGAAAAATGTCCCTCCCCAAAGATGTCCACGTTCTAATCTTCAAAACCTGTGAATATAGTACCTTACATGGCAAAAAGAACTTTGCTGGTGTGATTAAGGATCTTGAGATGCGAAGATTTCCCTGGGTTTTCTGGGTGAGTCTAGTATAATCACAAGGGTCTTATTAAAGGGAGCCAGGAGTGTCGAAGTCAAAGAAAGAGGTTTGAAGGTGCTACATGGCTGCTTTGAAGATAGAGGAAGGGGTTATAAGCAAGCAAATGCAGGTGGACTCTGGAAGGTAAGAAAGGCAAGGAAACAGATTATCAGGCAAGGAAACAGATTATCTCCTAGAGCTTCCAGAAGGAATGCAGCTCTGCTGAATATATGACACCTTGATTTTAGCCCAGTGAGACTTCCAACCTACAGAAATATGTCACTAAGTTTGTGGTGATTTATTACTGGTTTATAACAACAGGAAACCACAACAGATTTAATCTCTCTGAGATTCTATTTTCTTATCTTTAAATTGTACATAACAATTCCTATCTCAATGGATTTTATGATGATTAAGCATGATAATGTTTGTGGTAGAAATGTCTAAGCTAAAACTAAGCTAACTTCGGTACTAATGAAGTTATAGTTCAGATTTTAATTTTACTACATAATATCTGGATCTATGAGGAAAGTCTGCCCTTATTCTTCATCTTTTTTACAAACTTTTTGGTTATTGATAACTTTATTATGCTTTTTGAAATTCAAGATTATCTTATTCACTTATGAAAAAGTCCTATTGATATTTCTATAGGATTTATGAAGAGCATTTTTATTACATATATTTTTCACAAAAAGGTAATTTTGACCTTAGTTTTAGTTTTCTTTTTCTTATGCTCACTGGAAAAACTCATACAAACTGGTCTACAGGGAGATGTCTTTATTTGAAGTATAAAGTATAATACAAATCCTTGGAATAATTCTGGCATTGTGACATTTATTCCTCTGTGTACACATAGAAAACAGAAGGTTAAACTTCCATAGAAAACAAAAAGGAAAACATTTAGTTTTACTACTCCCCTTATGTCTCAAGAGAACAATCTTTCACAATGTTTGGGGTTAATAATGGGGATATAGAGGAAGAAAATTATTTTCATAATTGACATGTATATTATCTTACATCCTTTCTTGCTGTGGTCTAGCATAGGTACCTGTAGGTCATGGTAATACACATTTCGGATATATTTTAGGCTGAGACACTTGGCCAAATACCTGCACAAAGGAGATCCTATCATTTAATACATCTGATCTGAAGGCAAGTAAGAATATCTCCATTTTCTAATTTTCCCTAAGATGACATATATTTGTTTTGCAAACAGCTTTCAAATTTTGTGACATTTTGTATCTTTGAAAAAACTAAATTTAACTGCAATGAAGAATATCATTTTGTGGCTTAATGAAAAGGCCAAACATTGGCACTTTACAGACTTGGATTCAAATTTAGGGATTTATAAAGTGATAGAGAATCCCCGAGAAGAGACCTTGAAAATGTACTCTCTTCAACAAATAAGCATCTACCATATTCTTACTTATACTTGTAGATTTTTAATAAAAACTTTGCTCATCCTGAGATAGTATTATCTGCACTGTCCTTAACTTCCAAATCATTGAATCCTTGGAGTAGGACTTAATGAAACTGAGCAACATGTCTTCTCTTTTAATGTCTTTATATGTCTTTTCAAACATCACTGTCACTTTTATTTCTTTCCTCACAGTAATCAAGTGAAGAAATTTACTCGAAAAGGACCTCTTGGAAGAGGCCCTGACTTCAGAGCACATTCCCTTTCACTCGGGAAGATGATAAGAAGTTGTCTAAGTTGTCTTCATTATGTCCAAAGAAAAACTCATTGCCTGATCAAAATCTGCTCCTTAGGACTTTCCAGCAGTCTAGTGGTTGACTCTGCACTTCCACTGCAGGGGGCACGGGTTCCATCCTTGGTCGGGGAACTAAGATCCCACATGCCGCGAGGCACGGACAAAAAAAAAAAAAAAAAAAAAAATTACAAAAAAAATCTGCTCCTCCTCACATATTCTCTATTTTAATCAAGAAATCACCACTCACTCATTTACCCAAACCAAATGCCATACTTGAGTTTCCTTCTCTACTGCTACTGCCCACATACCCATGGTTCACCAGCATCTCCTGGGTTCCACGGCCTGAGCATTCTCATAGCAGCTGCCTTAGATTACATCCTTATCACCCTTATCTAGGATTATAGCAATGTGCACAACTACTCTCTCATATCGTCAATCAATGCTTTACAGTCTACTAGAACTAATTTTTTTAATGGCAAAATGTGGTAGTATTACCCTACCTATTATCCATGAAAAAAAAAAATCCAGGGCTTTCCTGGTGGCACAGTGGTTAAGAATGCATCTGCTAATGCAGGGGACACAGGTTCAAGCCCTGGTCCAGGAAGATCTCACATGCCACGGAGCAACTAAGCCTGAGCGCTACAACTACTGAGCCTACGCTCTAGAGCCTGCATGCCACAACTAAGGAGCCCATGTGCCTAGAGCCGGTGCTCCACAATAGGAGAAGCCACCGCAATGAGAAGCCCATGCACCGCAATGAAGAGCAAGCAGCCCGCTCTCGCCGCAATTAGAGAAAGCCCGCGCAGAGCAACGAAGACCCAACACAGTCAAAAATAAAATAAATGAAGTAAATAAATAAATTTATAAAGAGCTAAACCCTTAAAAGAAAAATCCAAACTCTGGTTGTGCCTTATTTCTGGCCATGACAGTAAATTAAAAATAATTTCTGGTCCCTTCTGCTCTATGATCCCAATACAAGCTACTTCCCATTATTTCCAAATACCCAAGACTCTTGTTTTTGCATGGAATGTTCTTGACTCCCTCAACCACCTCAAAAATTCAGACCTCAAGATAGTTTAAATATCACCTCCTTTGGGATGCCTTCCTCCAGTCCCAAGCAGGGATTGCTTCCTCTGTGCTCGCACTGTAGCACATTGATTTAGCAGTACTTTTTCTCTGGTTCAACAACCAGACATTGAGTTCTTCATGGGTGGGAACTGTGTCTTAGTCAATTCCCTGAGTATCTGGGTATCTAGCACAGTACTAGTTAGAAAGAAACATTTCCTGACTCCTCACCCAACTTGAAAGTCCATTCTAATATGAAAATAAACACACAGGTAACTCATACCTTGACCTTTGGAGCCAGTTACCAGTTACCAAGAAGGAGAAAATGGTTCTCAGCAGGTCTTGCTGTTGACTATGAACCATGAAGACTAACTTTTGCCATCACTAGAAACTATGGAATTAGTGAACCTTCTGCAAGTCCCAAGCCTTCTGCATTTGGGACTATACCTGCAAAATGAAGATGCAGCCACTAGACAGTAAATGTACACAGTAAGATAATAATGAACTTTTCTAATAAACTACAATTTCCGAAACGGGGTTTCAATTTAAAAATATGTTTAAAGATCAATCTCCTAAACCATATAACAAACCATTTTTAAATATTCTATAACAATAAAATCATAGTGACTTTACATATGAGGTCACAGTGCATATCTTTTCATTCCCATTGAGATAACAGGTAGCCAAGAACATAAATGGACACATTTTTGCAAGGTCTTAGATGGAAAAATCACTCATGGTGATGTGTGCATTGTTTTATTATTAAGTACCAAGGAATCGCTTCACTGGTCCATATTCAAAGGCCAGGGAATCTATGTTTTATGTTCTTTTCATCCCATTAGTCTCAGGGGAAAATGGAAAAACACAGAAGTTCTCATAAGTCTACACCTCAGGTCCTTCATAAATAGTATTATAATAGAATGAGGATTTTCTCAGGGAAAAAGTTAGGAAACATTCCAGAATGCAAATACAATGAATAAGCACATTTTAACACGCCTGTTACTGAATCGCCTAACTTGAATCGTTTTATCCAGGAACAACCCAATTTTGTTCCAATTTTGAACAACCCGTAATTGCTTATAATGTGAGCAATTCACTTTCAAATGGAGAAAGAAAAAAATGTTAAATGCTGAGCAATTTCCCCTCTCTATTTTATTTTAATAAAATCTTATTCTTTCATTATACATTTCATTTTAAATATTAATTCCTTCCTGCATCTAAACAGTTAACTATATTACAAACTTTTCTCTTCATCTCTCTTATCTATCCAGGAACTGACAGGACCTTATTTAGAAGATCTACTTGTGTTTTTCTATTTTTAATCAAAAAACTTTCCTCTCGGGCATCCCTGGTGGCGCAGTGGTTGAGAGTCCGCCTGCCAATGCAGGAGACACGTGTTCGTGCCCCAGTCCGGGAAGATCCCATATGCCGCAGAGCTGCTGAGCCCGTGAGCCATGGCCGCTGGGCCTGTGCGTCCGGAGCCTGTGCTCTGCAACGGGAGAGGCCACAACAGTGAGAGGCCCGCGTACCGCAAAAAAACCAAAACAAAACAAAAAAACTTTCCTCTCCTCATAAAAAGGAAAACAAAAGAACCTCAAACCTTCCAATAATTCTAACAAATCCACTTACAGTGGATTTGGAAAACCTGTGCATCGATCTTTTCCTTTTCAAAAGGAGAGAGAGGGGAACAAAAAAATTAATTAATAAAATGACTTTGATAATCAATTGCTCTTTTAAAAATACAAAGACACACACTGACCCAAGCACTGTCTGCTTCCCAAACCTCTATTCAAATTGTAAATAAGGACCACATTAACCCACCTTATTGAACGCACTGAAACTACCTCCACCCACACTAGGCATTATATTCAGAATGAGCATGGTTACAACACACACACCTAAGACTAAATATTTCATTTCATTTTCTTTCAGATATTTATTATTATAAAAAAACTTGCCAACTCAGTGTGCATTACCAACAAAATGTGTTTAAGAATAAAAGTCAGGGGCTTACGGGAAGATGGCGGAAGAGTAAGACACGGAGATCACCTTCCTCCCCACAGATACACCAGAAATACATCTACACGTGGAACAACTCCTACAGAACACCTACTGAACGCTGGCAGAAGACCTCAGACCTCCCAAAAGGCAAGAAACCGCCCCCCCCACGTACCTGGGTAGGGCAAAAGGAAAAAGAATAAACAGAGACAAAAGAATAGGGACGGGACCTGCACCTCTGGGAGGGAGCTGTGAAGGAGGAAAGGTTTCCACACACTAGGAAGCCCCTTCGCGGACAGAGACTGCGGGGGGCGGGCGGAGGGGGAAAGCTTCGGCGCTGTGGAGGAGAGCACAGCAACAGGAGTGCGGAGGGCAAAGCAGAGAGATTCCCGCACAGAGGACTAGGGCCGACCGGCACTCACCAGCCCGAGAGGCTTGTCTGGTCACCCGCTGGGGTGGTAGGGGCTCAGAGCTGAGGCTTGGGCTTCGGTCGGAGCGCTGGGAGAGGACTGGGGTTGGCGGCGTGAACACAGCCTGCAGGGGGGTTAGTGCACCACAGCTAGCCGGGAGGGAGTCCGGAGAAAAGTTTGGACCTGCCGAAGAGGTAAGAGACTTTTTCTTCCCTCTTTGTTTCCTGGGGCGCGAGGAGAGGGGATTAAGAGCACTGCTTAAAGGAGCTCCAGAGACGGGCGCAGGCCGCGGCTAAAAGCGTGGACCCCAGAGACGGGCACGAGATGCTAAGCCTGCTGCTGCCGCCACCAAGAAGCCTGTGTGCGAGCACAGGTCACTATCCACACCCCACTTCCGGAGACCCTGTGCAGCCCGCCACTGCCAGGGTCCCGGGATCCAGGGACAACTTCCCCGGGAGAACAGCACGGCGTGCCTCAGTCTGGTGCAACGTCATGCCGGCCACTGCCGCCGAAGGCCCGCCCTGCACTCCGTGCCCCTCCCTTCCCCCCGGCCTGAGAGAGCCAGAGCCCCTGAATCAGCGGCTCCTTTAACCCTGTCCTGTCTGAGCGAAGAACAGACGCCCTCCGGCGACCTACACACAGAGGCTGGGCCAAATCCAAAGCTGAGCCCCTGGGAGCTGTGAGAACAAAGAAGAGAAAGGGAAATCTCTCCCAGCAGCCTCAGAAGCAGCGGATTAAAGCTCCACAATCAACTTGATGTCTGTGGAATACATGAATAGACAACGAATCACCCCAAATTGAGGAGGTGAACTTTGAGAGTAAGATTTATGCTGTATAGCTTTGCTTCCACCATTTGTCCTAGGGTTCTATCCGTCTGTTCTTTTTTCTTAATAATTATTTTTTATTTTAATAACTTTATTATATTTTATCTTACTTTAATTTATTTTACTTTATCTTCTTTCTATTTTTCCTTCCTTCCTTCCTTCCTCCCTCCCTCCTTTCTTTCTTTCTTTCTTTCTACTTCTACTAATTCCTTCTTTCTACTTTTCCTCCATTTTATTCTGAGCTGTGTGGATGAAAGGCTCTTGGTGCTGCAGCCAGGAGTCAGTGCTGTGCCTCTGAGGTGGGAGAGTCAACTTCAGGACACTGGTCCACAAGAGACCTCCCAGCTCCACATAACATCAAATGGCGAAAATCTCCCAGAGATCTCCATCTCAACACCAGCACCCAGCTTCACTCAACGACCAGCAAGCTACAGTGCTGGACACCCTATGCCAAACAACTAGCAAGACAGGAACACAACCCCACCCATTAGCATAGAGGCAGCCTAAAATCATAATAAGTCCACAGAAACCCCAAAACACACTACCAGACGTGGACCTGCCCACCAGAAAGACAAGATCCAGCATCATCTACCAGAACACGGGCACTAGTCCCCTCCACCAGGAAGCCTACACAACCCACTGAACCAACCTTAGCCACTGGGGACAGACACCAAAAACAATGGGAACTACGAGCCGGCTGCCTGCAAAAAGGAGACCCCAAACACAGTAAGATAAGCAAAATGAGAAGACAGGAAAACACACCGCAGATGGAGCAAAATAAAAACCCACCAGACCTAACAAATGAAGAGGAAATAGGCAGTCTACCTGAAAAAGAATTCAGAATAATGATAGTAAAGATGATCCAAAATCTTAGAAATAGAATGGACAAAATACAAGAAACATTTAACAAGGAACTAGAAAAACTAAAGATGAAACAAATGATGAAGAACACAATAAATGAAATTAAAAATACTCTAGATGGGATCAATAGCAGAATAACTGAGGCAGAAGAACGGATAAGTGACCTGGAAGATAAAATAGTGGAAATAACTACTGCAGAGCAGAATAAAGAAAAAAGAATGAAAAGAACTGAGGACAGAGTCATAGATCTCTGGGACAACATTAAATGAACCAACATTCAAATCATAGCGGTTCTAGAAGAAGAAGAGAAAAAGAAAGGGACTGAGAAGATATTTGAAGAGATTATAGATGAAAACTTCCCTAATATGGGAAAGGAAATAGTTAATCAAGTCCAGGAAGCACAAAGAGTCCCATACAGGAAAAATCCAAGGAGAAATACGCCAAGACACATATTAATCAAACTGTCAAAAATTAAATACAAAGAAAGCATATTAAAAGCAGCAAGGGAAAAACAACAAATAACACACAAGGGAATCCTCATAAGGTTAACAGCTGATCTTTCAGCAGAAACTCTGCAAGCCAGAAGGGAGAGGCAGGACATATTTAAAGTGATGAAGGAGAAAAACCTGCAGCCAAGATTACGCTACCCAGCAAGGATCTCATTCAGATTTGATGGAGAAATTAAAACCTTTACAGACAAGCAAAAGCTGAGAGAGTTCAGCACCACCAAACCAGCTTTACAACAAATGCTAAAGGAACTGCTCTAGGCAAGAAGCATGAGAGAAGGAAAAGACCTACAATAACGAACCCAAAACAATTAAGAAAATGGGAATGGGAACATACATATCGATAATTACCTTAAATGTAAATGAACTAAATGCTCCCACCAAAAGACACAGATTGGCTGAATGGATACAAAAACAAGACCCATATATTTGCTGTCTACAAGAGAACCACTTCAGACCTAGAGACACATACAGACTGAAATTAAGGGGATGGAAAAACATATTTCATGCAAATGTAAATCACAAGAAAGCTGGAGTAGCAATTCTCATATCAGACAAAATAGACTTCAAAATAAAGACTATTAGAAGAGACAAAGAAGGACACTACATAATGATCAAGGGATTGATCCAAGAAGAAGATATAACAATTGTAAATATTTATGCACCCAACATAGGAGCACCTCAATACATAAGGCAAATACTAACAGCCATAAAAGGGGAAATCGACAGTAACATTCATTGTAGGGGACTTTAACACCCCACTTTCACCAATGGACAGATCATCCAAAATGAAAATAAATAAGGAAATACAAGCTTTAAATGATACATTAAACAAGATGGACTTAATTGATATTTGTAGGACATTCCATCCAAAAACAACAGAATACACATTCTTCTCAAGTGCTCATGGAACATTCTCCAGGATAGATCATACCTTGGGTCACAAGTCAAGCCGTGGTAAATTTAAGAAAATTGAAATTGTATCAAATATCTTTTCCAACCACAACGCTATGAGACTAGATATCAATTACAGAAAAAGATCTGTAAAAAATACAAACACATGGAGGCTAAACAATACAGTACTTACTAATGAAGTGATCACTGAAGAGATCAAAGAGGAAATAAAAAATACCTAGAAACAAATGACAATGGAGACACAACGACCCAAAATCTATGCGATGCAGCAAAAGCAGTTCTAAGAGGGAAGTTTATAGCAATACAATCCTACCTTAAGAAACAGGAAACATCTCGAATAAACAACCTAAACTTGCAACTAAAGCAATTAGAGAAAGAAGAACTAAAAAAACCCAAAGTTAGCAGAAGGAAAGAAATCATAAAAATCAGATCAGAAATAATTGAAAAAGAAATGAAGGAAACGATAGCAATGATCAATAAAACTAAAAGCTGGTTCTTTTAGAAGATAAACAAAATTGATAAACCATTACCCAGAATCATCAAGAAAAAAAGGGAGAAGACTCAAATCAATAGAATTAGAAATGAAAAAGGAAAAGTAACAACTGACACTGCAGAAATACAAAAGATCATGAGAGATTACTACAAGCAACTATATGCCAATAAAATGGACAACCTGGAAGAAATGGACAAATTCTTAGAAAGGCACAACCTGCCAAGACTGAATCAGGAAGAAATAGAAAATATGAACAGACCAATCACAAGCACTGAAATTGAAACTGTGATTAAAAATCTTCCAACAAACAAAAGCCCAGGACCAGATGGCTTCACAGGCGAATTCTATCAAACATTTAGAGAAGAGCTAACACCTATCCTTTTCAAACTCTTCCAAAATATAGCAGAGGGAGGAACACTCCCAAACTCATTCTATGAGGCCACCATCACCTTGATACCAAAACCAGACAAGGATGTCACAAAGAAAGAAAACTACAGGCCAATATCACTGATGAACATAGATGCAAAAATCCACAACAAAATACTAGCAAACAGAATCCAACAGCACATTAAAAGGATCATACACCATGATCAAGTGGGGTTTATTCTAGGAATGCAAGGATTCTTCAATATATGCAAAACAATCAATGTGATAAACCATATTAACAAATTGAAGGAGAAAAACCATATGATCATCTCAGTAGATGCAGAGAAAGCTTAGGACAAAATTCAACACCCATTTATGATAAAAACCCTGCAGAAAACAGGCATAGAGGGAACTTTCCTCAACATACTACAGGCCATATATGACAAACCCACAGCCAACATCATCTTGAATGGTGAAAAACTGAAAGCATTTCCACTAAGATCAGGAACAAGACAAGGTTGCCCACTCTCACCGCTCTTATTCAACATAGTTTTGGAAGTTTTAACCACAGCAATCAGAGAAGAAAAGGAAATAAAAGGAATCCAAATCAGAAAAGAAGAAGTAAAGCTGTCACTGTTTGCAGATGACATGATACTATACATAGAGAATCCTAAAGATGCTACCAGAAAACTACTAGAGCTAATCAATGAATTTGGTAAAGTAGCTGGATACAAAGTTAATGCACAGAAATCTCTGGCATTCCTATACACTAATGATGAGAAATCTGAAAGTGAAATCAAGAAAACACTCCCATTTACCATTGCAACAAAAAGAATGAAATATCTAGGAATAAACCTACCTAAGGAGACAAAAGACCTGTATGCAGAAAATTATAAGACAGTGATGAAAGAAATTAAAGATGATACAAACAGATGGAGAGATATACCATGTTCTTGGATTGGAAGAATCATTGTGAAAATAACTCTACTACCCAAAGCAATCTACAGATTCAATGCAATCCCTATCAAACTACCACTGGTATTTTTCACAGAACTAGAAAAAAAATTTCACAATTTGTATGGAAAAACAAAAGACCCCGAATAGACAAAGCAATCTTGAGAACAAAAAACATAGCTGGAGGAATCAGGCTCCCTGACTTCAGAATATACTGCAAAGCTACAGTAATCAAGAAGTATGGTACTGGCACAAAAACAGAAAGATAGGTCAGTGGAACAGGATAGAAAGCCCAGAGATAAACCCACGCACATATGGTCACCTTATCTTCGATAAAGTAGGCAGGAATGTACAGTGGAGAAAGGACAGCCTCTTCAATAAGTGGTTCTGGGAAAACTGGACAGGTACATGTAAAAGTATGAGATTAGATCACTCCCTAACACCATACACAAAAATGGATTAAAAACCTAAATGTAAGGCCAGAAACTATGAAACTCTTAGCGGAAAACATAGGCACAACACTCTATGACATGAATCACAGCAAGATCCTTTTTGAACCACCTCCTAGAGAAATGGAAATAAAAACAAAAATAAACAAATGGGGCCTAATGAAAGTTCAAAGCTTTTGCACAGCAAAGGAAACCATAAACAAGACCAAAAGACAATCTCAGAATGGGAGAAAATATTTGCAAATGATGCAACTGAAAAAGGATTAATCTCTAAAATGTATAAGCAGCTCATGCAACTCAATAACAAAAAAACAAACAATCCAATCCAAAAATGGGCAGAAGACCTAAATAGACATTTCTCCAAAGAAGATATACAGACTGCCAACAAACACATGAAAGAATGCTCAACTTCATTAATCATTAGAGAAACGCAAATCAAAACTATATGAGGTATCACCTCACATCAGTCAGAATGGCCATCATCAAAAAATCTACAAATAATAAGTGCTGGAGAGGTGTGGAGAAAAGCGAATCCTCTTGCACTGTTTGTGGGAATGTAAATTGATACAACCACTATGGAGAACAGTATGGAGGTTCCTTAAAAACCTAAAAATAGAACCACCATACAACCCAGCAATGCCACTACTGGGCATATACCCTGAGAAAACCATAATTCGAAAAGAGTCGTGTACCACAATGTTCATTGCAGCTCTATTTACAATAGCCGGGACATGGAAGCAACCTAAGTGTCCATTGACAGATGAATGGATAAAGAAGATGTGGCACATATATACATTGGAATATTCCTCAGCCATAAAAAGAAACAAAATTGAGTTATTTGTAGTGAGGTGGATGGACTTAGAGTCTGTCATACAGAGTGAAGTAAGTCAGAAAGAGAAAAACAAGTACCATATGCTAACACATATATATGGAATCTAAAACAAAAGAAAAGAAAATTGTTCTGATGAACCTAGGGGCAGGACAGGAAAAAAGACACAGATGTAGAGAATGGACTTGAGGACACGGGGAGGGGAAAGGGTAAGCTGGGATGAAGTGAGAGAGTAACATTGACATATATAGACTACCAAATGTAAAACAGATAGCTAGTGTGAATCAGCTGCATAGCACAAGGAGATCAGATCGGTGCTTTGTGACCACCTAGCACCGTGGGATAGGGAGGTTGGGAGGGAGATGCCGAGGGAGGAAATATGGGGATATATGTATATGTATAACTGATTGACTTTGTTATAAAGCAGAAACTAACACACCATTGTCAAGCAATTATATTCCAATAAAGATTTTTTAAAAAAAAAAAGCATCAGGAGTAGGAATGAAATTTAAATGTTCCTAAAATGCTCCCTTTGAGAATTTTCTGGTTTAACTTTAGCGTAGTTTCTCTAAAATGTGTTTTTACAGCATACATCCCTCTTTGGTTATAATCAGAATAATTATTTTATCACATTTCTGTCTTTGAATGATCAGACTCAGCAAACATTCCTTGATTACCTATCTGCCCAAGGGAGTTTCTGATATATTTTTTAATGATTTTAATTATAATATTCTGTTAAAGAATGTTAGTTAAAAAGTGTATCAGTCCATGCAAACTACTGCATTTAGAATAGATGAATAACAAGATCTGACTGTGTAGCACAGGGAACTATATCCAACCTTCTAGGATAAACCATAATGGAAAAGAATATAAAAAAAGTATATATTTGTATAACTGAGTCACTTTGCCATACAGCAGAAATTAACGCAATGTTGTAAATCAACTATACTTCAATTTTAAAAAAAGTAAATCAGTCCAGCTCACGAGTTATTTCTAGTTCACTTTTTAATTAGAGCTAAGTTAGGGACAATTGGTATGTGCGTCTGAAGTTTAAAAATAGGTTAATAAAAGACATAAAATTCTGTGATATTTCATGCCTGAGATTTGATTCACATTGAATGCAATGTTCTATGTATTATTATATTAGAGCTACAACTTGAGTGATTTAGAATGATTTGTTTATAAAATTTACCACTTCAATATTGAGATAGAAAACTAAGCAGAAACCCCATCCCCTCACTTCCTACTTCTTTAGTATGGTGTATGTGAGTTTATGTCTTTATATTGGGTGTGTATTTATTCATTCATGCACTACTTCTGCAAAATTTGCACCAATTACCAGAAACGGTGCTAGGAAAAGAAGCATGGGAAAAACAGGCAAAAACAAATTTGAAATGCATTATCATTGCACACTTCAAATCACAGAGCTTCAGTGAATATAGTGAGCTAGTGGCACATATCTTTTCAGTCAAGGACAATTTCATAATAATTGTAAAGTCATCTGCCTCTGTTAATTCCTTTGACTAAACGGCAAATCAAAAGCCCAGGTTTGTACATACTTGCCAAATATTTCTGCATCTTCAAATCACCACGAGCCTATTTAGAGGACCACGTTGTGGGTATAAGGAAGAAAACAGAGAGGGAGGAGAAGAGGAAGAAGAAAGAAGAGGAGAAGAGGAAGAAAGGTTATAATTTCTGTTTGTGGCACTATGGTAGACTTAATAACATGAAAGTCCTCAAACAATAAAACATCTAGAAATCCTGGAAAAATAGTGTTTAAACCATTACTGTTAACCATCCCGTTTAAGGAATGGTTGATCAATAAGAATATAAGGGGAATCCTCAGAACCTGAGATCAAGGAATAAAGTGAGCTCCAGAGAGATGAGTACAAACTGATTCTGGGACTATTCTGGGGAGAAGGACTGATCTCAGCAAGAAAGGGCTTAGAGAGGGTATGAAGCCTCAGTCCAAGCAAGCAGGGAATTGGAACAAAACTCCCTCAAAAGCTAGGACCTTCCAAGAACGACGGACTCAATGAAAACTATAATGAATAAGCAAACAAACAAATAAGAAGTCTGCTTGCACAGAGCAATGAGAAGGAAGGTTGTCTCCCTCAGTCTAGGCTCCAGGGTCTTGGAAAAGGCTCTGTTAAGAACTCACAAGCATAGGCCAGTCAAATTCAGGTTTAGATAAAGAAATTGACAAATTTATGGAGAAAGCTAAACAAGCACTGACTGATAAACAACAATAATAAACTCTAATTTGAGGATTAAGAACAAAGTTGAGATAAAATGTTGGAAAACAATAACATATGATAAAAGAGAAAGACAGAGTTCAGGATTTCTGAAAGCTTTAATTTTTTTTAGAAGAGGTAGTGATACTAACTTTGGATTTTAATCATTTAGGTTAAATTCTAAGTGTATAACTTTAAAGTGGAAAAGGAAATAAAGAAAAAATTCCAATAAAAGGCAGAAAATGAAGAGAAAAAAGCATAGAAAAAGCAAGTTAAATAGAAAACTCCTAAAAGATGGTAGAAATAAATCCATATATAAATAATCACAATGAATATTATAGACAAACTAATTAAAAGAGATTATTGGTAAGATTAAATTTACTAAGCTGTATGTAACTTATAAAATATATATAAAAGTTTTTAAATATAAAGCTATAAAGGCATTAAAAAGTTATAAACAAAGAAATGGAAAAGAAAATGTATCAGGCATCAGTAAGTATCAAAGAATACAGACCACATTCTCTAGACAAATTTAATTAAGATATAAATATGTAATAAAAATATAGCAAATAAAAAATACATTTTGGAATTTTTTAATGTAATTCTAGATAATAGAAGGGTCAAGAATAAATCATAACAAATTAGAAAAATTATGAGTGAACAGTAATGAAAACATTGTTTCCAATATACTACTACAATGGTACCTAGTGAAGCATTCATAGATTTAACATTTATTTTAGAAAAGATGAAAAGCTTGAAAGGTGTTACTTTCAAGAGTTAGAAAAAATAATACGATGAGTCAAAGAAAGTAGGAGGAAAGGGATAAAAAGATAAAACATAAAAACATTTCTGTTTCTGCTTATATGGCAGGCCCAACACTCTTGTTGCAAAAACTAAGACAGAAGGTCATAGACAGAGAGATAATTTTTTTTCTTAAGATCATCAAATTCTAACAATGAATCACCAGGCTAAGACCTGCAGAGGAAAGTAAGCCTAACTCACTTTTGCCCTGAGGGCTTTTGCTCACGCAGGTATAATCAAGGCACATGTTGGTGGCTTCATGGGGTAGGAGACATAACACAAAACCCAGGGCCTGCCTAGTAATAATAAATATAAATAATATTAAACACATAGCACTTCCTAAATATGAGTTACTATTCTGAGCACATTACATATATTAATTTTTATAATCTTCACCAAAACCCAATGAGTTTTGTGCTATTAATATTATCTCCACTTTACAGATGAGGAAACTATTGCATAGCCTCAGACAACACTCAGTAAGTATTAATTATTATAATTAATTAAATAACCCAGAATAAACCCGTACCTACAGGCGACATCAAAGAGAGTAGCTTTGGCACTGAGGAAACAAGGTAAAGGGGGAAAATATCCTTGGGAGTCTAAAACCACAAACCAACCAGTGCTAGCAAGGACATCTTGTCCCTGGGTCTTAAGAACTCTCACAATAAAATGTCCAAGAAAAATGATTAGCTCTGAGCCACAGATAACAAAGGCAGAGGAAACAAAGCACAATAAGTGAGAAAAAGCAGAAACAGCAGGCAACAGAAACTTAAGATGTTGGAATCAACAGGTAAAAATTGTAAATTAACTATGCTTACTAATTTTAAGAGAAAACACCAAGTTAGAAAATATTTGCATCAAGTAAGAAACGTACATCTGAAAATTAAAATAATAACATGTTTAGAAAAATAGCATAGAATTGTATTGGTATGAACACTGGATGGGGATGCAAAAGTACAAACCATGGTGAAAATAATGGATAAATTTAATTGCATTAAAACTAAGAATTTAAGCTATTCAAAAGACACCATAAAGAGGGAATGGACAGTTTTTAGAGACAGTACAAGTAAGCATCTGTGGGACTTGGAGATCAACTGGATACGGAGAGTGATACAGAGTTATGAACCAAAAATGCTAAGTATTCCAGCGTGGGTGACTGGTAGTACCATAACTGAGAAAGGAAATAAAGTGGGAGAATCCAATTTGTGGCAAAAAAGACTGGTTCCACTTTTGACAGGCTGAGTTTGGAGTACTTGTGGGATATCCAGGGGAAGGACCCCCAGGAAAGTTGGAAATATGCCTCTGGAGTAAAGGAAAGAAGTCTGGGCTAACGATACATATCTCTAAAATGTTCAGTAATTGCTTCAAGGTCCCAGATCAGTAATTCTGGATTTTAGAGAAGAGGAAATTCTCTGGTGTGAAGTAAAAATGTCTGCCTTTCTCGTTCAGGGAAAAAGTTCCACATTGTTCACAGGCAAATGTCAGTACTTTGGAGTTTTATTCCTTTGGAAAGTTTTGTCTCTCTTTGTCTGGTTTAGGTTTTAGCAGACTCGACCACCACCTACCCATCCATCTCCCACAGGCAAACACACTGATATCGAATATTTTAATGAAAAATGCTTGCCTGAAGCTGCTTTACAACCTTATTAAAATTTGACTGCTGCTTTATCTAAAGTGATGGGAACCAGAAATAGCACTAGAATATAACTGAGCCATTGGCATGTTGCATCTGTGCTGTGAAAACAAAATACAACCAATAATAACCCAACCGGTTTTAAATTTCCCAACCTCCCTGACAAATATTTTGATAACTTTTCCCCAAAGATCTTGTAACCCACGAAATCATTTGTAATCGAAGCACCTTTGTCCAATCTCTCACTTTAGAACAGTTGTTTCGAATTGGAAAATTAAAAATGAGAGTAAGCGTCCCTCCAGTGGAAGAAAGATATGCTGTATCTGAAAGAAGATTTTCTCAAGGAACTACGGTATAAAAAAGCAAGGAAACAAGTGTCTCTATTTGGAAATGCAGATGAACTGAGTACATCTTGACCCACTGCGAGTGAGCAGTTCTATGTTACACTGTTCATTCTTCTATTTTTAATCCTTCATCTCCCTCACCAAATGCCACGTACCTAATTGGGTTCTTACAGGATTCTCTGCATAATCAAGGAGACCATTCCATGATGGCATTTTGCTTTACTTCAGTTGCTGTAATTGCTAATCAGTATTGTAGGCATCTAAAACCAGCCCCATTTTATACAGCTACTTGAGAGACTGCTGTCTGTGTTAATAGAGGACAAAATCAACAAAATGTTCTGGGCATCCCTCTTGCGTTCTGCTTAGACATTTAACCCAACCCCAGCTGGCTTTCGTAAATATCTGTCCCCAGAATTAGTCATCTGTGAACTCTCAATCTCACTTCATAAAATTAGGTTAACTCATGCTGACATTTTTTTTTCCATTTTTTATCTTCATCTTCATATTACTTTCCCAGAGGCTTTATAACAATAATGTTACATCTCTTTTCCCTTTTTTTCTTCTATTCATCAGCTCAGGTTTTAAAAAAACAGAAATGAAGTATTTTAGCATAACTATATACACATGGGTGGGAAAATAAATATTTCTCACGATTGAACTAGAATTCACAGTCCAAATAAACAATGATGTACAAAGTCCATTGAGAGTTATTTGTCTCTGATCATCAGAAAGGTCAACCCTTCAGCAGAGTAACCATCACTGAATATTTGTTGTTACCGAGCAATTTGCGCTGAAGAGGACACAAAGCACTACTTGTGAATATTTATGTGGGTTTTTCAAGAAATTATCTTGGCACTTGACATTTAAGCTAGTTTTAGGAAATAAAAAAGTAAAATTTGAATATAAAGAATGATAACAGGGCAATGTGGAAAACTCACTGAAAGAAAATTCATTGAAGAAAAATTGAAATAGTCATCAATAAGGCACTTTTGGGGGTGGGGGACAGTTGAGATGGGGGAGGGAGAGAAAAGAGGGTGAGGTAAGTGGTAAGAGAGTGTGTGAATGAAAAAGATAAATAAAAGATATTAAAAGGTGGTAGCGGGCTTCCCTGGTGGCGCAGTGGTTGAGAGTCCGCCTGCCGATGCAGGGGACACGGGTTCGTGCCCCGGTCCGGGCAGATCCCACGTGCTGTGGAGCGGCTCGGCCCGTGAGCCATGGCCGCTGAGCCTGCGCGTCCGGAGCCTGTGCTCCGCAACGGGAGAGGCCACAACAGTGAGAGGCCCGCATACCGCAAAAAAGAGAAAAAAAAAAAGAAAAAAAAAAGGTGGTAGCTTTGTTGTAGAAGAAGAATTGAGTTACCTTATCAAAAGAAGCATAAAATGGAAAAGATAAAAGGGCATGAATGATATAAACACATATTTCTATTCCAACCTAAATTTGTAGTAAAACCTAGTTACCCTAAGTCATTTGCAATAGTCTTGGTATTTGATGACTGAATGCAGAGGTAAGTGCAAAGAGAGTGGGATGATATGATGATTGACAACTGTTAAGAGAATTTGGTTTCTTGTTTAAATTTCATGAAGAATGTCATAGTAAAAAATCCAAAAATGTGAAAGTAAGACCACTAAACAAGTCTTAATCATTAAGACTAGAAATAAAATGAATGAGAATTTTAATAACTGAATTTGCCTCTGATGTATTATCTCGAGAGAAAATAGTGAAAAATTGTTAACAAACACTAACAAATGCATACACAATGCCTGTTCATTAGGCATTCTTTGTTTTAGATCAGCACACAATAATTATTAGCACCAGAGTCTGAATTACTGCAATAGCCTCATATCCAGTCTTCCTACTCCAGTAGCCACCCGTCCTTAAATTTGTTGCGCGCCTTTTAAATTTAAGAGATCACGTCACTCCTCTTAAAAGCAACAAGACAGCATAAAAGGCAAGGTCTTGCACTCCCTTTAGGATCCAGCCTCTGGTTCCTCTGTGACCTAATCCCTTATCACTCCCTTCCTGGCCATTCTGTCCCAGCCACACTGGCCATAGTCATTCCTCAAGTACTCCACCATCTCCTTGCCTGGGGTCTGTGAACTTGCTATTGCCCTACCTAGAACAATCTTTCCTTACCTATACTTGCCATTTTCAGTAGAGGCTTTCCCTGACCACCCTGTTTAAAATACCAATTCCTTCCTTCCTCTCTCCGTTCCCTGCTCTAATTTTCTCTGTAGCATATCATATTTTTATTTATTTATTGGTTTTACATAGACAGTGTTTATCACATAGAAGACACTTGATGATAAATATTTTCTTAATGACTACTCCACATCTTCAATTGCCTATTCTTATATAGTACTTGTTATGTGCCAGGCCTGTTTATGCATTTTTTGCATAATTAACCCTTTTAAATCCTCACAACAACCCTATGAGATATAGAGTTGTACTTCAAATGTTAAATTTTGTTGTCTTTTTTTTTTTCTTTTAATCCACTCTAGCAACTAGCAAGGAAACTAATCCCATTTTATAGTCAAGGAAACTGAAACATAGAGATTTTAACTATCTTGCCCAAGAGTACATAGCTAGTAAGTGGTGCAGCCAGGATTCCAACCCAGTCAGCAGAGAGTTCCATTCTCTTAGCTGCTAATTTCCACTGCCTCTCCAGAATGAATGGATCAGGCCAACCAAAAATACCTGACATTTGTGCAAGGCCTAATGACTTCCAATATCTGTTCATATACATGATCCCATATGTTATACAGAGGAAGTGTAGTGCCTTTGTTATTTTACTATTAAAGAGCGAGTGTATTTTACCTTTTACCAAATTCAGTATAAATTTTAAAACATTGTCATTTAATAGTTAGGAAATATCTAGCACATAACTGGTGCCAAGCCAGTCCCTGAAGGAAAAGAAGTAAGAGTTCATGGAACAGAGTTCTAGCCTCAATATGTTTATATTCTATTGGGTAAAATAGAAAATTAGACACATAAATTAATAGATATTGGGATAATTGCTCTAACAGAAGCTTATACAATGTTCCCTGGCACATTTATAACTAATCCCATCTTAGGTAAGTGAGGAAGACTTTATAACGGGGTAGCGGGGGCAGCTTTAGAATGTAGGATGAACAGACATTTGTTCTGTAGAGAAGAGAGAAAAAAGATATTCCAGGTGGAGAGCTTATCCTGAGAGAGCATGAAAGAAAGAGTGTGGTATAAGTGGGTGAAGCAGACAGTTCTCTATGGGGAAATTGTTGAGTGGGTATGAAAGAGTGGTAAGAAAGAACACTACAAGGTAGACTGGACCCAGGTTATGAAGGAGATAGAACTTTCTTGTGTATGTATTAGGAAGCTATCTAAACAACAAATTTACTCTTTAGGATTGTAGAGGATTGGTGTGAGGCAAGATCCAAGGAAGAACCTAAAAATCCTTGGACTTTCTGGAATATACTGGGTTAAATCCTGATGTGAATATCATTAAGGAAGCTCAGGGCTTCCAGAACTACCAGAAGTTCCTTAGCTTTTGTACGGAGTTGGCTTCAAGACAACTTAGAAAAACAAAACAGGCCCCAGAGTCCAGTGTGTCCCCTCTTGGGGAGCACCAAGGGAAGAAAGGGAAATACAGAGGGGGTTACAAGCCAATTATAACGATAAAGGCCAAAGTAAACTATTTGACCCCAGTGGGTCTGAGGGCCTTGAAGAAAACTCAATCACTTTTGTAAATGCTCCAAAAGAAGCGATTGACTTTTTCCTTAAGCATTAAGTTTTGTTCTTTGCTTTTTCTCCTTCTCATACACCTACTAGCAACGAGTATGAAAACTAAACTCTTTACTAGTTCCCTGGGGAAAGGACTGCTAAATTAGATGGCTAGGAATCGTATTAGATAATCAAACAATTACTGTGCATTTTGACTTAAAGTCCATTTTAAGTCAAATGCTCAAACTCATTGAATAATTTGTTAGCATCGTGCATTAAGATATGTTATTATTCTCATAGAGCTCTCCAAACTAGAAAAGAGGGCAGCATTGCAGATGATTGATGAATCTCTATTGGTTTGAAACTGCTCCCAGAATAGAATTCTTATTTTCAGAATAGGGTTGGTTCTTTTTTTCTGAATGCCTTTAGAAAAACAAAATTAGAGAATCATAATATTATCCTATAGTTGGTGTAACAAATTTCCTCTTAAAATTCTTTCATTCACTTCATCTCATTTAATCCTCACAAAAACTCCATGAGGTGGGTATTACTGGTTCTGTTTTGCAGATGAGAAAACTTTAATGTAGAGGTCTTCCAACTTGAACCTGAAAATCAGTTTCTAATGGCCTAAGTTATTTTATTTTACTGTAATTTTTTTTTTTTTTTTTTTTTTTTTTTTTTTTTTGCGGTACGCGGGCCTCTCACTGTTGTGGCCCCTCCCGTTGCGGAGCACAGGCTCCAGACGCGCAGGTCCAGCGGCCATGGCTCATGGGCCCAGCCGCTCCGCGGCATGTGGGATCTTCCTGGACCGGGGCACGAACCCGTGTCCCCTGCATCGGCAGGTGGACTCTCAACCACTGCGCCACCAGGGAAGCCCTACTATAAATTTTTAAAAATGCATTTCCCTATCTTAAAATGTGATTGAGATTCATTATTAACTCAAACTAATTTAGAGGTTTAAATGGCTTCCACAACCACAGAGGGGTAGCGAGTAGCATGAGAATACAAATTCATGTCTTTTGAGTCTAAACCTGTTATTTTTCTCCAGTATCATGCCTCAGAGAAAGCTATCAAATTCACTAGTAATTCAAGTCGCCACCATAATCAATAATTGATGACACTCAACATTTATATTTTAACCATTCGTATTATGTAGCATGTATGTGTGTGTGTGTGATTATTTTAAAAGTTAAAAAATTTTAAATCTCATTCATTCAGGTGGCTTCAATTAAATCATCTAGTATCGAGATGCTAGTCCGAACCAACCTTTTTATACTTGGGAAAAAGTTCTTCTTAATCAAACTATTACAATAAAAAGGCAGATTAAGTAATACTTTCATGTCTTATTGTCCAAATAGAGTTCCATGTCCTCGTAAATTTGAATAATTTCTGCTCTTCTACTGTAGCCAAGGCAATGTCGTCCAAGAAACCTTTAGCAATTCCTTGGATCTGACTTCTCTCAGAATTCTTATAGCATAAAGTAGAATCATAAACCATTTAGTATTCTTAGCTGTTTCTTATAAATAACTTCCTCATCAGAATTTAAGCTCCTGGAGATCAAGACTGGTATCTTTGTTTTCGCTAGAATTCTCTACACCCACTAGGCTAGTACCTATGCACGAGGGTTGACATTTGCTGCATGTTTGAGTTCTTAGCAAAGGCAAGTTCTCAGCAAATATGGGGTCAGTTGATCAATGATGCCAGTTGTAAATAATCCATTTAGTAAAAAAACCAGTCATGCAGAACTTGTACTTAGACATAGCTTTCTACCTGCAGAAGTTATTTTATTTCATTTTAAAGTAATAAAACCAAATTGCCTTATCATACTGTGTGACTCAGACTTATTAGTAATTCAGATTGTCCTTGGATCTAATTAGTAGATTTTATTATGTTTTTATTTTTTTTAACATATGTACAGCCAAATTCCAAAGATGTGTCTTTTTCTTAACATTTAAACTATTTTTTGCACATCACTGAACTCAGCATCTTGTAATTCTTATAACTATTATGGAGCATGCAATTGGCTTTTTTTTATGAAGAACTGAAAATAGGGAGTTATCCTGTTGAAATAAAGACTTGAAACTCTAGAGAGAGTTCTGTCCTTGCTTTCAATTTCACTTTTTATCTTTACATTGTGGTGATTAGTTTATTTGAAAACTTCCAAATCCGGAGAAAGAAACCAGAACATTCTGTGTTCTGTCAGAGACACTTAGAATGTCTCTCTGATTTAAATTTTATACCCTGAGGGCAGAAATAGAGGTTTTCTATCCTGGATAAAATATAACTCAGGCACCAAATAATATATAATAAAAGTAATGACAGCATTTCCTCATCTCCTGTTAGCATTTGAAACCACATCAAGGAGACAGTGTCTTGGGAATTTTTTTTAACGTTCATTTGTCTTGAAACATATTGTACTTCTTCCTTTAGAACATTATATATATATATATATATATATATATATATATATATATACGTTTTTTTGGTACGTGGGCCTCTCACTGCTGTGGCCTCTCCCGTTGTGGAGCACAGGCTCCGGACACGCAGCCTCAGCGGCCATGGCTTACGGGCCCAGCCGCTCCGCGGCATGGGGGATCTTCCCAGACCGGGGCATAAACCCGTGTCCCCTGCATCGGTAGGCGGACCCTCAACCACTGCACCACCAGGGAAGCCCTAGAACATTTTATATATATTTTTGTTCAATGTGAGAAAATACGGTTATAGTATTTTTAAAATTAGAAACCACTTGGGGAATATGACCTTTACATAGACTGGTTTACTTATCCTACAAGGTCTTTTTGTTTCACCTTTATAAAAATTGTTAGATAAAGCTACAGGGGAAAAATGTACACCTGTATGCAGACCCCGACAGTATTCCCTTGCCTCACACGACTGCAGTCTCATCTTGGAAGAATGACGTTTCTGTTACTATTGCTGCATAGCAAATCAACCCCAAATTTAATGGTATAAAGTAACAAACAGTTTCTTATGCTCATGGATCCTGTGGGAATGGGGCAAGGGACCTCTGAGATGGCGTATCTCTGCTCCTTGTCTGGGGCTACGAAGAATCCAAGGCTAGGGAGTCAGGATGGCTGAGGACTGAAACCATCTTGAGTGCCCTTATCTCAACATGGCTGGCACCTGAGCTGGGATGACTTATATACTGTAACTGTCCACAAGAGACGCTACATGAGGTCTCGGCACATGGCTTGACTTCCTCGTCACATGGCCATCTTACTTAGGGTTGCTGGATCTCTTAACTGGTGGCTCAAGACTCCAAGAGAGTATCCGGCAAACGAAGGAAAAGCCACTTAGCCTTTAACAGCTCAGCTTAGTCACACAGCATCGCTTCTGCCGTATTCTATCAGGCAAAGCAGATTCAAAGCCCACCCAGATTCAAGCAAGGGCGTTAAGACTACCTCTTGATGGAGGAGTGGCAAGCTTGCATTCGCAGAAGATCATGTGCGGCAGCTCATGTGGTGTGGCCATCTTTGGGAAATGAAATCTGCCACGAAAAGACTCAGTCCTTCATGTCTGTCTCCACTGGCTCCACTGGCTTGATGAAGGGGTCTTGCTTGGCTGGGTTGCCTTTTTAATCTCCCATTTCAATGAGCACTTGCTACATACAACACTCAGCAAATGTTTACTGAACCTGAATTTGAATTAATTCCTTCAGTCTTTTCCATGAGGACCCAGGAACACTTTCACTTATGTCACAAGAGAAAATTTTTGTGCCATTAAGAAAATGATAGTGAATATTAATGTGCCAGTTATCTCAGTTGTAGGCATAAAATTGCATTAAATTCATGTATCAGCTTCCTAAAAGGCAGTGTTGCCTAGCGCAGATTCTGATGTGAGGCATGCTTATTGTCAGTCCCTAGGACACCGTCTACAAAGATGTGTCCTTGAGCAAGTTATTCACTAGGTTCAGTTTCCTCTTTAGCATAATGAAGCAAAGGCTGCTGATTCAAAGGATCAGAAGTGGGCACATCAGCAAAGCCAGCTTGGAAAAGCTGTGTTCAAGATCAGAGATGAGTTGGGTATGATAAATGCCAACCAGGGATGCAGATAATGATCTACTTATCTATCTGGTTATCTATAAGTCTTCATATATATATTTATAATGTGCTCACCCAGAAGGGATGTCTTTTCTAGTTTTCACAAAAGCACCATATGTGCTAGTGGAGGCCCCTGTGGTATCTGTAAAAACAAACAAGAACCAAGCAAGCACCACTATGAATATGACTGTTAAGTGCACCAGTATCTACCCATTCTGCTTCCATGTTGCCAGTCCAAAGAGCCAATGGGGCCGGTACATAGTAAAAAACTCATACATATTTAGTACCAAATTTGGGTTATGTTACATGGAGGCTCCTGAACTATATTATCAATAGTCACTATTCAATTACGTTACATATGCCTTCCACTATGCTAGAATATGTTGATTTTTAGAAATGCATCGGTGTTCTCTTAGGTGTGAAAACATGACATCCATCTTAGAATTTGTTTTCTCAAAATCTTGAGATAAATGTAAGGAAAGCTCCAACTACACTCTCAAAAAATGAGTTAGTATATGTGATTCTTCACAGTGAATTTACCTTTTTAGGCCACGGTAACATTCTTCATAGATGTTTAAATTTTGTAGATGAGAACTTGAGACACTCATAATTGATGCAAGAACAAGTGGCCCTGTAACCTACCCCAGTTCGTGTGGAGGCAGCTGGCTTCAGTGATTCTATTTGCACCAATATTAAAAACCAAAGTCTATCAGAATTCAAAATGGGTCGTTTTGGTAACCATCAGAGAGCACCAGTGCAGCTTGAAATCATCACCTAAAGGAACAAAAAGCATTCTGAATCTTAGGCTTGTTACTGAACTGTTTCAAGTGTATCTTAAAAGAGCTAACAGTTTGCTCAAAGGGAATTAAAAGTGGCCATTTTCCGAAGGAGAGTTCACACAAAGACACACACAAACTCGAATCTGCTTTTGCTACAAATAAGGAACTTGGTGCAACTTGCTACACAGTATTTCCTCCCCATTGGATGGCAAACACCTCTGTCTAACGTTCATCTTGCTAAAACATCTAACAAATTAAACATTAAATTATCAAGTTGGCTTGAGCCAGCAAGAATAGAATCTTTTATTTCCTGTGCATGAACTAAAAATATCTCCAATAAGATCGACAAAAACTCTGTCTTCTCACATAGGAGTTGCAATTAAGAAGGCAAATCTCCACCCACCTCCACTTTAAGCCCTCTGCCAAACTCTTTACATTGAAATTGTATTTACATTTTAGTATCTGGTCTTTGTCCTTGGGATTCTGGAAGCTTTGTCTATGTCACATGCATAGCACATTTATAAAGACAGGAATTTTTTGTTGTTAAATATACTTTAGCTCCCTCTTCTCTTCCCTCTCTCAAAATTAACTTTTTGATCACCTGATCATCTGCTCAATAATTAATAGTTGTCAGGGCTGGGGGGTGGGGAAAATGGGGAGAGGCTATAAACTTTGAATTATACGATGAATTAAGGTCTGAGGATCTAAAATATAGCATGGTGGTTATAATTGATAATACTGTATTGTACAACTGAAACTTGCTAAGAGAGTAGATCTTAAGCATTCTCACCAAAAAAAAAAAAAAAAAAGAAAGGTAAATATGTGAAGCAATGGGTATGTTAATTAACTCAATTGTGGGACTATTTTGAAAACGTATACATATATCAAATCATCATGTATGCTTTAAATATATTACAATATTATTTGTCAATTGCAGCTTAATAAAGCTGGAAAAAATAATAATTAATAGTTGTCAATTCATCTCTGTCTCTCACAGGTCATCAGGGAAATAAAGGCAGAGAGACTTTTCTGATGTCACAATGCCTAACCCAGGTTAATACCTGGCCTCTGTTCCTTTCTTCTGTGATCTAAAGGACCAGAACTTGACCTGCCCCAATCCTTTCCCTACCTGTCTTGGAGGAGAGGCAAATCAGGACAAAGTTCCCTTTCTCTGTCCCAAATTTTGCTTCACCTCTCCTTATCTAGATCATAACACCCTGGACCCCAAGGGAGATTTTAGATGTTATTTTAGCTATTTTAGCTAAACAGTTTACAGCTTAAATAGTTTTCTTCTAGTCACAAAGAAATAGCTCAATATTTGAGTAAGCTTGGTGCTTATTCATTTGAGAAATTTAGAACCCCTGATATATGGATTAATGATAATATTTATATGCGTATCTTTTTAAAGCAAATTAATACTGAATCCATAAACCTAACATTGAGGATGATGAAATTAAAAGCTAATGCGTGAAGGTGGAAATAACCTTTATATTATATACGAAGCATTACATAAAACTTGAGCAGACCTCTGAAGATGTCACTAAGTTCCATAAAAATACATGTGCACAAATATTGGTCACTGGGCCCTGAATATGATACTAGAACTATAAGAAAAATAAATATTAATATATAATACATTACAAGGATAAACTGTTTATAAAATATATTAAGAGACCCAGGATGTAAATTTAAATAAATAAATGGATCGTTTCTCATCTATATGAAAAGGTAACATTTATTTTTTGCTATCTAAATAAAAAGCCTTTATTAGATGACAATTTGACATCAATTTTCTTGTCTTTTTTAGAAACATTTAAAGCACTGTATTCATATTATATATGGTAGCTATTAGCTGTTCAAAACTGATATACTTTGTGAGGAATCATGTGTCCATTGTCTTATGTGCACTGGACCATCAGAGTATGCAAGTCAATTCCCAAGGCAGCATCATAAAATGACAAGTAGTGCCTGGGGGGCCAACATGTGATAGATCAAACAACAGGGCATTTAGGGCATATGGTAGCAATCTAGGAAGAGTTCAATGATGTTAGCATTAGCAGGGTGACAACAGTCATGAGGAAAGTATTGGATATTTGAACAATACATATAACTTTTTCACGATGCACAATTTCAACTATTTATAATGGTAAACAGAAAAGATGCTGCATTTCCTTGTTGAGGGAAGAAAGTATTCATGGGTTGACAATGATTAATAAACAAATGCTTATCACAGTGTTTGATATTTATGCTCTTTTCCCTCCCAATCAACATAAAGTCATTTTGTCAGCCAAGTAACACTGGTTGAAGCAAAGTACAATAAATATATTTACTCTTCAGCAGTAATTTCTGTGACGGACATATGCTACACTCAGATGGTGAGATCATTTAGGAGTCCTCTCAAAGCTATGTTATGCTTTCCAGGCTAGAGCTCCAGAAGTAGGACCCTACAGTGAGCTGTATGCCAAACGTGGGATCGTGGTGTGCCAATATTATACCCTCAGCTTTCAGGGCAGTCAAATGGGGCTGGAGCTGGGTTATCTCAGAATCACCATTTTCTACCATACCGCAACTTGATAAAGGTGGAGAAGGCTTGCTTTAGAACCATGTCTCTGACATTCAACATAGCCAACACTAAAGGCTAGTGTTTGGCTAAGTCATATCAGCCTCTCAGGTTGTCAATGGAGTAAGAAGTCCCTTATACATTTTTTAAAATTATACTTTTTATTCTGAGATAATTGTATACCCATATGCCTTTGTAAGAAATAATTTAGAGATCCCACATATCCTTCACCTAGTTTCCCCCACTAGTAACATCTTACAAAACAATAGTATAAGGAGACACCCAGAATACTGACATCGATACAGTTAGTCAAGATGCAGAACAATTCCATCACTACAAGGAACCTTCAAATTGACCTGTTGTTGCCATACCACCCCAGCCCACCACTATCCCTAACACCTGGAACTGCTGATCTGTTCTCATTTCTAAAATTTTGAAGTTCAAGAATGTCATATAAATGGAAGCAAACAGTATTTAATTTGTTGAGGTTGGATCTTTTCACTCTGCGTAATTCTCTGGAACTACATCCAGGTTGCTGCATATATCCACAGTCCATTCTTTTTCATTGCTGAGTGGTAATCCATAGTTTGTATGTACGAAGTTTATATAACCATTATCCATTGAAGGGCATCTGGGTCATTTCCATTTGGGGGGCATTACAGATAAATTGCTATGAAAATTTGTGTACAGGTTTTTGTATGAACATAAAATTCCACTTTTGTGACATAAATCTCCAGGAGCGAAATTGCTGGGTTGTATGGTAGTTGAATGTTTAGTTTTATAAGAAACCCACAAACTGTTTTCCAGAATGGCTTGTACCATTTCCATTCCCACCATCAATGTATGAATGTTCCAGCTTTTCCACATCCTTTCCAGCATTTGCTGTTGTCACTATTTTTATTTTAGCCATTCTGATAGCCAAGTAGTGATATCTCATTGGAATTTAAATTTGCATTTCCCTAATGGCTAATAATGTATTTTCATGTGCTTATTTGCCATTTGCATACCCTCTTGAGTGAAATGTCTGCTTAAGCCTTTTGCCCACTTTCTAATTGGATTTTTGGGGGAGATTTTACTTTTGAGTTTTAAGAGTTCTTTGTATGTATTCTAGATTGAGTCCTTTGAAAGATAATGTGTTTTGCAAATATTTTCTCCTGGTATGCACCTTCTCTGTCCATCCTTTTAACAGGGTGTATCTGCCAGGGGTCTCCAAAGAAGCAAAATAGACAGATAAGACAGAGAAAGAGAGAGAGAGAGAGAGAGAGAGACTTGGTTTTTTTTTTAAACATCTTTATTGGAGTATAATTGCTTTACAATGGTGTGTTAGTTTCTGCTTTATAACAAAGTGAATCAGCTATACATATACATATATCCCCATATCTCCTCCCTCTTGCGTCTCCCTCCCACCCTCCCTATCCCAGCCCTCTAGGTAGTCACAAAGCACCGAGCTGATCTCCCTGTGCTATGCGGCTGCTTCCCACTATCTATCTATTTTACATTTGGTAGTGTATATTAGTCCATGCCACTCTCTCACTTTGTCCCAGCTTACCCTTCCCCCTCCCCATGTCCTCAAGTCCGTTCTCTACATCTGCATCTTTATTCCTGTCCTGCCCCTAGGTTCTTCAGAACCTTTTTTTTTTTTTTAGATTCCATATATATGTATTAGCATATGGTATTTGTTTTTCTCTTTCTGACTTACTTCACTCTGTATGACAGACTCTAGGTCCATCCACCTCACTACAAATAACTCAATTTCGTTTCTTTTTATGGCTGAGTACTAGTCCATTGTATAAATGTGCCACATCTTCTTTATCCATTCATCTGTCGATGGACACTTAGGTAGCTTCCATGTCCTGGCTATTGTAAATAGAGCTGCAATGAACATTCTGGTACATGACTCTTTTTGAATTATGGTTTTCTCAGGGTATATGCCCAGTAGTGGGATTGCTGGGTCATATGCTAGTTCTATTTTTAGTTTTTTAAGGAACCTCCATACTTTTCTCCATAGTGGCTGTATCAATTTACATTCCTACCAACAGTGCAAGAGGGTTCCCTTTTCTCCACACCCTCTCCAGCATTTATTGTTTCTAGATTTTTTGATGATGGCCGTTCTGACTAGTGTGAGGTGATATCTCATTGTAGTTTTGATTTGCATTGAGAGAAACTTCTTACAAGAAATTGGCTTATGTGAATCTGGAGGCTGAAAAGTCCCAAGATCTACAGTTGGCAAGCTGAAAACACAGGAGGGTTGTTAGTGTAGTTCCAGTATGAACCTAAAGGCTAAGAACCAATGGTGTAAGTTCTAGTCTGCAAGCTGGCAGGCTCAAGATCCAAGAAGAGCCAATGTTTTAGATCAAGTCCAAAGGCAGAAAAAAACCAGCGCCCCAGTTTCAAGGCAGTAAGACAGAGGGAATTCCCTCTTACTCGGCCTTTTTGACCTATTCAGGTCATCAATTGGTTGAATGGTGTTCACCCACATTAGGAAAGGCAATCTGCTTTACTAGGTCTACCAATTCAAATGTTAATCGAATCCACAAACACCCTTACAGACACACCCAGAATTATGTTTGATCAGTTGTCTGAACATCCATGGCCAGTCAAGTTGATACATAAATTTAAATATCTCACGGTATGTTTCACAGAGCAAAAGTTTTTAATTTTGATGAGACTCAATTTATTCATTATTCCTTTTATTGTTAGTGCTTTTGGTGTCAACTTTAAGAATCTTTGCCTCTCCCCAGATCCTAAAGATTTTCTCCTATGCTTTATTCTTTTTTTTTTTTTTTTTTTTTTTTTTGCGGTACGCGGGCCTCTCACTGTTGTGGCCTCTCCCATTGCAGAGCACAGGCTCCAGACGCGCAGGATCAGCAGCCATAGCTCACGGGCCCAACCGCTCCATGGCATGTGGGATCCTCCCGGACCAGGGAATGAACCTGTGTCCCGTGCCTCGGCAGGCGGACTCAACCACTGCACCACCAGGGAAGCCCTATGCTTTTTTCTAAACATTTTATTGTTTTTTGTTTTGCAATAAGTGTAAATAACACTTCTATGAACATGGGGGTGTAGATATTTTTTCGAGTTCGTGTTTTTGTTTCTATTGGAAATATTCCCAGAAGTGGAATTGCTGGATCATATGGTAGTTTTACTTTAAGTTTTTGAGGAACCTCCATACTGTTTTCCACAGTGGCTGTGACTAATTCCACCAACAGAGCATAACTTTTCCCTTTTTTCCACATCCATGCCAATATTTTTCTCATCTTTTTTTTTGAATTTTATTTTATTTATTTTTTTATATAGCAGGTTCTTACTAGTCATCAATTTTATCCATATCAGTGTATATATGTCAATCCCAATCGCCCAATTCATCACACCACCACCACCACCTATCTCTTGTCTTTTTGATGATGGCCATTCTAGCAGATGTTAGGTGAGATCTCACTGAGGTTTTAATTTGCACTTCCCTAATATCTTGTGGTGTTGAGCATCATTTCATGTACTTGTTGGCCATTAGTATATCTTTTTTGGAAAAATGTCTGTTAAGGTCCTTTGCCCATTTTTTTAATTGGATTATTTGTTTTTTTGCTATTGAGTTGTGTGAGTTCTTTATATATTTTGGATATTAACCCCTTCTCAGATATAAAGTTTGCAAATATTTTCTCCCATTCCGTAGGTTGTCTTTTCACTTTGTTGATGGTTTCTTTTGTGTGAAAAAGCTCCTTAGTTTGATGTAATCCCACTTGTTTGCTTTTTATTTTTATTTCGTTGCTTGTGCTTCAGGTGTGATTTCCAAAAATTACAAGATCCATGTTAAGGGGTTTTTGCCTATGTTTTCTTCTATGTGTTTCATAGTTTCAGGTCTTAAATTTAAGTTTTTAATTTAAGTCTTTAATCCATTTCCAGTTAATTTTTGTGAGTGGTATAAGATAGGGGTCAAGTTTCATTCTTTTACATGTGAATAGCCCATTTCCCAAGCACCACTGATTGCCTTTTCTCCATTGAGTATTCCTGCCTCCCCTGTCAAATATGAATTGGCTGTATATGTTCAAATTTACTTCTGGGCTCTCAGTTCTGTCCCACTGGTCTATCTGTCTGTTTTAATGCCAGTACCATACTGTTTTAATTACTACAGTTTACGGTATAGCATGAATTCAGGAAGTGTGATGCCTCCTGCTTTGTTCTTCTTTTTCAGGAATTCTTTGGCTATTCTTGGTCTTTTGTAGTTCCATATAATTTTTAGGAGTGCTTTTTTTTTTTCTGTAAAAAACACCACTGGAATCTTGATAGGGATTGCATTGAATCTATAGGTGGCTTTAGGTAGTGATGACATTTTAACAATATTAATTCTTCCGATCCATGAACATGGGATACCTCTTTTATTTGTTCAATTTCTTTCATCAACGTCTTACAGTTTTGAGAGTATAGATCTTTCACCTACTTGGTTAAATTTATTCCTAAGTATTCTATTATTTTTGATACTTTATTTTATTTTATTTTATTTTTTTGCGGTATGTGGGCCTCTCACCATTGTGGCCTCTCCCGTTGCGGAGCGCAGGCTCCGGACGCACAGGCTCAGCAGCCATGGCTCACAGGCCTAGCCGCTCTGCGGCATGTGGGATCTTCCCGGACTGGGGCACGAACCCGTGTCCCCTGCATCGGCAGGCGGACTCTCAACCACTGCGCCACCAGGGAAGCCCTTTGATGCTGTTTTAAATGGGACTGATTTTTTAAAATTCTTTCTCAGGAAATTCATTGTTAGTATGTAGAAACACTACCAATTTTTGTATGTTAGTTTTATATCCTGCAACCTTACCGAATCCATTGATTAGTTCTAACAGTTTTTTTGTTGAGCATTTAGGATTGTCTGTGTACAAAGTCATGTCATCTGCAAATAATGACAATTTTACTTCTTCCTTTCCAATTCTGATGTCTTTTATTTATTTTTTTCTTGCCTGATTGCTCTAGCCAGGACTTCCAGTACTGTGATGAATAGGAGTGGTGAGAGTGGGATATGTGTAGATAACACTCACTGCTGCGAAGATGTAGGAGCACATAGTGCCCTCAAGAGAAAGAGGGAGAGGTCTCTTGTTTCACAGAGACCTCTCATTCCTTCCTGGCAGCTGGAAAACCTAAAAGCTTGGCCTGACTCTAAACAGACTCATAAGTAAGCAAGAAAAAAAAAAAAAAAATACAGCTGAGGAGAACCAGCAACCAGAGGACAATCAAGAAGAACACCCAGAGATAGTTCTCAGGGAAATAGAACTTTTAGAAGAGACAAATGACAACTTTAACAAAAACAACAAAACAGCAAAAATTCAAGGAGATCTTACTATACCATAGATAAGGTTTGTCTAGTACCCCATCCCCCCAAAGGTTAATATATCAGCTAAAAGTGAGAATAATCACTTGCTGAGAACCAAATAAGTAGCACAGGATAGCAAACAAAAGAAAAGGATTAAAACACAAAGCAGAAATATAGAGCAATTAAAATGAAACTTGTGGAACCTCTCTCAAGAAAAATATATGTGAAAACAAAATTTTGTGTAAACTTTCCCTGATTTGCAGATGCCCCTAAGGCACATCTGTGGACCCTATGGCCTATAGCAATGCAAATAAAAGATACAAATCCAATCTAAAGCATGATTTTAATTTAGAAAATTTTTAAAAATCTAAGCATCAAGATGTCTCTCATGTCCAAAAGCTTTCTCCACGCTATTTGTCTGCTCTGACTCAGACCCTCATACCTATTTTCTTCTGGTGATGACCAAGAATGGTGGGGATTGCACTTACTAATGGATTCATTATAATTAAGAAGTCTTTCCCACCGGGGAGAGGATGTCTCTTCTGATAGGCCTCTGGAGATCACTGATCCCCTGCCTTTTGGCTGCTTTCCTACTGCTGACTCTACTGTACTGCTGTCATCTCATCTGACATGGCACTATCCATTGCTGCCCTGACCACTAGAAAAGGCTTGGATGGAAAGGTCTGAGTCACCCTCCCCTCCAATCTACATCTGAGTCTCCACCTTCTCCAAAAATGTTCATCATCTATATTTTCACCTGCCATCGTGGCTCTCCTACAAAATCAGGTCAGCTTTATCTCGGCAGTGGCTTTTAAATATCTCACATATCACCTAAGCAACTATCTTTAAAAAGAAACAAAACAAAGCTAAAACATAATAGCATTTTAATAGACAAAACCTTTAAAAAGCAGCTAGTTTTTACATAAGGACAGTAGACAATTTAGGTTCACACATTTCCCATTAACTCTTTTGACTATTGCAAGTGATCTTTTAAGGGTCATGGCAAATGGGTTTTTGTTTTGTTTTGTTTTGCTGAGCCGTAAATTTAATCACCAACTCAGGGAGGCTAGTGTGTGGGGGCTGAACCTCTTAACTCACCTTAACTTGGTGATTCCCAGACTTCAGAATTTCACAAGACAGCTTTTATTTTTTTTTAATTGGGAGGCTAGATAGGCCAAAGACAATTCTAATATTGTCAAATAACCACCTTAAAAAAAAAGATAACTGCTACCTATACCATCTCCATAATTTTCAAGCTAAATGGCCATAAACTGAATTTGAAAGAGCATAATCTCTAAAAAAGACAGTTATTTCTTCCTATTTTCCACTCATGACTGGAAAAATCTACATTTTAGCCTCACACCAATTACCAGAGTTGTGATGTGACCACTGACCTGCCATCTAATCAAGGCCCCTGGCCCCAGCCTCTGTACTGCAATGCACTCTGTTCTCTACAAGTTGTCATGACACCAGAATCCTTGGGAAATATCACACCTACATTCTTTTGAGGGGAAGGGCCACTGAGCAAAACAAAGCTTTTAGGAACATTGCAAAAACTTAAAAAGAGATGTCATATATGAGGAATAAGTGGAAGTAACTGTTTATGGAAATGTTTTAAGCATCACTACCAAATGTGAAGAGTCTTCTGATGAGTGCCCTACCTGGCATTAATGTTTTCCATTTTAATTAATAATGTGAATCCCGTGATTGTCAGTTATTCTTGATAATTACTCAAGTGGTCATAAATATATGTGATTAGTATTTTCAATACACATAATAAAGATTTTAAAGTAAAATGACAGAAAAAGAATTTCATTAATATCAGATCATTTGACATTCTCTAAATCTTTATTCCATATGTGTAGTTATATAGGAAAGGCTGCTTTCCATTCTTTTCTCTTAATGTAGGCTCCTACTTAGAAGCATTTTATGTGCAATACTGTTTTTGTTTTTGTTTTCTAAATATTCATCTATTTACTAAGTGTGGTCTCCTGAGTCCAAGAAATAAATTTATGCTCTTCATACCAGTATCCAAGAATGGAAACTAATTAATGTCAAATATATTATACTTAAAAGACTCCTTTTTTGCAATTTTTAGTTACAACTTCCAGAAAGAGGCCAAAGTTCAAACACTGAGTAAGAAAATAAACTTCTATTTATACTGAAAATTATCAAAATACATGATCCAATAAAAGATAATTTCCCACACACATTCATCTCATTTATGAATTAAGTGAGAAAAAACAACCTAAATGAGCTTTGAAGAATGAGGTGTATCATGTTAGTCATACCCTTTCATACACGTTTTTGAATGGGAAAAGTATTTTTAAAATCCTATCCAAATAGCAGCAGCATGAATGACATTACAACATTTCAATCAATAGGTCTTACATTTTACAAAGTTTTCTGGCACTATCTTATCCCCAAATTCATCTAGAAAATAGAACTACTGAACATTCAACAAACTTACAACATAGGTTATGAACATATATTTTTAGAAAAGATGATAATATAAATGCGAAATGTTATAATTTACTTTGAAACTATAGAATGTTTTTAGACATAGGTATATTCAGATAAAATGTAGAAGGTCAAATGAGTCACCTGCCTTTCTGATAGGATTCAGCCCCCAGTTGTATTATTATTATTATTATTATTTTTTTTTTTTTGGCGGTACACGGGCCTCTCCCTGTTGCGGCCTCTCCCCTTGCGGAGCACAGGCTCCGGACGCGCAGCCTCAGCGGCCATGGTTCACGAGCCCAGCCGCTCCGCGGCATGTGGGATCTTCCTGGACCGGGGCACGAACCCGTGTCCCCTGCATCAGCAGGTGGACTCTCAACCACTGCGCCACCAGGGAAGCCCCCCAGTTGTATTATTATAATCAGTACGATACACAGGTTCAAGTGGTGGGTGCTTTTTTCTTTATCTTCTATCCAACCCTGTGCTGTAAGTATAATCAGTTCCATTTTACAGATGGGAAAACTGTGTTACCAAACAGTTAAGTAATGTTTCAAATTCATACACACTTTTCTGTGTCTTATTTGCCCTTTCTTATTTATTTTGTTTATTTGTATTTTACTGAAGAATTCTATAGAGATTTGTAATTAAAGTCACATCCATGTGGCACAGCTGAAATGCAAACTCTGACTTCAAATACAGATACTTTTCACCATACCCCTCAGCCTCCAAGTACATTTCATATTTATGGAATAAACCCGAAAGGATACCTCATTTTCTAAGTTTAACTACCAACAAAATCAACAAATATTAACTTCATCCAACCTAGGTTAAAGTGAAAAATGGCATGCAGTGGAAAAATTCAAAGTATTTAAAGTTAGAAAATCTGTGTTGCAATCTTTTGCCCAATACCTATTAGGTAAAAAAATTTAAGAAAAATCACTGCCTTTCTCTTTTGTAAAGTGGAGTTAATGATAATAATACACCTAATGTTTCAACTTCACAGTATTGTTTGGAGAAACAAAAGATATATAGTAAATTTCTGTGCAAGTTGTAAAAAATTATACTGCACCAAATTAATTTATTTGCATAATTTATTCAGAGAATCTCTCTCTCTCTCTCTCTGTGTATATGGAAACATTCAAAATTTTAGTAGCATTAATCTCAAAAGAACCAGTTCAAAAAAGCCCTAAAATCTGAAATGTTAGTTATATTATACGATTTATTTTATACTAAAGTGAATAATTTAAATCCACTTGGTATGTGTTCATCATAGAATACACCTAAAGGGCAGTATTCATATAACATGTACACAGAGTATTTGAGGTGTCAACTATTTTTTTCTGAGCGTCTGTTATGCACCAGCTTGATAATGATGCTAGATTACACAGGTAACATTTTGATTTTGCAAAGATAAATAAAATTCAGCCTCTAACACTGATAAGAGAGTAATCTAGTGGATAAATCAAAGAAACGTCTAACTCTAATACAAGGTGAATAGTGCTAAAATCAATATGTGAAATGGAAAATTCATTGACTTGACCCAATTTTGAATCTATTTTCATTTCATATTCTTACCAAATTCTTTCTGATCCTTCAGAGACCATTATCTCTGTAACTGCTAGCTATTGATTCCTAAATAAACCCAGCGTATGCAAATTAATTCAACATTCTTTGCAATAAACATCTCCAAACAGAAGCTAACATTATTTGTCATGATCAACAACAATTGACAAGAAAAGCAAATTTCCTAGCAGCAAGGTGATTTAGAATGGTTCGAGGTCATCAGACTTTTGCTCTATTTCCTTCTGCCTTTCCCACATCGTAAACCCTGTAGGCCACAACTGTAGTATTTCAGAGTCAACAATTCTCTGAAGAATTTATGTACCCAGGGCTGCAAAATGACCTGCAAACTAGATGGACATTTTCAACAGAACTAGATGTTTCCTGCAGTTAAAAAATAAATAAATAAATGAAACTTCAGACAGTAACCACCACCTTAAGGGCACACAACAAAGGCTAGGACGTTCTTCAGTGCAAACATCCATTCAAACCTGGGAGATTTCGAGAGCAGACTTGCAATAGTCTTCCATCATATACAAAGGTCAGAAAAATAAAGACTTAAAATTGGAATGTTTTATTCAATTTAGGTGCCATTTGACCACAAAGCATTTGACCACAAATGCTCTGTGTGTCTGAGAAAATTGAAGAAATAAATCAGGATTCTTTCTCTTAATGGTTGTTTTCACTGGCCAGTGCTTGGCAATATGACTCAGGGACCAGATTGAATTTCACTTTGGGGAAACTTCATTTATCATGATTCCACAGGCAGGTACCGCTGCCATTTGGTTTTAGCACACACACACACACACACACACACACACACACACACACACAAAATCACTAGTTCAGTGGGACTTGTTTTATTTTGGTGTGTGGAGGGGGAAAAATCACAATAGTATACTTTTCTACAGAAGGTGCTTCTATAAAGATCTTTCAATTAGTAGTAAAATATTTGGCCAGATATAGCTGATAGCAAAATGGGGTGTTGCAAAAGTACAGTAATTAATTTAGTACCAATATTTGTTATGCAACATGCTGGTCACTAAAAACCAAATCCATCATGCTGATAAAGGAAAAAAATTTAGCTAAAACATTGGAGTGAAAAATTCACTGTTTTTATTCTGCTTTGCAAGCTTATAGTCGGAAGTGCTCATTCACTAATATATGTTGAATGCTTACTCTATTCAATGCATTGTGTTAGGTGTAAGAAATAATACATTGAATAGGCAAAATGTCAGCTCTCATAGTCTGGACTGTACAGAATATTGAGAAGAGAGACATGAATAGTTAGCACATAAAATGATCAATAATATGGGTGGCTAATGGGAATGAAATGGATAAAGTATTAAACAGAATCACTTTTTTGTGTGGCTTTGGTCCTTTATGTGGCCCAGGTTGAGGGTCTCCAGGTTGGGGCTTATCTCTCATAAGCAATAATAGATTCTAGTGAGGAGTAGGGACTGATTTCTAGCATTCGGGATCCAGAATCTCCACTCAGTGGGTGATTTGAGGCAATAACTTCAACTTTCAGGACTCAAGTTACATATTTTTTAACATATTTATTGGAGTATAATTGCTTTACAACAGTGTGTTAGTTTCTGCTGTATAACAAAGTGAATCAGCTATATGTATACAGATATCCCCATATCCCCTCCCTCTTGGGTCTCCCTCCCACCCCTCAATTTACATCTTAAAATCAGGAAAGAATAGTACCTATCTCTCCTGGGAAGTCATGAATATAAAATGAGACAACGCATAAGAAAATGCATTACAAGAAAACAGGGTAGACTGCCAACTGATATATCTATACAAATGCTATTTGTTGTTATTGTTGTTATTAATGAATCCTCTGGGCTAAATAAACCCTTCATAAAAAAGTAAGCCATCTTAAAGGGAAAAAAGCCATAAATCATGTAAAACAGAACTTCCTGCCTGCCTTCCCATGAGAAAACTATATCTGAGCGTAGTTTCAATTTATCCCTAACAAAGTAAAAGCAAATAGACCTGATCCAATTCAAAATTATGAAATTGGAGAAACCTCTGTCCCAGGCCTTGTCTTCTTGACTTGGGGCAAGTTTTTTAATCTTTCTGAATATCAATCTCTGTGCCTGGAAAATGGGAATAAAAACACTGTACAGAGAACTACAGAGTTATAGAGACACCAAATGACACGGAACATGTGAAAGCATGAGGCCCTGTGCCAGGTTCATAGTAGGTCCTCTATAAATGTTAATCAGTTCCATCACCAAAACAATGAGCTCCAAAATTATCATTAACTCTAATTTAATTAACCAATTACCCTTTACTGTTGATGAGTTTTGCACATCAACTCAATCAGCATTTACATTTTGACACTTTTATTTCTAATTATGTATAATTTGCTCCTGTTAAAGGAATTTCAGGCATCAGCAAGCAGATCAGGAGATACTTTGCCGACACAGAAAGTCTACTAGAAAGCTGCTTCTGAAGTCATACTTCTCGGTTTGTTTTAATGTAGCTTCCAAGAGACCAAATGGTGATAGAGATCTTCAGATGGGACCCATGTGCTTGTTTGAGGTTCATTTGTAGAATGCAATCATGGCATAAGAGTGCCTCAATCATTACTGATTTCTTCTAGGGCTTGAAATCATGTGCCCTTCCACAGCATTTTGCCTTTCCCTAAAGCAGGCTCCATCACCTAAAAGCCCAAACCCCATTTTCCTTTCTTAGCTCAAGACTCTCTAGTTTCTATTTCTGCATTTTAGTATATTTTACAGTTTCTTTTTGTTTGATTTTCATCCTGTAACCCTGTGTTGGTTAGGGTTCAGTAGAACATAACAGAAACCACTCTAATGAGGTTGAACAGAAAGGGATTTACCACCAGGTACCAGTGGGAGAGCAGGCTCTAGGGTAAACTTCCAGGCTACTTCCAGCCCTCAGAACCACACTCATCTTCTGTGAATAGGAAAGAGGCCCCAGAGCAGCAGAAAGCTACAACTGTAAAAGCCAGCTGCCTCTACCATGACCATGCCATGAAATGGATGCCTTGTCCCTTGCTTTCCTCCCTTCATAACTCAGACCTGAATCCAATCTTGCCAGAATGCACATGATTGGCAGAAACTGAACACATCCAGAAATCTACCCAGACGGGAATCTTGGAAATACAATGTGTTTTTCTTACCAGCCTCTGAAAAATAGGAAGAATACTAGTCAGGACCTAGAATATACTAAGACCATTCTAAATGTCTGCTGCAAACATTATAGAATATTTACGTGAGCTATATTTTTCTACCATTTGTGGGTGAGGAAGGACCAAAAAAAGACAATTTGCCACTAGAATATATCTTGTTTGTTAATAAAGTAGGATAATTAACAACCATAAACTTGAAGTCAAAGACCTAGATTCTAGGGCTTGCTCGGCCACTAATTAGTTTTTGGACCTGGGAAATCCATTCACTTTACAAAACCTTAGTTTCCCGCATATGTAAAATGAGGAGATTTGACTCAGTATTTGCTGAAGAAGGATTATCTTTATAATGTGCTAATGTATATTATTGTTGCTGGCATAAATAACTTTTTATATTTGATTAAAAGTGATACACAGGCTCTTAGTATTTTTATGAAAACAATGCCATTCCAATTAATTCTAATTGGCCCATCTACAGAAGCAGATAAGAACAAGCAGCATGTTTCCCCATGCTGGGGAAACGTGGGACGGAAAAATATAGATTTTTCAAAGGGTCCCAATCTCTCCAAGGTACTTTGTAAAACAATCAGTCCTTTTCCCTTTTCTAACTACCTTCCTAATTCCCACAGTGGATACTGAGATGCTAAAGGGAATCATTTTACTGAATGTCATGGCATTTGGGGAGCCAAGGCAGTAGGCAGGCCCTCTCAGCCTGGTGTGTTCTTGCTGTAAGGTCACATGCCAACAGGCCCTGGCCTCTGCAAGATGGGTTTCCATGGTAACTCCAGTTTTTCACCCTTTTATATAGTCACCCTTATGATTCTTAAAGTACTATAATAACATCTGTTTTAGTCATCTTGGGCTACTGTAACAAAATACCATAGACTGGATGGCTTAAACAACAAACTTCTATTCTTCATAGTTCTGAAAACTGGAAAATCCAAGGTCAAGGTGTCAAGAGATTTAGTGTCTGGTGAGAAAACTCTTCCAGGTTTGCAGACAGCCGTCTTCTCATTATAACCTCACATGGCAGAGAGCAGAGATCACCTCTTTCATTTCTCTTCTTATAAGGGGACTAGTGCCATTCATGAGGGCTCCATCCTCCCAAAGGCCCCATCATCTAATACCATCACATTGGGTGTTAGGATTTCAATATATGAATGGGGGGCACAAATATTTAGTCCTTAACACCACTCATTCTGCTCTTTCTTTTAATACTGTATAAAAGATTCTACGCCAATATAATTTAAATAGGTTACATCAATATAAACAAATTGGACTTCCCTGGTGGCGCAGGGGTTAAGAATCCACCTGCCAGTGGAGGGGACACGGGTTTGAGCCCTGGCCTGGGAATATCCCACATGCCGCAGAGCAACTAAACCCGTGTGCCACAACTACTGAGCCTGTGCTCTAGAGTCCATAAGCCACAACTACTGAAGCCTGTGCGCCTGGAGCCCATGCTCCACAACGAGAGAAGCCACCACAATGAGAAGCCCACGCACCGCAACGAAGAGTAGCCCCCACTTGCCACAACTAGAGAAAGCCCACGTGCAGCAACGAAGACCTAACATAGCCGAATATAAATAAAATTTAAAAATAAAAATAAACAAATCGATTTATCCCCAAGATGGCTTTTAAAAAACAATACACCAAAACTCCCTTGATGCTGACCGCACATAAAGTATAAAACTCTGATCACTTGAAAAATTTTTTGTTTGTTTGTTTTACTGTTGAGCTTTGAGAGTTCTTCATATATTCTGGATGAAGTCTTTTGTCAGATACTTCATTTCCAAATATTTTCTCCAAGTGTGTAACTTGTCTACATCCTCTTAACAGGGCCTTTCATAGAACAAAAGTTTTTAATTTTGATGAGATTAAGTCTATCAATTTTTCCTTTTATTGATTGTGTTTTGAGGTCAAGTCTAAGTTAGAACTATTGGCCTAGCCCGAAAACTCAAAGATTATCTCATTCTTTTTTTCTAAAAATTTTATAAGTTTACGTTTAAGTTAATGATCCATTTTAACTTAATTTATGCATAGGGTATGAAGTTTAGATGGAGATGCAATTTTTTGCCTATGGATGTCCAATTGCTCTAGAACCACTTGTTGAAAAAGCTATCCTTCCTTCACTGAATTGCATTTGCACCTCTGTCAAATATCACTTGAGCATATTTGTGTGGGTCTGTTTCTAGGTACTCTGTTCTGTTCCAGTTATCTATCACTTTGCCAATGCCACAAAATCATAATTACTGAACCTATGTAGGAAGATTCCTCCCACTGTTTTCTTCTTTTTCAAATGTTTTAGCTATTATAAGTCCTTTTCAAGTCCATATAAATTTCAGAATATTTTTGTCTATATATATTAAAAAAAAAAACCTTGCTGCTGTTTTTTTTTTTTTTTGCGGTACACGGGCCTCTCACTGTTGTGGCCTCTCCCGTTGAGGAGCACAGGCTCCGGACGCGCAGCCTCAGCGGCCATGGCTCACGGGCCCAGCCGCTCTGCAGCATGTGGGATCTTCCCGGACTGGGGCACGAAGCCGTGTCCCCTGCATCGGTAGGCGGACTCTCAACCACTGCGCCACCAGGGAAGCCCCTTGTTGCTGTTTTGATGGGAGTTGTGTTATATCTGCAGTCAAATGCTCTACCACTGAACTGTGCCCCCAGATTGTGTTACATCTGTATCTCAATTTGAGAACTGACATCTTTACTATGTTGTCTTCCAATCCATGAACATTTACTTAGATGATTTCTATTTCATTATATTATAGTTTTAAGCTTATAAGTTCTATACTATATGTTATGTTAGATTTACACCTGTTTCATTTTTTGAGTGATTGTAAATCATACTGTGCTTTTAACTTCTATGTCCACAGTTTTATTGCAAGCATGTAGAAGTGAAAACAAATTTTTAACATTGATCTTGTTTCCTATGACCTTGCTGAACTCACTAATTAGTTTCTAGCAGGGTTTTTTTTGGGGGGGCGTTTGTTTTTGTTTGTTAGATTCCATGGGACATTTTACATAGACAATTATGTCATCAGCAAATAGGGACAGTTCTCTTTGTTGCTTTCAAATCTGGTACCTTTTATTACTTCTTCTTTCCCTATTGCGCTGGCTAACACTTCCAGTACTATGTTGAATAAGAGAGGTGACAGTAGACATGTTTGCCTTATTCCTGATCTTAGGGGAAAAGTAGTCACTCTTTCACCATTAAGTATAATGTTAGCTGTGGTATTTTGTGGATGATATTATTTGAACAAAAGACTGTCATTTTCAATCTCATATGAGATACTGCAATACATTGAATGTAGGAGCATATAGGAGAAACTAGCTGCCTTCTACAATATTAAGTTAGACATTAAAGAGATTAGCAAAATTGTGAAACAATGCTACTGTTTCTTTCACTTTTTGTTTTGGAAACTATAGTAACTGTCTATAAAAACATGCTATTTTATTTTTAATGAATTAATAAATAAATGTTTTAAATTTTAACAGCTTTAATTTTTGATACGGTAAATATCTATAGATATATCCCAAATAAACACAAAGTCTTTGGAGTCCTCAAAAATTTTAAAAGTGTAAAGTGGTTCTGAGACAAAAGTGTTTGAGAACCATTTCTACAGGCTGACAGAAATCTTTAAGTTTTACTAGAGTTGATGTTTAATTTCTGATATTTGTCCTGCATGTAGGAACGTTACTGGAGACATAATTTCTACAAATACGTATATGAGTCACAATTACAGGGACTTTTCTTCATGATTCTCATTAACTTTTCCTTGGAAGTCTGTGTTGTCCTTCACTTTCAGCTAATAAAGGACAACACAACCAAAACCAAAAACTCACTATTAGAAACTGTATATAGGTATCATCAACAGATACTGAATGCTTGTTTTGTGCACTGGGTTTATAGTGGTAAAGAAAACAGGCAGAAATCTTTTGCTTTCATGAACTGTGTCTTCTAATTGCAGGGAAAGGAAAATAATAAGCAAATAATAATATACCAGGTACACTGTATGGCAAGTAGGCATGGAAATCCGAGCCAGTTATGGCTTCTCTTGTTCTGGGGCTAAGAAGTTCTGCCTCTTCTGGAATTACAGCCAGGAGGAAAGGATATTTCTACTGGTTGGGTACAAATATTAATGAGAATATGCAGTTCATTGCTGGACTAAAGTGCTTTCCTTCACTTTTCCTCAATTCTTCTTCCTTTGCTTTGCCTTGCACTGAACTCTTATCAAGCTTGCAGCATTATTGTCAAGGTTTCTTCTTATAAGTAGTAAAATCTGTATTACTGCCCTAGAGCATGTTACTGACCTCTACTCTCAGGGGAGTTAAAAAAAAAAAAAAGACATTCATTTACATCAGGAAGTTATCCATCAATTTTTCCTTATCCGCTGACTGTTTTAATGATGATACAACAAACAGGCCCACATTTTTTTTACAAATAAAAATAGAAATCTTATAAAGAATGTGTTTCCTGCTGACTGTGAGAAACAGGGTCCTAGGTGGCATGGTGGCCTTAGTTTGTTTGCATTAGCCTTGGCTTGCGATAAGGAGAGCTACTGGAAATCACTCCTGTCCACAGCCAACCAAAGCCAATGGCACAGCACATGGAACCGCATAAGAACCAGCAATGTGGTGAGCCAGAGTGTACGGAAGGCCTCCTAGCTTAATAAGCAACTGCCTTAACTATCCCATCAAGTTCCGTTTTTTTTTTTAATTTTTGCACATCCGTTAATATAATCATCTTTTCCTTTTTCATTTCTGGAATAGCCTCAGCAAAAAAGCACATGTCGTTTCTTTCAATGATGTTCTAGTCTGATGTATGGGTCTTATGTTTATAACACTTCTCTACTCTGAAACCATCATCACTAAGCACTTGGATGTGCTTAATTGTGAGAGTGAGAAAATTTAAAGTAATAATAATTTGGCAGAATTCATACGGTAAGGAGAATGTTGTTAAAAATTGCTCTTGACTGGTCATTTTCCTTACCTTCTACAATTAAAGCAGTTTTCCTCTTACTGTTCATATAGTCCCTTTCTTTCCTAGAAATACAGCTTCAACAGTGACTTCTTGCCTAACTTTTCTCATATAGTCATTTATCAATTATGTATAACTCAGATATTTGTCTGATTATACTTAGATGTGAAATGCATTAAGTGGTTATGGCCCCATGGAAATAAAGCTTGTTTTTTGTTTCTATTGATGAAGTTTCACTTCAATGACTACTATTTCTTTACTTCTTTTCTTTTTTTTTTTTTTCTGGCCCTTTACAAGGAAAGTTTGCCACTTCGTGATTAGAGGAAGCAGAAAACAAACAAAAAGATAATTACTCTGGCCACTTCAGACAAGGGGATCTGTGAAAGCCTGAGAAGATGACACGAAACTTGAAAGCTAAAAAGGGCCAGCCAGGCAGAATAAAACAGTAGGTGCAAAGGCCCTGAGGTACTGAGGTAGGATGAGCTTGGTTTGTTAAAGAAACAGCAAGGAGGGAAGTGTGGCTGGAGCTGAGTGGTCTAGCAGAGAGAGGAGGAGTCTGGGGGGAAGGTTTTTTTTTTGGCCATGGTGAGAGGCTGGATTTGATCTTAAAAGTGATGGGACTCCTAGAGTAATGGAAATAAAAACAAAAATAAACAAATGGGACCTAATGAAACTTAAAAGCTTTTGCATAGCAAAGGAAACCATAAACAAGACAAAAAAGACAACCCTCAGAATGGGAAATAATATTTGCAAACGAAACAATTGACAACGGATTAATCTCCAAAATATACAAGCAGCTCATACAGCTCTATATCAAAAAACCAAACAATCCTATCCAATAAATGGGCAGAAGACCTAAACAGACATTTCTCCAAAGAAGATATACAGATTGCCAACAAACACATGAAAAGATGCTCAACGTCACTAATCATTAGAGAAATGCAAATCAAAACCATTATGAGGTATCACCTCATATCACCTCGGTCAGAATGGCCATCATCAAAAAATCTGCAAACAATAAATGTTGGAGAGGGTGTGAAGAAAAGAGAACCCTCTTGCACTGTTGGTAGGAATGTAAGTTGATACAGCCACTATGGAGAACAGTATGGAGGTTCCTTAAAAAACTAAAAATAGAACTACCATATGAGCCAGCAATCCCACTACTGGGCATATACCCTGAGAAAACCATAATTCGAAAAGAGTCATGTACCACAATGTTCACTGCAGCTCTATTTACAATAGCCAGGACATGGAAGCAACCTAAGTGTCCATTGACAGATGAATGGATAAAGAAGATGTGGCACATATATACAATTGAATATTCCTCAGCCATAAAAAGAAACAAAATTGAGTTATTCGTAGTGAGGTGGATGGACCTAGAATCTGTCATACAGAGTGAAATAAGTCAGAAAGAGAAAAACAAATACCATATGCTAATGCATATATATGGAATTAAAAAGTAAAAAAGGTTCTGATGAACCTAGGGGCAGGACAGTAATAAAGACACAGATGTAGAGAATGGACTTGAGGACACGGGGAGAGGGAAGGGTAAGCTGGGACGAAGTGAGAGAGTGACATCGACATATATACACTACCAAATGTAAAATAGATAGCTAGTGGGAAGCAGCCGCATAGCACAGGAAGATCAGCTCGGTGCTTTGTGACTACCTAGAGGGGTGGGAGAGGGAGGGCTGGAGGGAGATGCAAGAGGGAGGGTATATATGTATACATATAGTTGATTCACTTTGTTATATAGCAGAAACTAACACAACATGTAAAGCAATTATACTCCAATAAAGATGTTAAAAAAATAAAAAATAAAAGTGATGGGAAGCCACTTGAAGGAATTTGATCCATCACTTATTCATTCAACAAACACCTATGGAATCTTCCTTCAAAATACAGAGGATCCTAAAGGATCCCTACCCTCAGCCTAAGGAGATGCAATACCAGGACTTAGGGAGACTCCAAGGACAGCCTCATCTAACCTGCCTTGTTTTACAGAAGTTCAAGGAGGACCATGGCCAACCCCCAGCCACAGAGCAGATGGGGAACAAGGACCCCCAGAGCTGTTCTGGGCTCCTAGTCCAGAGGGGACTCTCTGGCTCTTCTTGTTCCATTTCTGGACTTCTTATTGCAAGCACCCCAGCATCACCCTCCACTTTCATCTCATTACCAGCCCCTGCCTTCCTGCTCCCATCTCACCCCTCCCCCTGCTTGCACTCAGTGCTGCTACCTCCCCCTTTTGTTCCCCATCCTCGGATCTGGATGGGCCCCCATGGAATTCAGGGGCAGGGGGAGGATTTGGGAATGTGGGTGGAGGAGGAGTGGGAGGGGGTGGTGGAGATCTCTGCTTCTCTTGCCTCTGACGCCAAAATCCATTCATTGGATTCAAATAATGGCTGGAGCTGATGGGGCTGCCTGAATTACCTACCCCAAGGTCCTGGATCCCTCCGCCTTCCACACGCTTCCCTTCCTCTCTAGCCTCTTCCCCCATGACCCACCCTCCATTATTCCCCCTGCCCACCTTCTTCCAAGACCCTTCCTCCTGACCTGTCCCCACACTCCCCATGACCCCTCCCTTCTCCGACTTCCCTCACCAACCACCTGAGTCCAGCATAGACCCCTGTTCCCCCTTCCTCCCCAGCCCTCCCTTTCCTCTGTTCCTTCATCCTTCTCCTCCCCGCAGCCACACCAGAAGCTCCTTCCATATTGGATGTCTCTGGCCACCCCCATTTCACTGCTCCCCTCCCTCAGAAAATATCAGAGAGGAGGAAGAGATCCTGGCATTTCTCCATCTCCCCCAACAGTGAGGTTGTGTTGGGCAGTGCCTGCTGACCACCACCTGCCACCATGACCGTGTGTATTTCTGTCCCCAGCTCTTGTCAATAACTACTGTTTCAAAAATGATCTGAAGTTATAGCCACATCCCAGTAGTCAGTCACTCCTGTGACACATTTACTGAGCCCTAGTCTGTGTCAGCCACTAAGCATAATTCTGGATTTAGGGGTCCCGTGCTGATAACACAGAGCAACCATGCCTTGTTTACATAGTTATGCAATTAATTCTCTACAATCCTTATTTTCATATTACACTCAAAGGATCCCTGGAATGTGTTCTACTGTGGCCCCTATGGTGTGAGGACAGAGCCCTACCCCTGCTGTTGTTCTCACTTTTAAATATTGGACTTTCATGTAAGATTTCAATTAAAGAAATAGTTGTAAAGCTGACAGAACCCTTTTCTCTGTCATAAATAAACTAGCAAGATAAAGATATTTTCCTAAAATCAACCTATATTAATACCAGATGATGTGCTAGAAGATAAATTAGTGAGCCAGGGAATTCATTTAAATAGGATTGAACTAAATTAGAGATTCTCAAACTTTTTCATTTTAGAACCTCAAACTTTTAGAAATTATTAAAGACATCAGAGTTTTTCTTATGAGTTATATCTATCAATATTTTTACATTAGAAATTATTTTAGTTTCTGAGGAAATTTACACATATTTATGTAGTAATTCATTTTTAAAATAAATGCATTCATGTTAACATAAATTTATGTTTACATAAATCTGAAAAAAAACTATATTTTTCAAAACAAAAAAAATTAGTGAGTGGTATTATTTTGCAGTTTTGCAAGTCTCTTCAATGTGTTAACATAATGGAAGACTGCTGGATTCCTAAATCTTGTGCCATATTACATGTCATGTAGCCTCTGGAATATTCCACTGCAGATTCATGAAATGGCAAAAATGGCAAATAACATCCTAGTATAATTTTGATCAAAATTTTGACCCTGTGGACCCACTGAAAATATCTCAAAGGACTCCTGGGAGTGCCCAACCACACTTTAAGAACCATTGACCTAAGAGCTATTTTAAAAAGTCATTGATCCACTCAAGGTTATAGAAAACAATATATAATGAACAATAATTTCAAAAGGAACAAATATTTGCCATAAAAGTAAAAGCACAGGTATATAAGCTCCAAAACTAAAACTAAGCTATTTTCAGATGATATGATTTTCTGCATAGACAATCTCAAGGAACCTATAAAAAACTCCTAGACCTATGAAGTTAGTTTAGCAAGGCTGCAAGATACGAGATCAACAAAAAATCACTCACATATACTAACAACAAGCATATGGAAACTAAAGTTTAAAACACAATATCATTTTTACATTTGCTTCAAAGAAAACTAAATACTTTGCCATGAAACTAACAAAACATATACAGGATCTGTATGCTGAATACAAAATGCTGATGAAAGAAATCAAAGACCTACATAAATAGAGACACATATTCTGTTAATGGGTTTGAAGATGCAGCAGTAGTGAAGGTATTAATTCTCCTGAAACTGGTCTATAGGCTTAATGTAATTCCCTTAAAAATTCTAACAAAGATTTTTATAGACATAGACAACCTTATTCTACAAAGTATATGAAAAAGCAAAGGGGCTATAATTGCTAAAACAAGTTTTAAAAGGAAGAAAAGAATAGGACTCACTCTACCCAGTGTTAAGTCAAACTCCAGAGCTCCAATACTCAGGATGGTGAGGATGCAGAGAAAACTACGCTCCTTATACATTGCTGGTAGGAATGTAAAATAGTATAGCTACCCTGAAAAAATAGTTTGGAAGTTTCTTCTCAAACTAAACATGCACTTACTGTCCAATCTAACAATTGTGGCTCTTTTATCCCATAAAAATGGAAGTTATGTTCACACAAAAACCTGTACATGAATGTTGAAAGCAGCTTTATTTGTAACAGCCAAAAACTAGAAACAACCCAGATACCCTGCAATGGGTAATTGGCTAAACAAACTGTGGTACCTCCACACCATGGATTGCCACTCAACAATAAAAAAGAACCCATCATTGAAACTCTTAAGAACCTGACTTGATATCAAGGGTATTACACTGAATGAAAAAGCCAATATCACCAAGTTACACAATGTATGATTCCATTTATATCATTCTTGAAATAACATAATTATAAACATGTAGAATGGATTAGTGGTGGCCAAGTGTTAGTGGTGGGGAGAAGGGGGATAGATGTGCCTATAAACAGCAGCATGAGCAAGACTTGTGATGATGGAACAGTTTTATATCCTGGTTGTCATGGCGCTTATATTGCATAGAACTACACACATGCATGCACATACACACGCACAAATGTATATCAAACTAATGAAATCTGAATAAGCTCTATGGATTGTGCCGGTGTTAATTTCCTAGTTTTGATATTATGCAAGATGTTATCATCGGAGGAAATTGGGTGAAAAGTACATGGGATGTCTCTGTACATTTTTGCCACTTCCTGTGAATCTACAACTATTTCGAAATAGGAAGTAAAAAAAAAAGTAACTAAGCCCTCAAAGTACAGACCACATAAAGCACATCTGAAGAAAGGAACCTCAGAGTTTGTGAGTAGCTCAGTAAATGGGTCATGTTTCTATTATGCAGTCTCTATGGTTTAGAGCCCAGTGGGCCAAGGCAAAGAAACACCATTAACAGAGGAAGCATCAGTATGGAGGGACTGAATGAGCTCATAACAAGAACATGAGCATGTGACTGGTTACTCTGGTTCAGTTCCTTTGTCATCCATCATCCTAGCCTACTGGAGGAAATTTTCTCTAATTTCAAAAGAGCTTTGGCCAATTTTACACTGACTCAATCACACAATTATACATTCAATTTCCAGGTCAAACTCTGATGTCACCACTTAATCAGAGTAGCATCCGTTTTTAAATCAAAAGATCTGGTATCCTTTAAAGTTCATGGTCCATTACTATGATAATTAAAGTTATTAAAAACTAAGTACATAGACAACGAGGGTACTTACCAGGCACTGGTGGGGGACCACAGACACCTAAGGGGACGGGAGGAACCCCCAGTACTGGTTGTTTCAATTATAGTTTTATTTTACCTAATATATTTCTTAGCTTTCTAATTTTATTTCATTTTTTATTCTTTGATATTGTACTGTTCCTTTATTTCTTTCTTTATTCCTTTTTTTTTTTAACATGCCATAAAACTTAGGGGATCTTGGTTCCCAGGCCAGAGATCGGGCCAGAGCACCTGTGGTGGGAGTTCCAAGTCCAAACTGCTGGACTACCAGAGAACCTCAGACCCCAGGGAATATCAATTGAAGTGAGGCCTCCCGAAGTTCCTCATCTCAGCACCAAGACCCAGCTCTAACCAACTGCTTGCAAACTCCAGTGCTGGAAGTCTCAGGCCAAACAACCAGTAAGACAGGAATACAGCACCACCCAACAACAACAACAAAAAATCAAAAAATATGTTATAGATGAAGGAGCAAGGTAAAAACCTACAAGACCAAATAAATGAAGATGAAACAGGCAACCAACCTGAAAAAGAATTCAGGGTAATGATAGGAAAGATGATCCAAAATCTCAGAAACAGAATGGAGAAAACACAGGGAACATTTAACAAGGAACTGGAAGAACTAACGAGCAAACAAACAGTGATGAACAACACAATTACTGAAATTAAAAATAAGCTAGAAGGTATCAATAACAGGATAACTGAGGCAGAGAATGGATAAGTGAGCTGGAAGATAAAAGGGTGGAAATAACTGCCAGGGAACAGAATAAAGAAAAAAGAATGAAAAGAATTGAGGGCAGTCTCAGAGACCTCTGGGACAACATTAAATGCACCAACATTCAATTACAGGGGTCCCAGAAGAAGAAGAGAAAAAGAGAGGGTCTGAGAAAATATTTAAACTGATTATAGTTGAAAACTTCCCTAACATGGAAAAGGAAATAGTCAGTCAAGTCCAGGAAGCACAGAGAGTACCATACAGGACACACCCAAAGAGAAACATGCAAAGACACTTATTAATCAAATTATCAAAAATTAAATACAAAGAAAAATTATTAAAAGCAGCAAGGGAAAAGCAACAAATAACATATAAGGGAATCCTCATGAGGTTAGCAGCTGTTCTTTCAGCAGAAACTCTGCAAGCCTGAAGGGAGTGGCAGGATATATTTAAAATGATGAAAGGGAAAAACCTACCACCAAGATTATTCTACCCAACAAGGATCTCACACAGATTCGACAGAGAAATTAAAACCTTTACAGATAAGCACAAGTAAAGAGAATTCAGTACCACTAAACCAGCTTTACAACAAATGCTAAAGGAACTTCTCTAGGCAGGAAACACAAGAGAAGGAAGAGACCTACAATAACAAACCCAAAACAATTAAGAAAATGGTAATAGGAACATACATATTGATAATTACCTTAAATGTAAATGGATTAAATGCTATAACCAAAAGACATAGACTGGCTGAATGGATTCAAAAACAAGACCCATATATATGCTGTCTACAAGAGACCCATTTCAGACCTAGGGACACATACAGACTGAAAGTGAGGGGATGGAAAAAGATATTCCATGCAAATGGAAATGAAAAGAAAGCTGGAGTAGCAATTCTCGTATTAGACAAAATAGACTTTAAAATAAAGACTATTACAAGAGACAAAGATGGACACTACATAATGATCAAGGGATCAACCCAAGAAGAAGATATAACAATTGTAAATATTTATACACCCAACATAGGAGCACCTCAATACATAAGGCAAATGCTAACAGCCATAAAAGGGGATATCGACAGTAACACAATCATAGTAGGGACTTTAACACCCCACTTTCACCAATGGACATATCATCCAAAATGAAAATAAATAAGGAAACACAAGCTTTAAATGACACATTAAACAAGATGGACTTAATTGATATTTATAGGACATTCCACCCCAAAACAAAAGAATACACTTTCTTCTCAAGTGCTCATGGAACATTCTCCAGGATAGACCATACCTTGGGTCATAAATCAAGGCTGGGTAAATTTAAGAAAATTGAAATCGTATCAAGTATCTTTTCCGACCACAATGCTATGAGACTAGATATCAATTACAGAAAAAAACTGTAAAAAAATACAAACACACAGAGGCTAAACAATACACTACTTAATAACCAAGAGATCACTGAAGAAATCAAAGAGGAAATCAAAAAATACCTAGAAACAAATGACAATGAAAACACGACGACTCAAAACGTATGGTATGCAGCAAAAGCAGTTCTAAGAGGGAAGTTTATAGCAATATAATCCTACCTCAAGAAAAATTGAAAATCTCAAATAAACAACCTAACCTTACACCTAAAGCAATTAGAGTTAGCAGAAGGAAAGTGAGCAAAGGAAAGAACTCATAAATATCAGATCAGAAATAAATGAAAAAGAAATGAAGGAAACAATAGCAAAGATCAATAAAACTAAAGGCTGGTTCTTTGAGAAGATCAACAAAATTGATAAACCATTAGCCAGACTCATGAAGAAAAAAAGGAGAAGACTCAAATCAATAGAATTAGAAATGAAAAAGAAGTAACAACTGCACTGCAGAAATACAAAGGCTCATGAGAGATTACTACAAGCCAATATGCCAATAAAATGGACAACCTGGAAAAATGGACAAATTCTTAGAAAAGTACAACCTGCCAAGACTGAACCAGGAAGAAATATAAAATATGAACAGACCAATCATAAGCACTGAAATTGAAACTGTGATTAAAAATCTTCCAACAAACAAAAGCCCAGGAACATATGGCTTCACAGACAAATTCTATCAAACATTTAGAGAAGAGCTAACACCTAACCTTCTCAAACTCTTCCAAAATATAGCAGAGGGAGGAATACTCCCAAACTCATTCTACGAGGCCACCATCATCCTGATACCAAAACCAGACAAAGATGTCACAAAAAAAGAAAACTACAGGCCAATATCTCTGATGACGCAAAAATCCTCAACAAAATACTAGCAAACAGAATCCAGCAGCATATTAAAAGGATCATACACTGTGATCAAGTGAGCTTTATCCGAGGAATGCAAGGATTCTTCAATATATGCAAATCAAACAATGTGATACACCATATTAACAAACTGAAGGATAAAAACCATATGATAATCTCAATAGACACAGAAAAAGCTTTTGACAAAATTCAACATCCAGTTACGATAAAATCTCTCCAGAAAATAGGCATAGAGGGAACCTACCTCAACATAATAAAAGCCATATATGACAGACCCACAGCCAACATTGTTCTCAATGGTGAAAAACTGAAAGCATTTCCTCGAAGATCAGAAACAAGACAAGGTTGCCCACTCTCACCACTACTACTCAACATAGTTTTGGAATTTTTAGCCACAGCGATCAGAGAAGAAAAAGAAATAAAAGGAATCCAAATTGGAAAAGAAGAAGTAAAACTCTCACTGTTTGCAGATAATATGATATGATACATAGAGTATCCTAAAGATGCTACCAGAAAACTACTAGAGCTAATCAATGAATTTGGTAGAGTAGCAGGATACAAAATTAATGCAGAGAAATCTCTTGCATTCCTATACACTAATGATGAAATATTTGAAAGAGAAATTAAGGAAACACTCCCATTTAGCACTGCAACAAAAAGAATAAAATACCTAGGAATAAACCTTCCTAAGGAGAGAAAAGACCTGTATGCATAAAACTATAAGACACTGATGAAAGAAATTAAAGATGATAAAACAGATGGAGAGATATACCATGCTCCTGGATTGGAAGAATCAACATTGTGAAAATGACTATACTACCCAAAGCAATCTACAGATTCAATGCAATCCCTATCAAACTACGAAGGGCATTTTTCACAGAACTAGAACAAAAAAATTCACAATTTGTATGGAAACACAAAAGACCCCGAATAGCCAAAACCAACTTGAGAAGAAAAACGGAGCTGGAGGAATCAGGCTCCCTGACTTCAGACTATACTACAAAGCTACAGTAATCAAGACAGTATGGTACGGCACATAAACAGAAATATAGATCAATGCAACAGGTTAGAAAGCCCAGAGATAAACCCACACACATATGGTCACCTTAACTTTGATAAAGGAGGCAAGAATATACAATGCAGGAAAGACAGCCTCTTCAATAAATGGTGCTGGGAAAACTGGACAGCTACATGGAAAAGAATGAAATTAAGAACACCCCGTAACACCATACACAAAAATAAACTCAAAATGGATTAAAGATTGAAATGTAAGGCCAGACACTATCAAACTCTTAGAGGAAAACATAGGCAGAACACTCTATGACATAAATCACAGCAAGATCCTTTTTGACCCACCTCCTAGAGAAATGCAAATAAAAACAAAAATAAACAAACGGGACCTAATGAAACTTAAAAGCTTTTGCATAGCAAAGGAAACCATAAACAAGACAAAATGACAATCCTCAGAATGGGAGAAAATATTTGCAAATGAAGCAACTGACAAAGGATTAATCCCCAAAATATACAATCAGCTCATGCAGCTCAATATCATAAAATCTAACAACCCAATCCAAAAATGGGCAGAAGACCTAAATAGACATTTCTCCAAAGAAGATATACAGACAACAAACACATGAAAAGATGCTCAACATCATTAATCATTAAAAAAAATGCAAATAAAAACCACAATGAGGTATCACCTCATACCAGTCAGAATGGCCATCATCAAAAAATCTAGAAACAATAAATGCTGGAGAGGGTGTGGAGAAAAGGGAACCCTCTTGCACTGTTGTTGGGAATGTAAACTGATACATTCTCTATGGAGAACAGTATGGAGGTTCCTTAAAAAACTAAAAGTAGAACTACCATATGACCCAGCAATCCCACTACTGGGCATATATCCTGAGAAAACCATAATTCAAGAAGAGTCATGTACCCCAATGTTCATTGCAGCACTATTTACAATAGCCAGGACAGGGAAGCAACCTAACTGTCCATGACATGTGAATGGATAAAGAAGATATGGCACATATATACAATGGAATATTCCTCAGCCATAAAAAGAAATGAAATTGAGTTATTTGTAGTGAGGTGGATGTATCTAGAGTCTGTCATACAGAGTGAAGTAAGTGAGAAAGTGAAAAACAAATACCATATGCTAACACATATATATGGAATCTAAAAAAAAAAAAACGTTCTGAAGAACCTAGGGGCAGGAGAGGAATAAAGACGCAGAGGTAGAGAATGGACTTGAGGACACAGGGAGGGGGAAAAGTAAGCTGGGACGGAGTGAGAGTGTAATACTGTCTTATGTATACTACCAAATGTGAAATAGATAGCTATTGGGAAGCAGCTGCATAGCACAGGGAGATCAGCTTGGTGCTGGAGGTGTGGGATAGGGAGAGTTAGAGGGAGACACAAGAGGGAGGGGGTATAGGGATATAGGTATGCGTGTAGCTGATTCACTTTGTTATACAGCAGAAACTAAAACAACACTGTAAAGCAATTATACTCCAATAAAGTTGTTAAAAAACTAATTACATTAAAATGCTGATAAGCAAATTTGAATTAATTTCAATAAAACAAATATTATTTTAGAAACTACTGCCAGGCCAGTCAGCTTACATTAATATAAGCCTGGATTCTCAGATTTGTAAACTAGTGATTTCAGCATTATCTACAGAGATGTAGTGTGTGCTTTTACTCCTCAGAAGTAACTGGTTGTGATATACATTTGGAAAAAAAAATGCATTAAAGATCTGTTTTGTCTAAAAGAGTTGACATCGAGGAACTAAGATATTAGTTATTTCATTTCCTTTCTACCAAAGCAGTGTAGAAATGCCAGAATGTCAGGAACTGTTCAACAAAATGATGGTGTTAACCTCAAGAGGACAAAATTAAATTCACCAGTTGTGTCTTCTTATTCTTTGATTGGTGGTGTGAAAATTAGCAGTCTCTTCTGTAATTTCAATAAAGCTTTCTTTCAGAAAGAGCTAACTGCTCATTTTAATTCACATCAGTTTACAAAAAGTTTCTTTGAAATGTTTTAATTCAGTGCCCTTTGAAGCTTGTGTGTTGATGTTTACATATCAGTAGACATTTCTGCATTCATACGCTAGCATACTGGTACAGAAAATATGCCACCTTTAGACATAAATATTAGTTATGAGCCTGAGAAAGGGCACACCCTGACTAATATTAATTGATATATCAATAAAAGTTCACTTGTTACACAATGCCATGGTCTCAGTACTCCACCAGGAGCCAGAGGGTGAAGGTGCATTTGGAATCAGAATGTTTCTTCCACCAGTTTTAGCAAGTGTTTGGATTTTTGACCCTTTATGTTCTGACCTGGAATACATGTCAATTAACTCATCCCAACATTCTGATCGTGCAAACACTATAATAGAGCAATAAAGCATACGTCTGTCTAAATCAGTTCAGTCCAGACAAAAGCTTGTTGGTATAAACAGCTAACAACATAGTAGATATTGGAGTAGAGACAACAAAATAAAAGACCAGGGCCCTATCTTGAAATGTTTACAGTTTTTGAATTGACAATATAAAATAAGAAGCTCCTAGGTAGTGGGGTACAGATAGTTTGCTGCTTTGCCAAAGGGCTTGGATTAAATTTCACTTCAAGTTCATTGTCATGGCTATCCCTAAAATACAAATGTTCAGATAGCCAAACAGATAAATATTAGAAAAAAATATTTTTCATTTTACCAAAACTAGGAGTAAGTTTGCATTCAGAGTAAAATGCACAAGGTTTATAAAATTAAATCAAGATTATATCTCAGGAACTTCATGTATTTTATTAGCACGTGCCAACAGAGTTCATCTATAACTACCAGGTGACAGAAGCTTTACATGGTGAATTGCTGTGTGCCCAATGCTGGTTATTTTCTTTGTCACTTCCAATGCAAAATTTCTTTCACCGTAAATGAAATGTGATTAGACAAAGTCTCCCCTCAGTACCTGGAGGTGAGAGTAAATGCACAATGAGAGAAATAAATGTAGCAGAACATGGGCTTCAAATTCCTAATGGTTGCTTGGCAGTAAAATATGTGTATGCAGTAATAATGACACTGTATTACCCTCAAGAGCAATGAGATTCCTATCCACGGGAGAAGTGGTGCATTAAAGTGCCTGGAAACCCATCCTAGCAGCATGCATGAGGCTCCCTCCTCCCGTTCCATCAATCAAGCAGGCAGGGTAGGAAGCACTGGGCCTGGTCCCTGCACCTGACTCTGAGGTCCCAGAGCAGAGCCTGGGGGGCAGTGCTGGCCCCACCAGTGGCAGCACAGCGATGCTTTCTTTTAGAATTATGACATAATCCAATGTGAAGGATTTGGGTTACCATGGTATACAACAGCCTGGAAATATTTGGTTTGGTAACATCATCATATATTTATTTATAAGATACATGATTCTTATATTTTATAACTTGAATTCCACAAGAAATTGTATAATGTTTTATTAAAATGCACTATTTTCCCCCTTTTTGGCTAAGGTTTCTTTTCCTTAAAAAGATGTAAAGAGAAAAAAATAGGGAGAAAAACCTGACTATTTAAAGATGATGAGGCATGTATAATTTTACTCTGAATTTTACCAGGAAAAGGTTCAATGGGCTTGACTGCCAGTGTTGACAATGGGAATCTGGAAGTCATCAGACCAATATGAACTCATACTACCTTTTAATTAAGTATAATGGAATTAATTTCACTTTTATATTTTCAGGGTTTCCAAATATCTCCAGAGAAAGGAAATTAGTCAATAAAGCTGCCCAAATTAAGTCATTTTTGCTGATATTCCCTGAGCAGTAAAGAATAGACTTTTTTTTGAAAATCTTGTAGAATGAACATAAATTCCAATAACAAAAGGAAAAAAAAAAGCTTTTACAAAAACCAGAATGCATGTTTCCATAAAAATTCAATGTAACCATCAGTTCACAGTAGTTTTTAGATGACTGGTTTGCTACATAAGAAAATAAAAATGAACATGTCACATAATATGCCAGTTTTGCTAGCAAATATAGCCCATTATGTACCCTCTGTGAAAAAGATCACCTCTATACTTATTCCAAACTTCTTTTTTAGGGGAACCTCTGCCCTCACAGATAAAGGTAAATTAAGAAAAATGCCTTCTTAGAAAAAACTAACAATTCTCTCACCATACATTTCGATGAATTAGTAAAAGTCATGGGTAAAACTTAAATTTACTTTTCATTAAGCATAGTAGGCAATTAATGAATTGACAACTAGATATTTGTGCTGAATTGAATATTAAAAAACATGATATAGGGCTTCCCTGGTGGCGCAGTGGTTAAGAATCCGCCTGCCAATGCAGGAGACAAGGGTTCGAGCCCTGGTCTGGGAAAATCCCACATGTCGTGAAGGAACTAAGCCCGTGCACCACAACTACTGAGCCTGCATTCTAGAGCCCGCGAGTTGCAACTACTGAGCCCATGTGCCATGACTACTGAGCCTGCACGCCTAGAACCCATGCTCCACAACAAGAGAAGCCACTGCAATGAGAAGCCCGCAGACTGCAACGAAGAGTAGCCCCTGACTGCTGCAGCTAGAGAAAGCCTGTGCACAGCAAGGAAGCCAAAAATAAGTTAAAATAAATAAATTAATTAATTAATTTTAAAAACATGATATAGACATCTCAAAGTGTAGAAATTTTTTTAAAGAAATCAAAACTAGTTTGAAACAATAATAAACAAATGGGGAAATATCTTTAGCAGTAAGAAATATGAGAAATAGGGCTAAAAGAGTATTGGAAATGTAGAAAATAAATTATCTGACCAAGTGTCTGGACTAAATATTACAGCTGTAGTAGATGCCATTAATTCCCTTCCCCAACCCCTGACCTGCCAGTGTAGCCCCAGCCCCACACCTGCTGTAAGTTTTGGCTACAATGGCACACAGCGGCTCCCTTCTCCAGATAGTAATTGTGCTGGACCAGGTGGAGACACCTCTCCCAGAGATGTCTTTGTGGTTATGGAAGCTCCCACCCAACCTGGGGAGGAGCTTAGCCCACAGCCAATATTGATACATGCGAACAAGATCCAATTTGTCTCAATGGAACAATTCTGGGATGCCAGTCATACTCTACAGCTCCCCATGGGATCAGGCTGAGCATAGACTGCTGCTAAAAGTACATCTTTTCTTAGATTCTTCATGTACTCTATTCTATTCGGCTTTCGTCACTTCCTTAGTTTTTTTCTGAGAGGATGTCCTCAAAAAAGAAAAAAACCACTTCATTTGTATAGTAATCTCCAACTTAGGTTCTGATCTTGGGAAATTGACCTCAGGAAAATCAGACAATTTGATATTTTAGCATAAGGAAACATGAACTATAAAACGACTCAAGGAATTCCTAAATTTTTTACACTTTTACTTTTGCTTCACTGAAATCCTACCTTATGTAAATTTGGTATCAAATTACTCAGATAGTATTCATTAATGTCATTCCCAGTCTTTCAAAAAAAATTTCTTTTCTAGTTAAAATGAAAATATGTCTTCTTTAAATCCCCTTAGAGCCAACAAAGTCACGACAGTACTTTGAACTGGTATCTTGGAATTTCCATTCTTGCTTGATGCTCACACTTTTTTGTAAGGTAATACAAATATACACAGAAGGGGAAATACATATGGCTATATATTAAACTATTCAACGTCTGGACAGTTCTCTAAATGTGTTTCAATATTGCCAGTGTATTGAAATGTCTCTTGGAATCTTAATTTTGAAAACACTAGGACATCTCCTTTTGTAATTAGTTGATCTGCATCAGAATTTTTTCAAATTATTTCTACATTTCAGGGTAACTAAACAGATTCTTAAGGAAATGACATCTATTAGTGTCAGTGGCTCAAAATTAATTCCCTTTAATATTCGCACTGGAGAGTACATGAGGATAGATATGAGGGCTGAAAATGCTAGAGGGCTGATTTGTTTGTTTTGCTTTCTTTTCCATAATGGACATATAATCCAATGAGATTGTCTACACAATACAATCAAAATCACTTAAGAAACAAGTACTGATTTGTTTTGCCATGTTTAACTACATTAAAAGCTTATCACTGTTACAATTTAATGTTTACCAACTCACTTTATTGCATATTAAATGCAAAAATCTATGTTACCGTAATGTTGAGATTGCATCTTTGGAATTAAAGAGAGGAAAAAAAGAAAATGCAAGATTAAATTCTCTTAGCAAAGGTCAATTTTCTTTACTGGTAGAAGGATTCATATAAAATAATTTAAGTAGCGAAAGCGGCAATGTTATTGAAAGCAAAAAAATATAAAGTCAGTTTAACATTTCAATTGTCTACTTATATAAATATGTATGTGTTTTGTGTTTGTGTGTACAGATCTTTTTATATCAATTCAATTTCGGTTATAAAGGGAATTACTTGAATAATTTTAAAGCAATTTATCAATTTATCAATTTCTGTTCAAAAAGATACAACAATGACGCAGTAAGAATCAAGAGCTCCAAAGAGAATCTTTCCGAAACTATTAAAATATAATACTACTGGTTTAAAATAAACGAATTTAAGTCTGATAGAAGGAGGTGACAATTTTGCTGAAAATTCACCAGAGTGTAGAGTAGGATGATCAAGGCAGGATAAGACATAAGATATCAAGAAGCCGACTCCTTGACCTCAAGATTCCTCTATCTATTTAGAAAGTCAAAAAACGCATGTGTGAAAAAATGGAATAATTCAGTTAAGCTTTGTTCATTCAATGGGAATATCAGTTACCTATCGCCACAATAATTCTACAAATCAAGCAACAAGAAAACTTCAGTGACATAAAACAAGTACTTACTACTCACAGATCTGAGGTGGCCATTAGGTGGCTCTGCTGACCTAAACAGCTCACTTATTCCTCTGGGGTTGGCTGACTAGGTGGCCAGCTGCTTTAGGTGGGCCTTAACTAGGCTCATTCACATCTATAGTTTGGCTGGCTTACTTACCTATCTATGAGTGGGGTTATTCCATGTCTGATCCTCCAAAAGGCTAGTCCAGAATGTTGACAGCAATGGCCAGAGTGGAAATAAGGGCATTCTATTCCACCCTCTGCTGTATCAAATCTCCTAACCTCCATTAGCCAAAGAAAATCATATTGCTGAGCCCAGAGTCCAAGTGGGAGGACATCAAAAAGCTATATGACAAATGCCATGGACTCAAAAAGAGGAGAGAATTTGGGTCAGTAATGTTTTCTACCACAATGGGTATTTATTGATTACACTATTCTCAAAACTTATTGGAGTTAAAATATTTTTTTATCATCTTTACTGGTATACCAACCAAAAAGCAGCAGGTAGATTGTGTCACCATAGAATAGAAGACCAACTGTATAGTTTCAGATTCATGCCATTAAGCCCCATTTTTTTTTCTTTTTTTAGCCATTTGTAAGGTCAGATATGTAACCATTTATAACATTAAGGTCATTTTGATGTTTAATTTTGATGATAATGTAAAAAAACAAATTTCTGAGTAACCATAACCTACTTAAGTAGGCAAAATACTTTCACAATTTTTGTAGTACCTACTTACAAATGAGTAGTTGAATTATTTTTACCTCCTCCTTAAATAGTTCCCTCAAGGACTGCAATGTGTAACCCATTGTTTGTTACTCTTGAGATTACTATATGTGTACTAAAAAATAAAATTATATTTGGATTTTTTCCTGTAAAACTTAAATTTTCATTTATTAATATTTTTTGTCTTTTACCTCTTTGTAACAGAATTAGTGACTTTTCCAATAAGGAATAAGAAAATAATATTTCAAAAAGTAAATGAGTTGTGAATGTAAAATTAAACCCAAACCAATGTAAATATTTACAACACTGTAGTAGTAATTAAATTGTTCTAGATCCAAGATATTTGAAGTTTATCGAGAACATCAAAAACTACTGGAGAATTCAGGTAGGAGGCTACCTGAAGATACAGTATATGCCAGGAAGATTCCTTGTGTCCAGCTGATCCTGGGGAAGAGTTGCCCAATCATAAAGCTAAAAAGATCTTTGGGGAGTTAAAAGCACCATATAAATGAAAAGAGAGTACATTTTATTCTGAGGTTGTATGAAAGGGAAGATGAGCAAACAAGAGGCTGGTGGGTTTCTGTAAGGGTAGATTTAAGACCAAAAAAAAATTGAACGAAATAGTAAAAATTGTTTAAAATCCTTTAACAGGTTCTGAACTCCCAACTGAAGTCCCCAAAAGGGATCTGGATGTTATTATAAATTGTTCTCTGAAAAATATCTGTATCAATAGATAAAAATATCAATAAGCTATGCATTACAACAGAAAAGAAGGAGTGTCTTGCAAAGATTGCAATTAGGAATATTTGGATGAAAAGAAATGAAGCCTTTTTTTTGGATGGAGAAGGCGTGCCTGAGGATGAGGCACAAAGTATCATTATCAAATATTTATTAAGTTAGCTGGAAACTTAAAGGTAGTTTTAAGAAAACAAAAGAAAGTACCAGTTTAGTTAGTAGATTGCATATATTCAGAATTCATGTCCAAAGTATCTGACACTAATTAGATATATAAACACATGAAAAGACATGGATTATGGAATATCATCACTATTATTTAATACTAGTGGAAGTGTTATCTAATGAGGGGCAACCCAAACAGATACTAGTCATTTCACTTAGTTAGAGAGACAGAAATGAGAGTTTGGGGAGACTGAGACACCTGCAATTTTCAAAAGGTACAAACTTCCAGATATAAGATAAGTAAGTACTGGGGATGTAATGAACAGCATGATGACTATAGTTAACGCTGCTGTATAACATATGTGAAACTTGCTAAGAGAGCAAATCCTAGGAGTTCTCATCACAAGAAAAAAAAAATTAATCCTTCTTATTGTATCTATATGAGATGATGGATGCTAACTAAATTTATTGCAGTAATCATTTCACAACATATGTAAGTCAAACCATTATTCTGTATACCTTAAACTTATACAGTAATGTATGTCAATTATATGTCAATAAAACTGGAAAAAAATCAGAATATTGGAGAAGTAGGATCTACGCAAAGAAAAAACATTGGAGATTTACAAAAAATGCCCTCAAGTCTATAGCTAATTATTACTCTGCATATGCATGAAAGAAAACTATCTGGGACTGAAGACAGAATTCATGGAAAACAGTAGGCAGAACAACTGCTGATGGGACTTCCCTGGTGGCGCAGTTGTTGGAAGTCCACCTGCCAATGTGGGGGACTCGGGTTCGAGCCCTAGTCTGGGAGGATCCCACATGCCGTCGAGCTACTAAGTCCGTGTGCCACAACTACTGAGCCTGCGCACTAGAGCCCGTGAGCCACAACTACTGAAGCCCATGCGTCAAGAGCCCGTGCTCCACAACAAGAGAAGCCACCGCAGTGAGAGGCCCACGCACCGCAACAAAGACCCAATGCAGCCAAAAATATAAATAAATAATTTTTTTTAAAAAAAGAACAATTGCTGGAGAGGATACAGGACTGGGAATAAGGTCACGAGCTACAGTGAGACCTTTTAATACATGAGGCATCCACAGAGTAGTAAGAAAGATACAGACCTAGTAGTAGGATTAAATTAGCCCTAGATTAAGGCTGATTTGGAACCACCCTAACAAAACTTAAAAAGCAAGCCTTGAAAAGATACAACTGATTCAACTAATTCAACTGCCCCACTGAGTAAAATCCAATACGTTTTAAAGGAATATGAGAAAAAACTACCTCAACAATGGAATACTCACAATACTCAGCATCTGATCCAAAATTACCAAGCATTCAATGAAGCTGGAAGATATGAACCATAGCCAAGATAAAAATTCAACTAATAAAAACAGAACAAGAAATTATAGAAAGAATTAGCAGCATTATGGATATGCTCCATATTTTCAAGAAGATGATGAAAAACAGAACATGATGATGAGAGAAATAGAAAACATAAAAAGACCCAAATAGATTTCTAGAGATGAAAATGCTGTATCTGAAATGAAATACACTGAATTGGAATAAATAGCACATTCTACAAGACAGGGAGAAAAAGAGCTCAAAGGCATATGGATAAAACATGTGGAAGCACAAGAGAAAAACAAATGAAAAAAATAAATGACCAGTAACCTGTGGGAAGATATCAAACAGTGTAATTGGAATCCCAGAAGGAGAAGAAGAGAAATGGTAAAGGGAACATAAAAAATATTTAAAGAAGAACTCATGCCAGATGAATGATACCAGATGGAAATCTCATCTACAAAAAGTCATGAAGGGTACTAGAAATCACAGATATATGGCAAATACGTGACCAAGTTTAAAAGTCTTCCTCATTTTTAAATCTCTTTAAAAGATAGTTGACTATTTCAAGCAAAAACAACATCATGTGTTGTGGAATTTATAGGATTTGAGATGAAAAGTTCTTCACAACAGAAGCATGAAGGACAGGAGGAGTATGGAAGTATGTTGTTTTAAGGTTCTTACACTATAAGTGAAGCAGTATAATTTTATCTGAAGGTAAACAGTGATAAGTAAAAGATTTATATTCTAACCCCTAGTGCAACCACAAAAAAATTTAAGCAGTATAAATAATAATAAAGTGATGATTATAAAATTAATTGAAAAAAAGAAATAAAACTTAATTCTTCATAGAATACTAGAAAATAAGGGAGAAAAAGAAGGAAAATGGAGGAAAGAGATTATGGGACAAATACAAAGACAATAGCGAAATGGATTAGAAACCAATGATTGCAAAATTCATTAAATGTGGATAGCTTAAACATGCCCAATTAAAATACATAGATTTTAAAGTCTTTTTTTTTAAGACCCAAATATACACTGTCTACAATAAATCACTATAAATATAAAGGCAAAGAATTAAATTTAAAGGCTAAAAAAAGATATACCATAAAATACTAATCAAAAGAAAGGGGATATATTAATATCAAATAAAGTAGATCAGATAAAGTAGAGAGCAGAAAGGTAGATTTAAATAGAATAATACTGATAGTGATTTTAAACACAAATGGTAAAAACATTCCAGTTAAAAGAGAAAGATTATCAGACTGTAGACAGAAAACCAATAAGAACACAGAGAATCTGAACATTACTATCAACCAACTTGACTTAACTGACATTAACAGAATACTCAACACCTTCAGATTACACATACCTTCCAAGTGCATATGAAACATTCACAAGTAAGAATTAAGATTGTATTCTAGGTAATAATAACAATTCATAAATAATAAACAATTATCTTAATTTAAGAATATGGAAATCATGCAAAATATACTTTGTCCACAATGGAGTTAAACTAAAATGATGATTAACAGAAAGGTATTTGGAAAATCCCCCTAATATTGAGATATTAAACAAGACACTTCTAAATAACCCAAAAGTCAAAGAAGAATTTCACAAGGAAATTTAAGAAAATTTGCCACTGAATGAAAACAAAAACATAACGTATCAAAATATGTGGAGTTAAAGCAGTGGTTTGAGAAATTTTATATCATTTAACACTGTATTTAAAAGAAGAAAGGATTGAAATAAATGACCTATACAATTCTACCTTATGAAATCAATGGAAGAAGAATAAATTAAACCTCGTCAAAGTATAAGGAAGGAAATAATAAAATAAGAGAATAAGTCAATAAAATAAAAAACAGGAAAAAAAGCAATGAAACCAAAAACTGGATCTTTAAAAAGATCAATAAAGTTCATAAACTTGCAGCCAGACTGATTAAATAAGAGAAAAGACACAAATTTCTAACATCAGAAATTAAAGATAGACATCATTACAGAGATCCTACAAACAATAAAATAACATAATATTATGAAAAACTCTATGCTAATAAAATTGATCATTTAAATGTGGCTTGAAAGACAAAAACTGCCAAAGCTCATTCAAGAGGAAATTGATAACCTGGATATGTACCCTTGTATCTGTCAAAAAAATTTAATTCAAATTTTAAAAATCCCCCACAATGATAAATCTAGGTCCAGATGCTTTAACTGATGAATTCTCCCAAACATTTAAAGAAGAATAATGCCAAGGAAACATTAAATCTTCCAGAAAATAGAAGAACAAACATACGTTACTCATTTTATGAGGCCAACATTACCGTGATACCAAAAGCAGGTAGACATTACAAGTAAACTATGGACAAATGACCCTCATGAACATACACACAAAACTTCCTTATAAAATTGAAGCAATTAGAATCCAGAAATATATACAAAGGATAATATATTATGTTGAATTGTGTTTTATCTTGGGAATGTACTGTTGACTTGACATTCAAAAGTCAATCAATGTAATTCACCATTTAACAGACAAAAAAAGAAAAAGTATATGATCATCTTGATAGATGAAGGTAAAACATTTAACAAAATTCAATATCCAGTCATGATAAAGCTAGTGATAGAAACTCAACCTCATAAGAGACATCTGACAAGAACCCACAGCTAACATCTTATATCACTGTGATAAACTGAATGTTTTCTACCTAGATCAGAAACAATGACAGGATGTCCATTCTTACCACATCTATTCACCATGGTACTCTAGATCCAGCCAAGTGCAATAGGCAAAATTTAAAAATTAAAGACATACATATTAGAATGGAAGGGGTGAAACTAGTCATAGATGACATGATCTTCCATGTAGAAAATCCTAAGGAATCTACCAAAAAAAGGTACTAGAACAAAAACATGAGTTTAGCAGGGTTGCATGACACAAGCACAGTTCACAAATATCAGTAGTGGTTCTTTATACCAGCAACAAGCCATCTTAAATTGAAATTTTAATTCCATTTTTAATAGCATCCAAAAATATAAAGTATTTAAGGATAAATTTAATAAAATGTGCAAGAATTGCATGCTATAAAACAACGCTAAGAGAAATTACAGAAGACCTAAAACTATCGAGCTATGACAGGTTTATAAATAAAAGGACCAACATTTTAAGATATTAATTCTCCCCAAATTGATCTCCCAGTGCACTCCTGATCAAAATGATCTATAGATATATCCCCAGTAAAAGTACAGATAGACTTTTCTCATAACATTAATAAGCTTATTCTAAAATTTATATGAAAAGCAGAGGAACTAGAGTGGCCGAAATAATTTCAAAAATAAATTTGGAGAACACACACTAATTTCAAGACTTATTATGAAGCTACAATAATCAAAATAGTTTTGTACTGGGATGAGGACAGAAACAGATCAATAAGATACAATTAAGAGTCCAGAAATAGACTCACACACATATAGTTAATTGATTTTTCACAAAAGTGCCAAGTAATTCAATCAGGAAGGGAACAGAGTTTTCAAAATTAGTGCTGGAAAAACTGGATGTCCATATATCCAAAACACATCACCCAGAAATCTGACCCTAACCTACCATCATACATAAATAATAAACTCAAAAAGAAGTAGCCTAAACATAAAAGCTAAAACTGTAAAATTTCTAGAAGGAAACTTAAGAAAATCTCATTAAGTCAGGCAAATATTTCTTGGTTTGAGATTAATAAAAATTATAAACTTTTGCTCTTCAAAATACACTGTTAAGAAAATGAAAAGGCAAGGCAGAGACTGGGGAGAAAATTATCTGATAAAGAACTATATTCAGAATATAGAAACTCTTATAACTCATTAATAAATCCACTCAAGAAGTGAACAGATAAACACATGAAATATGCTCAACATCAGTCGTCATTAGGGAAATACAAATTAGAACCACAATGAAATACTACTACATACTCACTAGACTAGCTAAAATTAAAAAGACTGACAATACCAATGGTTGATGAAGATGTAGGAAAACTGGAACACTCGTATATATTGCTGGTAGAAATGAAAACTAATGCAGCCATATTTGGAAAACATTTTAACAATATTTTTCAAACTTAAATATATATTTATCGTACAACCCAACAACCTGAATTCTAAGATTTTATCCAAGAAAAATAAAATCTGATGTCCAAACAAAGAATTGTACTTGACTGTTCATAACGGAGTAGCTTAATTCATAATAGTATAAAACTGGAAGGAACCCAATTAACCATCAACTGGTGAATGAATAAGCAAAATGTGGTATATCCATCCAAAAAATGGAGCACTGCTCAGCAATAAAAAGTAAATAACTACTGTACAACAGCATGGATGAATCTTAAAAACAATATGCTGAATGAAAGAAATCAGACATAAAAGATTATGTATTATATAATTCCATTTATAGTAAATTCTAGAAAAAGCAAAACAGTAAAGACAGAAAGCAATAAGTGGTTGCCTAAGGTAAGGGCTTGAGGGAGGGAAGAAACCTGACTGTAAAAGGATACATGGGAACTTTTAGGGGTAAGAGAAATATTATAATTTTGGTGGTTGTTACACAACAATATACATTTGTTATAATGAATCAACTGTATATTTTAAATTAGTGCAAAAAGATAATTGTATGTGCTATATATCTCAATGAAAAATTAAAAACAAAAGAATTTCCATTTACAACACCACAGAAAGGAAAAACAAATGACCAGGAATAAGTATAAAAAGAAGTCAGTGAGATCTGCATGAAAAAAAAAAAATATGAATAAAAGAGCTTAAAATGTTAGAAAAGATACAAAATGAGATTTTAATACATAAAAAGTCATCTCATTTTCTTGGATAGGAAGATTCAATATTAATGGTAAAATTTATATTATAGTGAGTATGATATGCTGTTCTAAGCCTTTTATGTGTATTAATTCTTAATCTTCACAAGTGCCCTATGATGTTAGTACTACTACTGTTCTTTTATTTTTAATCATCCAGGCAGAGACAGAGAAGGGTTTATTTACCTAAGGTCACAAAGCTAATAAGTGGTACAGTTTGAACTTAAGAACAGGTAATCTGGCAGTCTGGTGTTATATACCCATCAGATGTCATTCTGCCTCTGAACATCATAAAGATGTCAATTCTCCCTCTATTAACCTATAGGTTTAATGATCTCAATAAATATGCTATCAATTCTAATTTTAGAATGAGACATTTATTTCTACATTCATATGGAAAAATAAACAAAAATTAAAAATCTGAAACATAAATGAAATAAAAGAAGACTAAGTCAATGGAACAGAATTGAGATGTCAAGAATAAACCTAAATTCCAAATGAATTTATCTGTATATATGTAAATATATATAAAAGAGCATTATGTATCAAAGAGGAAATTACAGATTTGTCAAAAATGATGTTGGAACACTGGTAGCCATCCAGAATAAAATAGTATTTGATCCCTACTTACTTCTTACATCAACATAAAGTTCAGATAGATTAAGATTTTAAATGTGAAAACTGTAACCATGAAAGGTATACAACATGAGAAAATTTACTTATAAACCTAAGAGTACTAAAGGCCTTTCTAAGTGTGATATAAAACACAGAAGCCATAAAAGAAATGACTGATAATTTCAACTATTTAAAAGTTAGAAATATCTGCATGGCAAAAACACCATTATCAATAGTGAAAGCCATATGTAAAAATGGGGAAAATCTTTGCAACACACATCAAAGAAGTAATTTACTAAACTAATAACTCCTACAAATAAATCAACAACCCAATAGCGAAAGCAGCAATGGACAAACTCTTCAGATAACAGAACTTTAAACAGCTCTTAAACATATGAAAATATGCTCAATTTCATTTGCAAAAATAGAGGTATGCACATTAAAATTAAAAAGAGAGAACTTGGGGGAGACCTTCAAGATGGCGGAGGAGTTAGACATGGAGATCACCTTACTCCCCATAAATACCTCAAAAATACATCTACATGTGGAACAACTCCTACAGAACACCTACTGAACGCTGGCAGAAGACCTCAGACCTCCCAAAAGGTAAGAAACTCCCCACGTACCTGGGTAGGGCAAGAAAAAAAGAAAAATCAGAGACAAAAGAATAGGGACGGGACCTGCACCAATGGGAGGGAGCTGTGAAGGAGGAAAGGTTTCCACACACTAAGAAGCCCCTTCGCGGGCAGAGACTGCGGGTGGCGGAGGGGGGAAGCTTCAGAGCTGCGGAGGAGAGCACAGCAACAGGGGTGTGGAGGGGAAAGCAGAGAGATTCCCACACAGAGGACCAGTGCCGACTGGCACTCACCAGCCCGAGAGGCTTGTCTGCTCACCCGCCGGGTCAGGCGGGGCTGGGAGTTGAGGCTCGGGCTTTGGTCGGATCCCAGGGATAGGACTGGGGTTGGCTGCCTGAACACAGCCTGAAGGGGGTTAGTGCACCATGGCTAGCCGGGACAGAGTCTGGTAAAAGGTCTGGACCTGCAGCAGAGGCAAGAGACCTTTGTTTTGGGGTGTGTGAGGAGAGGGGATTCCTTCGCAGTGTGCCCACAGAAGGCAGAGCACTGCCTAAACAAGCTCCAAAGACAGGCGCAAGACGTGGCTATCAGCTCGGACCCCTGAGTCGGCCATGAACTGTTAATGCTGCTGCTGCTACCACCAAGAATCCTGTGTGCAAGCGCAGGCCACTATCTACACCCCCGCCGGGAGCCTGTGCAGCCCGCCACTGCCAGGGGCCCGAAATCCAGGGACAAGTTCTCCGGGAGAACACACGGTGTACCTCAGGCTGTTGCAACGTCATGCTGGCCTTTGCCACTGCAGGCTCACCCCACATTCCAATTATGACTACCGTACCCCTCCCTCCCCACAGCCTGAGTGAGCAAGAGAGCCCTAATCAGCTGCTGCTTTATCTCCCTCCTGTCTGTGTGGGGAACAGACTCCTGAGGATGGCCTACATGCAGAGGTGGGGCCAAAACCAAAGCTGAACCTCAGGAGCTGTGCGAACAAAGAAGAGAAAGGGAAATTTCTCCATGCAGCCTCAGGAGCAGCAGATTAAATCCTCACAATCAACTTGATAAATGCTGCTTCTGAATAATACCAGCATAGACAACGAATGTTCCCAAAATTGAAGCAGTGGACTTTGGAGCAACAGTAGACTTGGCGTTTGCTTTCTGCATCTAATTTGTTTATGGTTTTATGTTTATCTTAGTATAGTATTTAGTGCTTATTATCGTTGGTGGATCTGTTTATTGGTTTGGTTGCTCTCTTCCCTTTTTTTTTATAATATATACATTTTTTTTTCCTTTTTCTCTTTTTGTGAATGTGTATGTGTATGCTTCTTTGTGTATTTTGTCTGTATAGGTTTGCTTTTACCATTTGTCGTAGGAATCTGTCAGTTCGATTCGTTTTTTTGTTTTTTTTTCTCTCCTCCATTTTCTTCTGAGCTGTGTGGCTGGCAGGGTCTTGGTGCTCCAGCTGGGTGTTGGGTTTGAGCCTCCGAGGTGGGAGGGCTGAGTCCAGGACACTGGACCACCTCAAACCTCCCTGCCCCATGTAATATCAATTAGTAAGAGCTCTCCCAGAGATCTCTATCTAAACACTAAGACCCAGCTCCACTCAACGACCAGCGAGTCACAGTGCTGGACACCCTATGCCAAACCACTAGCAAGACAGGAACACAACCCCACCCATTAGCGAGAGGCAGCCTAAAGTCATGCTAAGTTCACAGACACTCCAAAACACACCATTGGACAGGGCCCTGCACACCAGAAGGACAAGATCCAGCCCCACCCACCAGAACACAGGCATCAGTCCCCTCCACCAGGAAGCCTACACAGGCCACTGAACCAACCTCACCCACTGGGGGCAGACAACAAAAATGACGGGAACTATGAACGAAGCCTGCAAAAAGGAGACCCCAAACACAGTAAGATAAGCAAAATGAGAAAACAGAGATATATGCAGCTGATGAAGGAGCAAGGTAAAGACCCACTAGACCAAAGAAATGAAGAGGAAATAGGGAGTTTACTTGACAAAAAATTCAGAGTAATGATAGTAAAGATGATCCAAAATCTCAGAAAGAGAATGGAGAAAATACAAGAAACATTTAACAAGGACCTAGAAGAACTAAAGAGCAAACAAACAATGATGAACAACACAATAAATGAAATTAAAAATACTCTAAAAGGAATCAGCAGAATAAAACTCAAAATGGAATAAAGACCTAAATGTAAGGCCAGACACTATAAAATTCTTAGAGGAAAACATAGGCAGAACACTCTATGACATAAATCACAGCAAGATTCTTTTTGACCCACCTCCTGGAGAAATGGAAATAAAAACAAAAATAAACAAATGGGACCTAATGAAACTTCAAAGCTTTTGCACAGCAAAGGAAAACATAAACAAGACGAAAGGACAACCCTCAGAATGGGAGAAAATATTTGCAAACGAAGCAACTGACAAAGGATTAATCTCCAAAATATACAAGCAGCTCATGCAGCTCAACATCAAAAAAACAAACAACCCATGGGTGGAAGACCTAAATAGACATTTCTCCAAAGACGATATACAGATTGCCAACAAACACATGAAAGGATTCTCAACATCACTAATCATTAGAGAAATGCAAATCAAAACCATAATGAGGTATCACCTCATATCACCTCGGTCAGAATGGCCATCATCAACAAATCTACAAACAATAAATCTGGTGAGGGTTTGGAGAAAAGGGAACCCTCTTGTACTGTTGGAGGGAATGTAAACTGATACAACCACTATGGAGAACAGTATGGAGGTTCCTTAAAAAACTAAAAATAAAACTACCATAGGACCTAGCAATCCCACTACTGGGCATATACCCTGAGAAAACCATAATTCAAGAAGAGACATGTACCATAACGTTCATTGAAGCACTATTTACAATAGCCAGGACCATGGAAGCAACCTAAGTGTCCACTGACAGATGAATGAATAAAGAACATGTGGCACATATATACAATGGACTATCAGTCATAAAAAGAAACAAAATTGAGTTCTTTGTAGAGAGGTGGATGGACCTAGAGTCTGTCATACAGAGTGAAATGTCAGAAAGAGAAAAACAAATACCATATGCTAACACATATATATGGAATCAAAAAAAGAAAAAAAAGGTTCTAATGAACCCAGGGGCAGGACAGGAATAAAGACACAGAGGTAGAGAATGGACTTGAGGACACGGGGATGGGGAAGGGTAAACTGGGACGAAGTGAGAGAGTAACATTGAAATATATACACATACCAAATGTAAAATAGATAGCTAGTGGGAATCAGCTGCATAGCACAAGGAGATCAGATCGGTGCTTTGTGACCATCTCGCAGCGTGGGATAGGGAGGGTGGGAGGGAGCTGCAAGAGGAAGGGGATATGGTGATATATGTATACGTATAGGTGATTCACTTTATTCAACAGCAGAAACTAACACAACATTGAAAGCAATTATACTCCACTTAAGATGGTAAAAAAAAAAGTGAATGGAAAAATTAAAAATTTAGATTCAACAGACATAAGATTATTACTTCAAATTGCTTTAAAACTTTCTGAATGTGTTTTAACTATGGCTTGCCTCATAATTAAATACCTAAGAACTCAA